>NC_089249.1:242274844-242581630 GCF_963930625.1 Muntiacus reevesi
TATACATCATTCTGATTTTAAAAGCATTAGAGAATCAGTGGGACAATTTCCAATGAGATTTAATACAATGGCATATACAGGAATTGAAATAACTTGTTCAATGCCAGCTTTGACATTGCTTTGTATGACCTTGAGAAGTTTTTGTGTCCAGTTTAGTTTCTAGATGTATAATAAGGAGTTGATAATAATATATTCTCAGGTCTATTGGGCAAATGACATTACTTACATGAAAGAGCTTTGAAAAATCAGAAGTGCTAGGCAAATACACTGTACTATAATTAACTAGGCATTTAATCTATTAACATAGTGTATTTGGCTTAAGAAATTATGCAACCCCATTTGGGCAGTAAGTAGTCACAACTCTTTTGGTGCCAAGGGATAGAGAAATGGAGAGTTTTGATTTCAGCTAGATTCAGGAGCTTGAGTGATAGCATCAGGACAGAAAGAAACTCTAGGTTTGGGGGCTTAGCTCTTCTCTAATTGACTTTACACTCAGGTGTCAGTTCCCAGTATACAGCCAGCCTACACCTGCCCATCTCAAAGTCCAGTGGAAAGGGAACTTCTCTTTTGCCCTCTGTTCCACAGAAGTCCTAGATCTGATGTCACTGAATAAAAATAAGGACATATGCTCATTTCTGAACGTGGCACATTGGCCAGCAATTTACATTCTTCAGGTTGTTCTAAGACTATTCACATGTTCTAAGACTATTCACATTCTTAGATCTTGGGGTGGTAAGAAGAACCAAGTTCTTGGTTTCCTTCAGTCTATATCCAAACTACATGGACATAAGGAAGGAGTAATTCCTCCAAAGGAAATCAGGATGCTGTTACCAGAACAATGGACATTAGATACTCAGTAGACAACACACGCACACACACACACACACACACACACACAGACAAACACAGATGTCCTCCTGTGGCACATGTCTTCAGAAGGGAAAATTCAGAGTAGTTTGAGCTAGACCAAGGGTCAACATGGTAAAAGAGATAAGAATCACCAATGAGAGAAGCGCATACAAGGGATGGTGGTTGGTATGGCAAGATCAAAGGTCAGTGCAGGCAACAAGTTTGAAATCCAAGCAGACTCATGGGTTAGTCCAAGCTATGAGGAGTCTCTGCTAATCCCTGCTCAGCCTAAGAGCAAACCCTTGCTCATGGAACAGTTTCAGGAAGCCGATATGCGTATGGCTGGGGGTGTCCCTTCAGGCCACTCTCTGGCAGAATGTTGGTGCTGTCAGGAACCCCAAGTTATCTGGTGGTCTTGAGGTTAGCCATACTTTCTCCGAATGATCAAGACATTCTCTGCTCTACTCAGACACTCAAGCTATTGTGCACAAACCCTTTAACAGTTCCTGTTGGAGTCTTGGCTACAATTCTGATAAACCCACACCACCAGATGGTAAGTTCTTCTAATTGGTTCTATCTCTTCTAGATTTTGGCAGGAATGAAGCCTTCCCTATGCCTCAAGATGGGGGATAGAGAGAGCCAGGAAGAAATGAAGGAGGTTTTAACCTCTGTTAAACAGACAGAGATCTTAAGTTAGTTCTTGTCCAAGGAAAACAGAGTGGTATGTTTTTTTTCTTTCCACATAAGGCTGTGGATTCACCATGGACTGAAATTCTAAAATGAATGCTGATAAAACACAGGATTGTAATGACTGAAAAATGGTTTAGATAGAGAAGTTAACTGGTCTAATTCAACCATTGATATTTATGGAGCATCATGGTAGAAATATGTGCTTATTTGGTAATCATTTCTTCCCCAAGAAGAGTATATCTCCTGGTTCCACTAATACTGTTTGGTCATGTGACTTGCCTTGGAAAATGGGATATTTGCATGTTTCAAGCAGAAGTCATTGAAAGAACATGTTCTAGAGAACTGTCTGCTCCCAGAAGAAAGATAAATGCAAAAGACAGGTGCTACAGTCAACCTACACACTGAAGTCTGAAGCAAAGTCATCTCAGCTGACTGGCAGACTCATAATAGTAAATACTCATTGTTATGTACCACTGAAATGGGGTAGTTTGTTACGCAGCAATAGCTGACGAATACAAGCTACCACTGTATGATCCACACTTTGCTAGGTACTAAAGGAACAATGGAGAGTGAAAGATATGATCTTGGTTCCCACAAAGCACATGTTCTATAGAGCAATAGGAAATAAATACATTTACAAATAAAAACTAGTAATATAGATTGTATCTATGGTCATAAAGAAAATAGGATGTAGAGGCAAATCACTAGGTAGAAGAGAACACCTACTTTGGATTAAGTGGTCAAGGAAGACTTCTCCAAGGAGGTGATATGTAAGCTCAAATATGAAAATTGGAAAGGAGCCAGACAGGTGTATGATCCTCTGTGGACTGTGAAAACAGTCACATGGGCAAGTCAGATTGAGAATCTCAGCCTAGCCAGGAGAGAAGGAGGAGCTCTGAAAAGATTCCTTGCAAGTCAGGTCACTCCTAGAGCAGGTAGTCCAAGAGCGTATGTTGGCTTGCCTGCACCAAGTTGCATGTGCAAGTCAAAAGCTGACAAAGATGCACTTGCTGCCAAGGCAAGACAGCCACAGGACATGGAAGCCACAGAGCATAGTAGAGACAGAGGTAAGACTTCCTAGGGCATTCCTAACAGAGAGGTGATAACATTAAGTTGGCTTAAAGTTCAACATTCAGAAAACTAAGATCATGTCATCCAGTCCCATCACTTCATGGCAAATAGATGGGGAAACAGTGGCTGACTTTATTTTGGGGGGCTCCAAAATCACTGCAGATGGTGACTGCAGCCATGAAATAAAAAGACACTTGCACCTTGGAAGAAAAGTTATGACCAACTTAAACAGCATATTAAAAAGCAGAGACATTACTTTGCCAACAAAGGTCCATCTAGTCAAGGCTATGATTTTTCCAGTGGTCATGTATGGATGTGAGAGTTGGATTATAAAGAAAGCTGAGCACTGAAGAATTGATGCTTTTGAACTGTGGTGTTGGAGAAGACTCTTGAGAGTTCCTTGGACTGCAAGGAGATCCAACCAGTCCATCATAAAGGAGATTAGTCCTGGGTGTTCATTGGAGGGACTGATGATGTTGAAGCTGAAACTCCAGTACTTTGGCCATCTGATGCGAAGAGCTGACTCATTGGAAAAGACCCTGATGCTGGAAGGGATTGGTGTCAGGAGGAGAAGGGGACGACAGAGGATGAGATGGTTGGATGGCATCACTGACTCAATGGACATGAGTTTGGGTGGACTCCAGGAGTTGGTGATGGACAGGGAGACCTGGCGTGCTGTGGTTCATGGGGTAACAAAGAGTCCGACATGACTGAGTGACTGAACTGACTGACTGAACTGTCTTGGCTCCAGAATAGCCAAGAGTTGCTTCTAAGGATGGCAGGAGGTGTGTGTGTGCCTGTGTACATATATTCATTCTTTCACAGAGGAGGGGAATGAACTAGACAGCTTCTAGATCTCCTTCCAAATCTGTGATTACAAAATGTAAGACTTCTGAGATTTAAATTACATATGAAGGAAATGTTAAATCAAAGAACTTCATCTTAGCTCTGTGCCAAACTCCATTTGTTAATTGAGGTGGTTAATTAGGGCAGAGTCTCTACCTCTCAAGCAAGCTGGATAAGCTCCACCCATCCCTCACCCATCTGGTAAAGCCCACAGAGATGTCAGAGCTGCAAGGGAGCACAGAGAACATCTGATCCAGCTTCCATTTAAGCTGTACCCCAGACACAGACAAGCAGGAGCTGGGGTGGGGGTCAGCGGGGGGGTGGGGTGGGGGTGGTGGTGGTGGTGGGAAGCTCATAAGGCTAAATGTGGAGTCTAGAATCTGAGTAGCTTATTAGCTTTGAAAAAATTACATTGGCTGCACTTACTACCTCTTCTTCCTTACCCCAAGATCATTCTGCATACCTTACAATATGGTTTCCACTCTAAACATTCTAATGAACCAGTTTCTATAGGGTTATGATAGATATCTCTTCCACAAATATTATGTCTTTACTTCTTATAGCCTAAGATTTGAAGAGAGGATCTGCATACCTCTCCCTAAGAATCCTTCACTTTGTGATGCTACATTCTCCTCACCACCACAATTGGGGCTCTCTGTGACCCCTTCTGCTCCCCTTTTCTCCCCAGTGTCTACCCTTTCCCCAAGATGTTATCTTCTGCATTTGGGGCTGAACTTATAAAAAGCAGAACTGGACACCTTTCCTGCCAAACCCTTTGCTTATCCTTCACTTTATATATGTTGAATCATCCCATTTCAATATGTCATGTCTGGTTTGATTCCTCAGGCTCTGTCAACTTTTGCATCCAATACTATAATCTGTTGATTTCACCACCACTATGATTCTTGAGGGCCTCCGTGATAGCTCAGATGGTAAAGAATCCGCCTGCAATGCAGGAGACCTGGGTTTGATCCCTGGGTTGGGAAGATCCCCTGGAGAAGGGGATGGCTCCCCACTCCAGGATTCTTGCCTGAGAAATCCCATAGACAGAGCCTGGTAGGCTGCAGTCCATGGGGTTACAAAGAGTCAGGTACGACTAACTGACTAACATACACACATATGATCTAGAATCTGTTCTCATTTTTCTTCTATCTTCACTGCATTCTGTCTTGAGTCTTCTGACTAGTCTTTCCATGTTGTAATCCACTTGCCACACAATGGGTGGATCAATTTCTTGATAACTATTTCTAATCATGAAATTTCTTTGTCTTAAACAAACTGTCAATGTCTCCCATCTTATGTGAAGTTCAGACTTAGCCCAGAATATGAGTCTCTCAATAATATGATCTCAGCCTCAAGAAAGTATTTTTGAGACTCATCTAACCCAACACACTCTATATTCCAGCCAAAGCAGGTTACCCAGTGTTGCCAGAAACATGCCTCTCAGTCTCTCACTGCTTTCTTTGGTTCATCCTTCTGCCTCTACCTGGAACAGTCCTCACCACCAATAAATGAATGATGTGTTAGTATTTCATTGGTGTATTCCATCAACTAACAACGCCTCTTTATTAGACCCCGGGGATGTAGCAGAGAGCAAAATCAACCAGGTCCCTGTGTTCTCCAGGTCTGTATTCTGGTGAACAAATAAACAAATATAATCATTTCAAATTATTGTTAAATGGCAAGTGGACATGACTTAAACAGCAGCAACAGCTACAGATATAGTTAAACAGAGTCAAGGAACACAGATTAGACTAGAAAACTGTTTAAATGAATGGTAGGCTGCTCTGAGGAGGTGATATTTTATTGAGCCTTGTTATGACCAGCACTTTCTGCAATGATAAAAGACATTCCAAACCTACACTGTATAGTAGCCATGAGTGACTGTGCCTATTAAACATTCAAAATGTGGTTAATATGAAGGAGGAATGAAATATTTACTGTTATTCAATTTTAATTCATTTAAATTTAAATAGCCACAGGTGGCTAATGGCTACCATATTGAACAGTTTAGATCTGGACTTTGTAACTCTCCAGACAAAAAGAATAGCAAGTGTAAAGGCTTTAAAGTGGGAGTAAGCTGAAGCTCCAATACTTTGGCCACCTGATGTGAAGAACTGACTCATTGGAAAAGACCTTTATGCTGGGAAAGATTGAAGGCAGGAGGAGAAGGGGATGACAGAGGATGAGATGGTTGGATGGCATCACCGACTCCTTGGACATGAGTTTGAGCAAGCTCTGGGAGTTGGTGATAGACAGGGAAGCCTGGCATGCTACAGTTCATGGGGTTGCAAAGTACTGGACAATACTGAGCCAGTGAACTGAACTGAACTGAAGCTTGTATATTCAAAGTACCCAAAGAAGGCCAGGGAAGCTAAAGTATATTGTACAAAGAATTGATCGTATTGTAAATTAAACTCAACTGAAGAATTGAGATTGATTTGCAATACAATAAAAATCACTCCCCTCACAGCTCAATTGGTAAGTCATCTGCCTGCAATGCAAGAGACCTAGGTTTGATTCCTGGGCCAGGAAGATCCCCTGGAGAAGGAAATGCCAACCCACTCCAGTATTCTTGCTGGGACAATCCCACGGACAGAGAAGCCTGACAGGCTATAGTCCACAGGATTGCAAGAGTTGGACCTGACTTATTGACTAAACCACCATCACCACCAAAAATCACTAATGAGGCTTAAGTTTAGGAGTGGGTAATCTGATTTACATCTTTAAATGAGAGTTACTGGCTTCCCAGGTGGTTGCTAGTGGTAAAGAACCTGCCTGCCAATGCAGTAGACATAACTGAGCCAGAAGGTTTAATCCCTGGGTCAGGCAGATCCCTGGAGGAGGGCACATCAACCCACTCCAGTATTCTTGCCTGGAGAGCCCCATGGACAGAGGAGTCTGGTGGGCTACAGTCCATGGGGTTGCAAAGAGTCAGACACGACTGAGTGACTAAGCACACACACATATTTAAAGCCTCTTCCTGTGTTGTGTCTTCTGATATTCCAATGGCTAAAGAAAGGCATTAGGCCAAACCTAACACTCATGGAGTAGAGAAATCCACTCTGCCTTCTCACAGGGACTACAGAGTCACATGGCAAAGGGATCACGTGTAATCCTATCACAGTGACCCAGTGCACCACAGAAGAAACTCGAGGAGGCCAGCTAAGAGACTCCTGCATCAGGGTATGTGACAGATGATGGTAACGTCACCCCACTGGGTGACAGAGGAAACAGAAGGGCTAGCTTTGAAATCTATTTTGAAGGTGATTAGCAACAGGACTTAGTGATGAACTGAAGGTAAAGTATGAGATGAAAAAAACAGACCTACTTTTCAAGGTGCTTCTCAGATATTACCACTGTTCTATGAAACTGAGTCTCATTCTTCCTTTATTTGTAACTAATGTAACTGAGCTCTTCATCCTTTACTTTACAAGCTTCCCCCCACTTTTTTAATGCTTTTATCAGCCCTTTTGACTTCCTACTTTCTGTACTTGGGCGAAGTTCATATAGACTCTGAGCTCTTTGAGGGTGGGCAAACAAAATTACTTGTATTTACAACCCAACTGCTTCAGAGAAATGTTCAAAAAATAATATAATGGTTAATAGCAAGGATTTTGGAGGCCGCTTCCTAATTTTGAATCTTGTGTGATCTTTACAAGTGAATTCACCTCTCAAAGCCTTGGTTTCCCATTTTGTAAAGCGGCAGTTATAATACATGCCTCTTAAGAGTTGTAAGGGTTAAAGGAGACAAATTTGGAAAGCGCTTAGTATAGGAACTGGCAAGTAAGTATCCAATAAATGGGAGCTATTACTGTTCAATTTAATTGTTTGTGATGACGAGTTTCTCTGGAAATGCCCTCCAGAGTCTTCATCAGAAATCTAAGGTTCTCATTGAAATGAGGGGCATGGAGAATAAAAAACACTGCGGAGGGGATTTTGTAATTTAGTTCGAACTATCTGGATCTAAAGCTTCTTTGATCTGAAAATGACAGCGACAACAAAACCCCAAAATAGAGCCACTTTGCTACTTGTTTCCTTTTACCATCTGCCAAGATGATTCCTTTTAGTTCTCCAGGTCTTGCTTGGAGTCAGCTGCCTTAACATAATAAAATAAAATAAAATTTAAAACTGGTCCTGTACTTATTTGGGAATGAGAAGGCAAAAGGCTTTAAATATAAAGCTAGTTGCTGCTGGAGTGAAATATAGGGCAATGGTGACTAAGATGTTTGAGAAAGGAACTGCTATAGGAAAGTGAATTTTAGGATAAAACAGAGGATTCATAAGAACCTGACAGAGACTTTCTCTGGTGGTCTAGTTGTTGAGAATCTCCCTGCCAATGCAGGGGACGTGGGTTCAATCCCTGGTCTGCAAAGATCCCACACACCATGGGACAACTAAGCCCATGTGCCACAACCGCTGAGCCCACGTGCCGTAACTACTGAAGCCCGCACCATAGAGCCCATGCTCCACAGAAAGAGAAGTCACCACAATAAGAAGCCCGGATACAATGAACAGCAGCTCCCGCTCACCATAACTAGGGAAAGTCTGATCACAGTAATGAAGACTCATCACAGCCCAAAATAAGTAAACTAAAAATAAATATATATATATACTGACTTTTAAAAAACATTTGTAACAAGACAGATTCTAAAATGTACTCTTCGGCTTTCATTCCTTGATAAGATGTCAGTTTTGATCCCAGTTTAATATTGCCTTTACCACAAGTATTCGATAGGTCCAGGGAGCATTGTAAACAAATTATCCAGGACCATAGATGAGAATGGGTGAAATAACCAAAAAAGAGTCCATGAAAGAGTTAACAGGATGAGTTTGAAGATTTGGATGAAATTTTCCAGGGAGCCCTAGAAGATATATTTGAAGACGCGGACTGGTTTCAGACTAAAGGCTTTAAAGGCCAGGAAAAGGTATTTCAAAGACAGAATAATGAGTTAAAATTTCACAGTTGATATTTGAAAGGTCCTCTTTGTGGTTCAGATGGTAAAGAATCTGCCTGCAATGCAGGAGACCTGGGTTTGATCCCTGGGTTGAGAATATCCCCCGGAGAAGGGAATGGCAACCCACTCCAGTGTTCTTGCCTGGAGAATCCCATGGACAGAGGAGCCTGGCGGGTTACAGTCCATGGAGGGTCTCAGAGAGTCAGACATGACTGAGTGACTAACAACAAAACAGAAATAACAAAGATGGCTTTATTTAGTAGTTACTAGAACAATCTTCCACCAGAATAAAATTCCCTTTATTTTCTGAGTGCCAAATGACACATCAAAATGACAAACAGCAAATGACCATCCATTCCTACATGACAGACATCAACATGCTTGTTTTTAAAGATCCATCTAGCCTGTTTCCTATTAGAACTCTGATGTTCTGAGGCTAATAGGTTTTCTCTGGGGACTGGGGTTATAAACTGGGGTTATGTGGTCATAAACTTAGTAGTACTGAATTAAACAAAGCAGAGGGTCTATTCATCAGGATTTTGAAGGCCCTTTAATATGCTAATGTGTTTTGTTCTTTTCTCAGAAGAGGGGAGAGTATGTATTTTCCAAATTTAATAGTCTCTCTATTTTACTAAATGACCTGTTCATACCCTATGGGACTCAAGGCCTAGTTTGATTCTGTTCTACATATTTTAAAACTCAGGCCCAGAAAATACAAAGGGCTTTGTCTGCTGGGTCACGATTCTCACCCAAGATTGCTGACCACCAAGCAAGGCCTCGCTCCACTATTCCTGGCTCCTGATCATGTTTTTAAGTTTAGGGAATGTTGGGAGGTTATATCTATTTTATTTATTTTTAAAATAATTTTATTTATTTTTGGCTGCACTGGGTTCACTGTTGCATGTGGGCTTTATCTAGTTGTGGCAAGTAGGGTCTAGTCTCTAGCTGCGGTGTGCCAGCGCTAGGCACACGGGCTTCAGTAGTTGTGGCTCTGGGACTCTAGAGCACAGGCTCAATAGTTGTGATGCACGGGCTCAGCTGCTCCTCTGAATGTGGAATTTCCCAGACCAGGGATCAAACCCATGTCCTCTGCATTGGCAGGTGGAGTCTCAACCAGTGGACCAACAGGGGAGGTCCTCTATCAATTATTTTTTAAGATTTTTTCAATGTGGACCATTTTTAAAGTCTTTATTGAATTTGTTACAATATTGCTTCTGCTTTATGTTTACGGTTTTTTTGGTTTTTTTTTTTTTTTTTTGGCTGTGAGGCATGTGGGATCTTAGCCCAATAGCGATCAAACCTGCACCCCCTGCATTGGAAGACAAACTCTTAATCTCTGAACCACCAGGGAAGTCTCTCCCTATCAATTTTCGGAGCCAGTCCTCCAGACAGTTTTACCCAGAACAAGGAATTGCCAGTGATTTCAGGAAGAACCAGCAGACTCCAGTGAAGCACTTGCCAAACTGGCCCAGGTCAGCCGTGCTTCCTTTTCACATTTTCCTGCAAAGCCAGTTCTGAGTAACCTACGCTTAGATGTCCATCCAGGAATGACACCCAACCTCTGTACTACTGTTTTTTTTACAAAGCCCCAGATCTGTAATAAAATAAGGCAAGTTGAAATAAATCCTTTTTAATGCAGCATGTAAAGCTCATATCAAACCACAGAAGTTGTACGGAGAGGCTGAGAGATGCTGACATGCAGTCAGGAGTGTGACAAGACGGGGTAGGGGAAATTTGCGGTGTCCTTGAGACAGCAAAATGTACTAAGGTCCAGGCTTTTGTCTGACAGACCCAAATCTATTAACATTTTTACAAACTATAAAGAAATCTAGTGGTTGGACCCACTCTACCTTGGGTAGTTGGACTTTGGGCTTCACATGCAGGTTTCAGTAATAGTGGTGCCATGACTTAATCACCAAATTCTCCTTTGACTTCCCTAATGGCTCAGCAAGTAAAGACTCTGTCTTCAATTCTCTCTGCAAAGAGACACAGGTTCAATCCCTGAATTAGGAAAGTCCCCCAGAGGAGGAAAATGGCAACCCAACCAGGGTTCTTGCCTGAAAAACCCCATGGAGGGAGGAGCCTGGTGGGCTAGAGTCCACAGGGTCACAAAGAGTCAGACACGACTGAGTGGCTAAGCACACAGGTACTCAGGTGGTCCAGGGCCTGGAAGGTATGCCCAGTGAGAATTCTCTGAGAAGGAAAGTCGTAGACTTGAGTATGACTCAATCTCTAACCCCAAACATCTAAACAGCCACCTTTAGAAAGAACTGTGCTAATGTCCTCTGCAATGTAAGTAAGAAGCCAAACAAAACCCAGTGAAAGGGAGGTCTAGCTTGATAGATCTTAGTTCACCATGGCAGAGCCTGTTCTAAGAGTATGGACTGGCAGGTAGTGGAGAGTCATCATCTGAGCACGGCTATTAGAAATCTGGCTCTCTTAGAGAATTACCCAACCACCTCCACCCTGGTGACATAATGCCCATGGTACCACTAAAGGCAACTGTGGGTTTCAAATATGCCCTCTCAGCATCCTTGACCAATCAAGACAAATCTTTCTGAGCGTGGCACTAACGCCAGGAACCGGTGCTATGGACTGAACCATGTCCCTCCAAAATTTGTATGCTGAATTCCTAACAACGTGTGTGCTAATGTTTGGAGTTGGAGGCTTACAAAGAACTTTAGATTTAGATGAGGTTATAAGGGTGGGGACATCATAGTGAGATGAGTGTCCTCTACAAGAGGCTATATCCTAGCACTTGCCATCTGCAAGCCAGGATGAGGACCCTTAGCAGAACTCAATCATGTCAGCACCCTGATCTCAGACTTCTAGAACCATGAAAAAATAAATTTCTGTCACATAAGCCACCCAATCTATGGTATTTTTTTATGACAGCCTAAGCAGACTAACACAACGGTTCATTGGGGTGTTTCTCCCACAAGAGTGAAACTACTTAGAAGGTGGATAGGAAGCCAATAGAAACTTAAGCAAAAGGGTAGAGGGTGGTACTTTGGGGAACCAGAGGGAGTCCTGCAGACTAGACCTCGCCTCTGTGACAGTTCTGCTGAGACCTGGCCCTGTGCCCAGTCTCTTCCCACTTCTCTTCATCTCACTAGACCAAGAAAATATCCACATCTGCTATCCACAAATACTCTGAATTCCCCCACCCACTCAGATCCCCGGGAAAACCTAACACAAGCAGAACAGTGGAGAAGATGCGCAGGATATTTGGTGCTTTCTCAGGAGGACAGCTGACTTTTTTCTGACAGCCTCTATCCTGGTCTTTTCATTTGTCCCTGGTCAGTGAGCTGCAGTATGGTCCAGACGCAAGATAGAGATAGGACTGTTGGACATAAGCCTTGGTGTGGTCACCGATTAGCCACGTGATCTTGGGAACTCACAGATTCTCTCTTTCCTTCAAGTTCCCCTCCATGGCCCACAGTCTCATTCTCCTCACCCTCCCAGATCCTTCTTTAACAAAGAACCATAAAGAGTAGCAATTGTGTTTTTATTTTCATTACTCCAGGAGGTGGGTAAAAGAGATCATGCTGTGATTTATGTTAGAGTGTTCCACCTGTTTTCCTTAAAGAGTTTTATAGTCTCCAGCCTTCCATTTAGGTCCTTAATCCACTTTGAGTTTATTTTTGTGTATGGTGTACAGGAGTGTTCTGATCTTATTCCTTTACATGTAGCTATCAAGATTCCACCCAGCACCGCCTATTGAAGAGTTTATTTTTTCTCCATTGTACAGTCTTGCTTTGTTATAGGCTAATTGACCATGTGGGCTTCCCTGATAGCTCAATTGGTAAAGAATCCGCCTGCAATGCAGGAGACCCCAGTTTGATTCCTGGGTCAGGAAGATCCCCTAGAGAGGGGAAAGGCTACCACCCACTGTACTATTCTGGCCTTGAGAATTTCATGGACTGTATAGTCCATGGGATCACAAAGAGTCAGACACGACTGAGCGACTTTCACTTTCACTTACTTTCAATTGACCATAGGTACACGGGTTTATCTCTGGGCTTTCTATCCTATCCCATATTAAGTTAACCTTAAAAACGCATTCGAATATGCAGTAGGTATAGATGAATACTATTTGATGCCACTTATATGAGATAGCAAGAATAGTTAAATCCACAGAGTCAGAAAGTACACTGGCAGACGCCAGGGGCCAGAGGGTGAGGTGTGGGGAGGGGGAATGGGGACTTAGTGTCTAATGGGAACAGAGTTTCAGTTTAGGAAGGTGAAAAATTCAGCAGATGTATGATGGTGAGAGCCGCACAACAGTGTGAATGTACTCAGTGTCACTGAACTGTACAGTTAAATATGGTTAAAATGCTATGTTTTAGGTGGCTTTTCCCACAATAAAAAAAATTTTTTTTAAAGAGTAGCAATTACAAACCCAGACTTTGGTGTTATATATCTCCTGAATTCCACATCTGCTACTTCTCATCTGTGAAGCCTTGGACAAAATTAGATAATAGCTCCGAGTTTCAGTTTTATAGCTATCAAATGGGGTCAGTAACCATCCCTGTCCTAAATGGTCTTCACATGCACGAAAGGAAGAAGTGTTGTGAAAAGTTGAGCACAGGCCATGTGATGCTTAGGAAACATGAGCTTATCTTTTCTCAAAGCTGTGGGACAACCTGCAGGGCCCCCCACCACCACCTCCCCTCCCTCTCCCCCCACCGAAACACCTGCTCCTCTAGACTCTGGCTACACAGGCCTAACAAACTCCTCATCACCTTTTGAGCCCCGAATGAAAACCCACTGACCTCAAGGAAGGCTTTCCTGGATATGCAGGTAATGGGTCCCATGCTCTTATCAAAGCAGAATTGCATCATTTTTCAGCCATTATTGCTCAGAACACATTGTGTTGTGGTGAGTTTTTTACAAGACTGTCTCTCTTGCTGCATCTCACATTTTTGCTGGGGCCAAGGCCAATGTCTTTTTTTCTTTTTTTTAAACCAGTTTTTAACCAAGTTAGCACGGCCTTCACTAGGCATGAAGTGTCTGAAAGATGGCCACTGGTAGCGGATGGATGAATGGATGCACAGTTGAGAAGAGGAATCACGATCTGCCATATCCATTTCTGAAGCATAAACCTGTAACCATTTCCTTTACTTTTACATCAGATGAGTAACTATTTAGGATCATCTACTTGTAAGACCTAAGTTTGGAGCATTTGTGTTAAAAGAAATGCTCATCATTCATATGAAACAGCCCCTTTGAGGAAAGAGAGAAGATGATGATGATGATAATGATGATGATGATGATGTGATTTTACCAATGAGCAAACAAAGGCCTAGAAAAGTTCGAGATGATTCTAAAAGGTCACCCACCCCCCAGGTCTGTATAAACACCTAGATCTGAGTCTGTACACTGCTAGCTTGCTGTGTGACCTTGGCCTAAGAGATGTCCCTTCTCTGGGGTTTGGACTGGTCTCTGAGGTCTCTTCTACCCCTGGAATCATGTGAGCTGGAGAGCCTATCGGTGTGTGGGGGTGGCAGGGTGGCGGGGGGAGAAAAAACAAGGCTGCCTGCTTCCAGATTCCCCTCCATGAGAGAATTGTGTACACACTTTGAACCTATCAAAGCACTTGAGCGGCGTGGAGGAGTGTTATGATGGGCTTGATAGATCCTCCCTGGACTGGCACTTCAGTGTTCCCATGCCAACTGAAAGGAAAAAAATTTAAAAAACTGAAAAATACGAATTGAACACAAAAACCGAGCATGACCTTATGTCTGATGAAAAATATTCTACTGATTGCAGCATGTATTACCATATTATGAGGAAAGAATAAGAAAAACCTTGGAGAGGGAGGTGGAATGGGAGACCGGGATGGGGAATTCGTGTAGCTCTATGGCTGATTCATATCAATGTATGACAAAACCCACTGAAAAATAAAAAAATAAATTAAAAAAAAAAAAAAAAGAAAAACCTTGGCTGGCCTTTAATGACTGGGTCCTAGGACTGGTGAAAAGGCGACAAAGACTGGATATGAGAGATGCAGGGGCTGGAGGGAAGCAGGCTGTGGGGTCGGATTCCCCTCTTTGCAGCATCTATCAAAGAACACGTTGTCCTCAGCAACCAACTGGGAAACCAGGCAGGCCAGGAAGACGCTTTCTGCTTTTTTCATGGTTCTGCCACTCCCATCAGCTCCAGGAGGCCCAGACCAGCAAGACAACAGTTCTCTCTTAATATTCAACTGAATTCATTTTCAGTTTCCTGCCAGCATCCCGGATCCCTAGAGTGCCTGCGTGGCTTTATTTTGTCATCTGCTGCTTGCTGACTGGCTGCCCTGCTACTGCCCCACAGAGGGTTTGCTTCCTGTCTTGGAGGGAGTGAGACATCTGGGCTTCTGGGAGAGTAACCATCATCACTAGGCTGCAGAACCTCAGAAATCAGGGCAGGGACCCTCGAGGAGCCTCACAAAGGCCCCCGGGCCCTAAACAAGGGAGGGGCTGGACTGGGTAAGGGAGGCAGGGATGAGATGTGAGCAGATGGGAAGTTAAGTAGCTGTGGCAGCTTCTTATAAAGAGATCACAGCTGGAGATGTGTTCATTAACTCCCTAGAGTGGTCTTTTCCCCGTCTTTCCTCTACCCCCATATTAGTTCATCAACAAATCTGTCAGCACTAGCTGCATAACATATTTTGAACCCAAACACTATTTTTCCCCCATTTCCACTGCTTTTTTTATATTTCATACCAACACACTCTTTTCCCATGTCCCTGCATTAACCTCCTGACTTGTCTCCTTTTCTCCAGGCTATGTACCACCCAGAGGCTAATATGACTTTTTGAAAATATTAAGCTAAATATGTCATTCAACTGCTTAAAGAAAAAGAGCTCTTTACTTTGACCTACAAGGTCTTCCACGAACACATCCCAACAATCCTCTAACCTCATCTCTTATTTTCACTCATGGAACTAGATCCTAGTTTTCTGGGCCTTCTTTCCATCCTTTGAACAAGCCAAGCTGCTTTCTGCCTCAGGGCCTTTACACTGGCTGTTCCCTCCTCTTAGATCTCATGGTTCAGATCTCAGCTCACAGGTTATTTCCTCAGAGAGAACTTCCCTGAACACCACCCAAAGGAAATCTCTAATAGCCCTCTACTTTAGTCATTTTTATTCCTCCAAAGTATTTTTTGGTAATTAGTAACTATTCTGCTTGTTTAATCGTATTAATTAATGTCTCTCTCACCCACTCAATGCAAACTCCACAAGGACAGGGTGTGCTGCTTCTTGTTCACCGTATTCCCCAGAGTCTAGCCTGGGTCTGACACAGAGTAAAGACACAGCTCAGTAAGAACTTATCACTTGATGAATAAATAACTGAGTGAATGAATGAGTTTCTACAGTGTGATCTTCCTTTGTGTGCAGCATTGTCCTCAGCACTGGGGATACAGAAATGAATAGGACAAGATCACTGCTCTGAAGCTGCTCACAGTCTAATGAGGGGAACTGAGATGCCAGTAGTTTTGCAGTAAAGAGTGTAATAATAGGTACACACACAATCATGATGATTATGCTGGCTAACCCTGAACATTGACAGTGTGCTCAGCATTGTGCAAAATATTTTGCATGCATTTTTTTCACTGAATTATCACAAAAACCCTTTAAGTTAGTATGATCACACTTAAACTATGTAACAACCCATCGGACAGATGCAGAAATGGAGACCCAGAGAGAGTCAACTAACTCGCCCCTGCAGGCAGCTGGTAAGTGGCTAAGATCTCAACCCAGCATCTTAATTCTATTCCAAACCCTGTGCTCCTAGCACTAGGCCAGTGATTCTCAAATTATGATTCTCTTGGACCAGCAGTGGTCAAACTCATTAGAAATGCCAATTCTCTGACCCACCCCAGACCTTCTGCAGAGTTCCTAGGGGTGGGGCCCAGAAGTCTGTTTTAACAAGGTCCCTGGGTAATTCTGGTGATGCTTGGTAATGTTTGAGAACCACTGCCCACTGAATGACTTGTTCTTATGGATAATGAGTTAGAGGGGAGTCAGGATTTTTCCTGTAATAACTCAAATTTCAGCTCAAGCTCCATGAGTGTGGAAGACATTCTGATCCTGAGCTCAAGGAGTTACACTGTGACCCGAATTAAGTCTGTTTCCCTGTGTGACCATGGTCCTCGGTACTTGTAGCATGTCAAGCCACACCCAGATATGCAGACCCTGGGGAGAAGGATGATCTCAGTAGGATGGAGTCTGTGCCCCAATAACCTGGAGAAAGGGGTGTCACCAGGCAGGAGAAGCGCACAGGACCCAAGACATAGGGCCATCCTAAGAAGTTCTCTTCAAAATGCAGTTAGCTGGTTGTTTAGCAATGCTCCATGGAAGATTTATTGTTGTGGCCACAAGGTCATTAAATGATAAGAATAGATCATGTTAATAATAAATAATCATAAGAAAAGTAAAATAGTCATATCATAAATTTTGACTGCACTTGTACCATTTTCAGGGCATTTTCACATGTATTTTATCTTTTAAAGATTTTTTTTTTTTAGTTTTTTTTTTAAATTTATTTATTTTAGTTGGAGGCTAATTACTTTACAATACTATAGTGGTTTTTGCCATACATTGATATGAATCAGCCATGGGTTTACATGTATTCCCCATCCTGAATCCCCCTCCCACCTCCCTCTCCATTCCATCCCTCAGGGTCATCCCAGTGCACCAGCCCTGAGCACCCTGTCTCATGCATCGAACCTGGACTGGTGATCTGTTTCATATATGATAATATACATGTTTCAATGCTATTCTCTCAGATCTTCCCACCCTCGCCTTCTCCCACAGAGTCCAAAAGTCTGTTTTATACATCTGTGTCTCTTTTGCTGTCTCGCATATAGGGTTATTGTGACCATCTTTCTAAATTCCATATATATGCGTTAATATAATGTATTGGTGTTTTTTCTTTCTAGCTTACTTCACTCTGTATAATAGGCTCCAGTTTCATCCACCTCATTAGAACTGATTCAAATGAATTCTTTTTAATGGCTGAGTAATATTCCATTGTGTATATGTACCACAGCTTTCTTATCCATTCGTCTGCTGATGGGCATCTAGGTTGCTTCCATGTCCTGGCTATTATAAACAGTGCTGCGATGAATACTGGGGTGCACGTGTCTCTTTCAGATCTGGTTTCCTCAGTGTGTTTGCCTAGCAGTGGGATTGCTGGGTAGTATGGCAGTTCTATTTCCAGCTTTTTAAGGAATCTCCACACTGTTCTCCATAGTGGCTGTACTAGTTTGCATTCCTACCAACAGTGTAAGAGGGTTCCCTTTTCTCCACACCCTCTCCAGCATTTATTGTTTGCAGATTTGCAGTCATACAAAGTAGAGTACTATTAATCTGCCTGATTAGTGAAGGGAGAGAATGAAGACATGTGTCTCATGGCCTATAAGCTTAGTAGTAACAAAAGCTAATGTGTGTTGAGAGCTTATGTGGGCCAAGCTCTGTGCTACTTGTGTTGATTTCCATTGAATTTAATAAAACCTCTAGATTTGAGGCTTCCAGACTCCCAACTAGTCAGCTTTAGCCAGCAAAGTTTCTTTACTTTCACTTCACTCTAGACTTCAAGCTCTCCTGCCATTTGTTTGTTTATTCAACCTTTCTTTAGCTCATATACCAGGCAGAGAGGGAGCAGGGCACAAAGGTGAATGTGCCTGCCCACAATCTGCTAGCTCTCTCGGGGGACCCAGAGCAACGTAGTATCACCCGAGGTGGATTCTGCAGGATGAAGGCAAATTATTTATCAATTTCAAAGTTGCCAGATTCACAATCCTCTGGAGTTCTCTGAGGTTTAAACTTGAGGCTTAAGAAGAAAGGATATTTTGTTTCTGAACAAAGACACAGCACCCAGCTGGCTACAAATGTTGCTGGAGTGAATGAGGACTTCATCAAATTTGTCTTCATGGGAGCACGTGAATAAAGAAAAGGTTAGGGTAGGGGTGCCCACAGAGAGGGGAGATTAAAGGGTGGGGCCATTCTAGATCTAGCACTACAGCCTCCACAGTTTTGACCCTGATGAACTCTGTGACTTTGGGCAAGATTCTGTATCTGTCCCATCCTCTGCTTCCTCCTTCCTGAAATAAGGACTGGGGTTCCCTACTTGCCTGCTTCACAGAGGCCTTTGAAAGTTAAATGTGTGAATAAGTAATAGAGTAAGTCCTCTGCCTACAAACAAGTTCCCTTCCAAGAGCGTGTCCATAAGTCCAACTAGTTCTTAAGTCCAATAAAGTTAGCCTAGGTACTCAACTCTCACAATCATCTATATAGCACTGTATTATATACAGGAGAAAGAGGAGAGTGAAAAGACTGGCTTAAAACTCAATATTCAAAAAACTAAGATCATGGCATCCAGTCCCATCACTTCATGGCAAATAGATGGGGGGAAAGTGGAAACAGTCACAGATTTTATTTTCTTGGGCTCTAAAATCACAGGGGATGGTGACCATGATCACCACCAAGAAATTAAAAGATGCTTGTTCCTTGGAAGGAAAGCTATGAAAAACCTAGACAGTGTATTAAAAAGCAGAGACCACTTTGCCAACAAAGGTCCATATAGTCACAGTTATGGTTTTTCCAGCAGTCATTTATGGATGTGAGAGCTGGACCATAAAGAAGGCTGAGTGCCGAAGAACTGATGCTTTTGAATTGTGGTGCTAGAGAAGACTCTTGAGAGTCCCTTGGACTATAAGGAGATCCAACCAGTCAATCTCTGCAGGTGGACTCTTTACCATCTGACCCATTGGAGAAGCCCACTTACTTAGTCACCCCTCAAAAATGATGGACCAAGGATTTGAATTCACGTCCGTCTTATCCCAAGACCTACTATTACTAAATCACTGCGTCAGAGTTCAAAATCAATTGAGGAAACCATTAAGACTCCACTTTCATTACAGCATACTAACACATATGTATGGAATTTAGAAAGATGGCAATGATAACCCTATATGCAAAACAGAAAAAGAGACACAGAAGTACAGAACAGACTTTTGAACTCTGTGGGAGAAGGTGAGGGTGGGATGTTTCAAAAGAACAGCATGTATATTATCTATGGTGAAACAGATCACTAGCCCAGGTGAGATGCATAAGACGAGTGCTCGGGCCTGGTGCACTGGGAGGACCCAGAGGAGTCGGGTGGAGAGGGAGGTGGGAGGGGGGATCGGGATGGAGAATACGTGTAACTCTGTGGCTGATTCGTGTCAATGTATGACAAAACCCACTGCAATGTTGTGAAATAATTGGCCTCCAATTAATAAAATAAAATTTAAAAAAAAAAAGACTCCACTTTGTAAGTTACAGTGATCAAATGGGTGAAATCTAAAGAGAACAAAAGTGAGGATCTGGCATCAGAAGCTGTGAACTTGACCTTTGACAAGGGAAGTGTTTCCATATCCGAGGTGCTTCAGTGAGTGACCACGATAGTCCAGGCTAAGCAGTAGAGCCCTAGATGGGGAGTCAAGGTTTAAGAGTCAGGGTCAGCCTTCAGGAGAAAGGCTTCCTGCAGGGTGACTGAATACATCCTATAAACTGCAAAAAGCAGCCAGGACTAGAGAAACAGGCACTGGGAAGCAGAGGTGGTTATCAGGCAGCTGCAGATTCCAAAGGCCTCTGATTTGTTCTGCTGTAGTTCCAAAGGGGCATCTCATTTAACTCCATTCCCAGCCACCTGGTAGGGTTGGGGAGGGGCTTTCCGCAGGACAAGAGTTTCCACCTCTGGCTCAGTGGGTGAGGGAAATTGGTCTTCTCTGGGGAAAGAGGAGAAGCTCAGCCTTGCTCCCCTCCTCTGGGTCTGGGTAAGAACCAGCTTCAGCGGTGAGCTGCTGACACCCATTTGGGACTGGCTCAAGGGACACAATTGCTGCTTTACTGCAGAATTTCAAATGACTTTAGGTGTGTCTCTGTTAGTCAAAGATAAGGTCAGTAATGAAAGTAATAGGATAGCTAATATGTGCTGAACTCTATTCAGGGGGTCTTTTTAAGGCATATTTTAGGCTCCAAGCACTTTTACAAGTCCTGCCTCCCCTCATCATGTCAAAGATATTATAGTGCATGCAAATCTCACATTTATTTGATTTCTGTGAGTTGAGTGGTGGAGTTGGAGACTAGAACACATTATGACAAATTTTATAGGCACTGAAATATTTATTAATTTGATATTGCCACTTGTGCTAAATATTTCAGAAACAATATATTTATTTTTCTGACCAGAAATACTTTTTTTAGACTCTTCAAACAATCAGAGGGCCTGGACACTGAGCTTATCATGCCAAATGAAAAAAACAATTCTCTGATAATTGTGTCCTAGGAGTTAAGTGCTTCCACACATTGCCAGTGGATAAGCGTGGGGACTCTGGAATTAAACCACATTGAGCTGGAATCTTAGCACTACTAACTATAAGCTGTGTGGTCTCTGGCAAGTGCCACAATCCTGATTCTGACCCAGTTTCTTCATCTGCAAAACAGTTATTGTGAGGACTAAATCAGATAATGTGTGTAAAAAGTTAGGGATGCTGCCTGTAACTCAGCATGGAAAATTGGTTTCTTGTCATTTTATTATTATTTTTTACAGTGTCCCATGAAATAGCCACTGTGGTTATTCCCATTTTGAAGATGAGATGACTGTGGCTAGAAAGGCTGTGACTTACCAACCTTGGTACATGGTGGGGGGATTCTGAACTGAGATCACCTTCTAAATCAGTAAGGGTTTGTATTACTAAGGTCAGACGAGGTAATGCTATGGTAGCAATAACTCCCACATTGCATATAATGTTTTTAATTCTCTGGCTCATGCTACAAGACCATACAGGATGGCAGAGAAGCATTGTTTCTCAGAAGCACTGAGGCACCCAGGCCAGGAGAGATTCCTTCCTGGAAAAGTTTCCATCAAAAGTATGTGGCAAAACATACTGGCTCATAAAGTTTCATCTCAGAGGTAACAAACAACACTTCCACTCACAGTCCATTGGACCAAGCAAGTCTCAAGGCCAGGCTGAGTTTGAATAAGAGGTGGAGAAGACCAGTCATACCATGCAACTAGAAGGACAGCCCTAGTGTTTTTTCAGAGGGAAACTTTGAGGATTAAGTTAATAAATACAAATGAATGACTAAGACTGAGTCTGGAACACAGTAAAGGCTTCCTTAAAGGTTGGGAATTAATCCTTATTAGTTAATGGATTGCTGACAAAGGTCCATATAGCCAAAGCTATAGTTTTTCCAGTAGTGTCATGTGTGGACATGAGAGTTGGACCATAAAGAAGACCAAGTGCCAAAGACATGATGCTTTCGAACCGTGGTGCTGAGGAAGACTCCTGAGAGTCCCTTGGACAGCAAGGGGATCAAACCAGTCAATCCTAAAGGAAATCAACCCTGAATATTCATTGGAAGGACTGATGCTGAAGCTGAAGCTCTAATACTTTGGCCACTTGATGTGAAGAGCCGACTCATTGAAAAAGATCCTGATGCTGGAAAAGACTGAGGGCAAGAGGAGGAGGGGACAATAGAAGATGAGATGGTTAGATATCCCCACCAACGCAATGGACTTGAGTTTGAGAAAACTCTGGATACAGTGGGGAACACAGAAGCCTGCCATGTGTGTTGCAGTTCATAGGGTCACAGAGTCAGACGCAATTTAGCGACTCGACAACAACTCCTATGGCAATATTTCCATATAAATATTTTCCACCTGATTCCCTTGTCCATGGTCTTCCTCTCCCAAAGAGCCACTCTGCAGACTACTTGCTCCACTGTATTATCCAGATCTCCCTCTCATCTGTTGTCTCTCACTGATTCCTCATCGTCTTACACAACGAAGTTCAGACACCCAAACTTAGCATCATTAAGTACTCTGTCATCCGTGCCAACCACCAGTGGAGTTTCCTCTCCCATTTCTAACACTCTGCCTCTGCTCTGGCTGGAAGAACCTAGTTAGGGTTCCCCAAATCAGTCTTGCATGTTCCTACCTCAGGCTCTGATGAGCACCCTTCCTCCCACGTGGTGCAGTGATAAAGAATGTGCCTGCCAAGCAGGAGACTTGAGTTCAGTTCCTGGGTGAGGAAGATCCCCTGGAGAAGAAAATGGCAACCCACTCCAGCATTCTTGCCTGGGCAGTGCTATGGACAGAGGAGCCTGGCGGGCTACAGTCCATGGGGTCTCAAAAGAGTCAGACACTTCAGATTGACTGAGTACTGAGCACTTCCTTCTTGTATGAACTCCCCTCCCCCAATGCATCTTCCCTTTGTGGATTCCTGTATTTTCTATGAAGCTGTTTTCCAAGTTCTCCAAGATGCCTCCTCCCCCAGCTCAGTCTGCAACGATTTCATGCAAGGCTGAACAGCCTCAATATTCAGGAACTGTACCACTCATTTGGCAATGAACTCAAGACTGCTTTGAACGTTTGTTTTCTTTTCTCTTTATACTCATGTTGCTGTTGTGTAAAGAACAAGAAGGATGGCATCAGACAGACATTGGAATAATTTCAGGTCTGTCATTTACTGGCCTTCAGACCTTGTACAGGTCGGCTACTTCCCTGAGCTTTCTGCTCCTTTCCTGCAACACGGAACTGATTAGACCTGCCTCCCAAGGGAGAAGTTACAAAAGGAGAAGTAAAAACAGTGGTGATGCCCAGTATAGGGTAGATTACTGTCCTCACCTGGCTGATTCCCTAGTCCTTGGAATAGTAGCTGACACGTGAATGGATGGATAATTATTATTCACTACTAGCTAGTTTTAATAGTTTTCTCCAAAACTCTAAGTTCGCTGAAGACAGAGTGCTTTGAAAAGTAAACGTTCTTTGGAAAAGAATTCTTAGGTGATGGTTCTCAAACTTCAGCATGTAGAAGAAGCAAGGAAGGTTATTTTAAAAAAAAAATTAAAAATGCTGGACCTTGAATCTGTCAGAAAGAGAAAAACAAATATCATATACTAATGTATACATGTGGAACCTAGAAAAATTGTACAGATGAACCTATTTTCAGGGCAGGAACAGAGGTACAGACGTAGAGAAGGACTTGTGGACATGCAGGGTGTGGGATGAGGGGTGGGATGAATTGGGAGACTGGGGTTGACATAAATACACTACCGTGTGTGAGATAGGTAGCTTGTGGGAAGCTGCCCTGTAGCCCAGGGAGCTCAGCTTGGTGCTCTGTGCTGACCTAGAAGGCGCGAAGGAGGGTAGGGTCGGAAGGAGATGAAGAGGCGGGGGATATATGTATACAGAGAGCTGATTCACTTTTTTGTGGAGCAGAAACTAACACATTATAAAACAATTATACACCAATTTTTTTAAATGTTGATCATTGGAATCTAGGTTTACTGAATTACAAGTTGTGACATAAGGTCTAAAAAGCTGTATTATAACAAGCTTCCTAAATGATAGTGATACTAAGATCTACATATTAGGCTTTGAGAAATCTTATTTGGGGATTTCCCCTCTTGACCGGATATAAATTCTTCTAGGTAAGTCACTGCGAGGCAAGGGACAGTCTAGCAGGGACAGTCCTCCTAACCAGTCTCTCTGCTTAGCTATTCACTTAACTCTAGACTAGAGTCAGTTCATTAGAATTGCACTAATCTTTGTCCACTTAATGGGTATCGCCTGTGTTTTTCTAAAAGGTGCTAAGTTTGAAGTGAAGATGGTGATGATTCTTTAGAGTAGTGATGAAGATGGTGATGATTCTTCAGAGTAGGTTTCTTGGACAATACTTGATTTTATCTTTATACCCAGTGACTTCTGTTTAGCACCCATTTCAGGGACTGGGAGCTGACAAGTTGTGATGATGGAGTGAAAAACACAGTCTCCTACTTGTAATTCCAGCGGACCTGTGATGCAAGATCCTACGGGTCTCTGCAGGAAAGTATTGTTCTTCATGTCAAAGATCACCCATTAAGCCCGTCTGATAGCTGATAGAAGTCCAGAGGAAATATTTGCTATCTTTTGGTAGTTCCTGGATAAACAGTGAACAGACACATTCAGCCTTAGCGATGTCAGTTCAGGATCTCTCAAGGATTCAACTATTTATTTAACTAAGGTACAGCCCATGGGACATACATCACCTATTGAATTCCAGAGCTTAGCATTTTATTAGAAGTGTACACAATGCTTCCACACAAAAGAGCCAGCTCATCCAATCACCAAAATGATCTACCTCTTCCTTCTTTCTTTACCGTCTAGTGCAATGCTTCTCACCTGGGGGTGATTTTGCTTCCCTCCCCAGGGCACATGTGGCAATATCTGAAGACATTTCTTGTTGTCACAACTTGCAAGGGAAGTGACATGTAGGCAGAAACAATGGATGCTGCTAAACATCCCCTGATACAAAGGACAAAACCCCACAACGATAAATTATCTTGTCCAAAATGTCAGTAGTGCAGAGGCTGAGAAACCCTTGTCTAGTTTTATTCACTAAGTTCTGGGCACTGGTCCCCTCCAATAGTTCACTGTATGGAATTCAAGTGGATTCTTCAGAGTGTTCCTTATTCAGAATCAGCTCCAGTTGCCTTCCCCTCGGTGAGTAGACGAGGCTTGGGGGATACGAGTAGTTCCTATCCTTCCTTTCCTTAAACCCAAAACAGGTTTTATATAGTTTTGTATGGTAATATGGAACTCTGTCCATGGCATTTTATAAATTGAGCATTATTGTCCTCCCTCTAGTTGGAAGCCAAACCGCTCTTGCCTGGCTAACTGTAGGATATGGGTTTCTCCAGATACAATCCTTGTCCCCCCTTCCCTGGTCTGGCTGGAAAATAGCTCAGTAAATTGAAGAGTTTCTTTCGGTACACAATTGGCACTTTGATTGATGATAGTTTGTTAGCTGTGATCATGGTGCAGAAGAGCCAGGATGGAAGCCAACTTTCCTTTTAGCTCCTTAACAACAGTCACTCAACGCTACAAAACAAAGCCAGTCCTGTGGACACTAAGGAGTGGGATGACCCTGTGCTAAAAGGGTCACTGGGTTCTATCCAACAGGACTGGGTTGGCATCTTGGTGCTAAACTTGCTAGTGGGCCAGTTTCTTCATTTGGACAACAGGAGTACTAATTCTGGCCCTGGGATTAAGAGGATCACTGATCATTGCTCAGTTGTTCTGTACATTATACTGTAATTGCTCCACCAAATGTGGACCTTAGGATTAGGAAGTCTTCTCCCACCCTGACCCCAGTCTGTGAAGATACATTTACAAATCAGTGTATTATAATTTGAAGAAATATTTTTGTGACTTCAGCAAATCAGAAAAATGAGGCCAACAGAGTGATGCAGAATGTATATTTTATAGGACTCCTTTATCCTGAGACTATGTGCTTTTTCTTCTTGTTGTTCCAGTCCCTTTTCTATTATGAAATATGATGGTGATAGATTGCAAGATGTTTTGTTTTAAAATATCTTGACATGAAAATATAAAATATTCACATCTTATGTCAGTCCCTGAAACGTCTTTAATTTTTTTTTGATCTACAAACCCCAATGCAAGGGAGCTCAGTGAATTCTCCTGGGCAGGAATGTTATTATTGCTGGTGATATATTGTATGTAAGTTTGTGTACCTGTGGACTGGATATGTGTGGCATACACGAAAAGGACCTTTCAGACAATTTCTTAGCCAACAGGCAGATCTTATTTGCCTGGGATAACACTGAAACACAGAGAGGGTGAGTGGATGCAACAAAGTAGAAAGGTCAGCTGCCTTAGACTCAGGCACAGCAATACCCTCTCTGGTCAGCTTTGTGACCCTACAGTAAGCTTTAAGAGCATCCATTTCCTCATCTGCAAGAAGGGAAGGTAATAATACAAACCCAGGATTGCTGGAGTAAACCAGTGTAGAGGAGGGGCTAGGAGAAAAGACAGCACTTGGTGGGTGCTTGAGATTGTTCCTTTCCTTCCTTTAAATCATGTCCTCTACCGCCTACTATATAAATGGTGCATCTGTGACACAGAGTCTCTTCCAACGTTAAACCAATGCCTTCTAAGTTCCCTGCCTCTGAACAACTGCCACCCCAGTAACTGAAGTAACCCTGACTTCTAGGTACAAGCTCAGAGGACTAAACAGGTTCTCAAACTCTCGCATGTGTCAGACGAGCCTGGAGAACTTGTTAAACACACGGCTTTCCTGGACCCACTGCAGAGTGTCTGATTCTGGTCAGGGGTGGAGATAAGAGTCTGTGTTTCTAATCGCTTCCAAGTGATGCTGATGCTGCTGGTCCAGGCACCACCTCTTGAGAATCATCACTGGGCTAAACGTTCCCTCCTCTTTTCTGCAACACTTCACTCCTGGGTTTCCTGATGGTTGGCTGCAGTTTTTCTGGCCATTTTCAAAACCTGACCCATACCCACTATCTCCAATTCTGGTAGAGAAGCCATATCCTTCCAGCAAAGGCATCCCCCTGTCTACCACCTTCCATCTCCCCCCACATCCCATCCATCTTCAGGGCTTGTCTCACTAACCCCTGGCTAGTCTCCCACTCAGCAGACATCCATCGTACTGCCCCCAACTAGTTTAACCATTCCTCCTCCACTTAACAGCTACATGACCTTGTGTAAGTTAGTCCCCAGAGTAGATGTCAGGGCATGAATAAGCCTCTCCCATCTCAAGAACCAGATTAGTATCCTCCTGCCCAGAACAATGGAGATGGTCTATTGTCAGCCAACACAAACAATTACAGCAGATTTTCTCATCAGGGCCGGGTCTGCCTATTTCATGTTAATGAGAACTGTTGTTTGTTTCAACTGAGTCGTCTTTATTCCATTTCCGCCTCACAGTAGGAGGCATCTGTGTTTGCAGTGGGGGGAGGGGGGGTGAATTACAATACAGTCTTGTCTAGTCAGAGACAGTCTACCCCTTTGGGGAACATCTTTCCAGACCACCTGTTCTCAGAGAGATGCCCAGGAGGGCAAGACTTAAGCTAACAAATGATGATCTTTCACTACAAAGCTACCTACGGACCTCAAACTCCCAGGTTCCTCCCTCCAGGTACCAAGATGGAGGCAGTCAAGGCCGTGAACAGTCAGGCTCCCTGGCGATCCACTTAAAGCTTAGAAAGCAAGCTGTAGCATGGCAAAGAAGTCATCTTCCAGCCACAGAGATACTTCAAACTCACCAAAAAAAAAAAAAAAATTACTGACCCATATCACAGAGCAGTGTCTCTAGGTACTTATGTGCAATGAGTCAGATAGGGCAGGGCTCTAACCCCGACTCCACTGTATTAGCTGTGTGACCTTAGACAAGCTATTCAACCTCTCTGTGCCTGAATTTCTTCACCTCTAAGATGGGTATCATGACAGTAACCACCTCCCAGGGCTGTTGGAAGAACGGGCTGACGGTCCTCCTCCCTCCAGGACTCAAGTTGAGATCTCCGGTCCAGGACACCCCATAACCTTGGATGTCAGGCCTCTAGAATGGGGCACCTACCCACTCATGAGCTACCTCAGCTCAGTTCAATTGCTCAGTCTTGCTTCAAATACTTCCACTAAGAGAGCTGAAACTTCAGTCACACAGCCGTGGGAAAAGACGAGTTGACCTCGTTACATCCGAGTGTTCATGACAAGCATCAGAAATGCTTCTGAGGGCTACTTTGGCCAAGCAGACGAGGAAGAACACATGAGAACACCCAGACCCTATAAGTTAGGGCAACACACTCTAGCAGAGCAGACGCATGTAGGCTTGCCGACTCCGAGTCCCAAAGAATCCCTGGGTGATGTTCACCAGCTCTGAGGGCTTGCTGTAACTTGAGCCTGGCCTCAGGGTGACGAGACATCCTGAGGCTTTGGGCAGAGCACATTCAAACTCTCAAACCCTCTGCTTTGCTTAGAGGCAAATTACGAGAGGAGGGCAGCTTTCTGGAATTCACACCCTGAGCTGAGCGCCATTTAGGTCCTCTGCTGGGTGACCTTGGGGAACTCAGTTTTCCTTTCTGAGCCTCGGTTTCTGGTTCCCTCATTTTTGAAACGGCTGTATAAGCTCTGTTCTGCCCACCTCACAGGGATGCTGTGAAGCCCAAATACTGCTGCTGCTAACAATAATAATAGTAGTAGTAATAATAATAATAAAAATGGCTGTCCCAGCAACGACCCTAACAGCATACACACTCATGGTCCTCTTGGCTCTGAGGACTGTCTGTGTCAGCCCATTCTTCCAGCAGCCCTGGAAGGTGGTTACTGTCATCATACCCAGCCTAGAGGTGAAGAAACTCTGAGGCACAGGGAGGTTGAATAGCCTGTCAAGGTCACACAGCTAATATGGTGGAGTGAGGATTAGCGTCCTGCCCTATCTGATTCACCTGTACATAAGCACCAAAAGACGCTGTTCTGTGATACAGGTTGACTTTTTTTTTTTTTTTTTTTTTTGGTAAATTTGAGATATCTCTGTGGCTAGAAGATGACTTCTTACCCATGCCACAGCTTGCTCTCCAAGCTTTAGGCAGATTGCCAGGGCATCTGACTGCTCACGGTCTTGGCTGCCTCCATCTTGGTGCCTGGCCCCAAGTGGGTGGGCGCTCATCTTTTCTTTGTTTCTCCTCCCTTGCATTATGAAAATGAGAAGCAGCTGTGAACCCTGCTGATTACACATGGGGCTGTGAGTGTCTCTACCTCTGCTAACGACTATTTCATTACCAGTCGGCAGACAGCTTCCACTGTGCTGTTACAATCTATTTGGCTTCCAGGTGCCACAGGGAATCAAAAACAGTTTGCTCAGTGGTCAGGTCTGGGTGTCTGCATGCAGACAGGGATGCTCTGGTTCCCTGTGCTCCTGAGGGGTAGGCTGAATGGTGAGAGACCATCCTCCTGGGGAGGGCAAGCTCTGTGCAAGAGATGGAGACCAGAGGATGTGTCTAGGCTTGGAAGGAACTCAGTTTGGTCTCTCGTCCCCTTCAAGAAATACTTGGCAAAGGTGTATGGAGCACCCACCAAGTGCCAGGGACTGTGTCAGGACGTAGGGATGCAGTGGTGTGTTAAGACAGACAGAATCCCTGCTCTTACTGGGAGTGGGGAAACGCACACCATAGCCAAGTCAACAGATAAGTAACAGAGATGATGTGACATCATTATAAGGGGCAAGATGAAATGAAAACTCAGTGATGTGACAGAGAGTCACTGGACTGGGCAGGGAGGGATCCCTCAGTTAGGATGCTCAGAGAGGGTCTGTTGGGGAAAGGGATATTTGACCTGAGATGGTAATGGTAAGCAAGAATTGGTCCTGAGATAAATAAGATCAGGGAAGAACATTCTTGGCAAAGGGAACTTCAAATGCAAAAGCTCTTGGGTCCCAAGAGGAAAGGTTGGGTGCCCAGTGCAAAGGCTCAAGACATAGAAAGGAGGCTCAAATAGGGTCAGGAAGCAGAGCACACAGACCATGCTCCTGCCTGGAGGCTCCTTGGTGAGGAATCCTCTGGGCCCCTGTCAGCCACGGCAGGAGATGCTTTCTGTGCATTCATCATATCTCTACAGACTGTCTCTGAACCATGTCATGCCTTTTTCTTTCTGCATCTTTCCAAGGCTAGGACCATGTCTTTTTCTTTCTATATCTCTCCAACCAAAGTGTCCACAGTTCTGGGCATGTAGCCAATTCTTCAGATGGCCTGATAACTTTAAGGTGTAGCTTTTGAATGATGTCACAGGCCACAGAGGCAGAGTTCACATACACCTAAGGAAGAAATATTTTATATTCACCAAAATGATCAAGTGCCTCAGTAAGTAATGGGCTCCCTGTTACTGTATGTATGTACTGTATGTAACCTCCCTGTTACATACCTGTTAGAGGTATGTGAGCAGGAAATGGAAGATCAGTTGGCAGGAAAAATAGACACACAGATAGAGTAGAAGCTCCAATTGTTATAGTTGTAATATCCTCATGTATTACCCATCAATAGATTCCAGACACTTTAGGTATAGGACTTCATTTAATGCTCCTAATAACTCCGTAAGGAGGTACTATTATTAGCCCCTCTTTCGAGCCCTGGAAACTGAAACGCTAGTTGTCTGAGGACTGTGTGCCTGGGGTCACAAAGTGAGGAAGTGTCATGGTCCAGATTAGAAGTCCATATGTAGTAATCCTCTCTAGAAAAACTGGATGACTTGAGTCCATCTTTTGGCGTCATGTATCCTGGTTTTCGGGAGAAGGACATGGCAACCCACTCCAGTGTTCTTGCCTGGAGAATCTCATGGACGGCAGAGCCTGGTGGGCTGCCATCCATGGGGTCGCACAAGTCGGACACGATTGAAGTGACTTAGCAGCAGCAGCAGCATCCTGGCTTTCATTTCTACCATAAACATTATCAAGGGGCTTGTCCAGAGTCTTTGGGGTCCCCTCATGTGTCTTAAATAATAAAATAATGCAGACTTATAGAGTTGAATTTAATAGAATATGTTGGAAAGGATGGCTGAAAACATATTTTTCTCCAGCAAAATCATTCCCTAAAGATGCTGCTGTGATTGCCCACCCTACCCGTTTCTCTTCACTTTATCTGAGCAAAGCACTAGCTGCCAAAACCAAAGGTTAAACTATGTCGATGAAGAAATAAAAAATAAAAATTCACCCTGATGCTCCCCTCATCTTCCTTCAAAACACTGTAAATGAGGTCATAACTCTCTCTAAGCTAACACACAAGCTTCTCAAGAAGAGGTGAAGGGATTTAAAGAGTGGGGAAAAAAGAAACTTTGACCATGAAAATGAATGTATCCAGAGTTCAGATCATATAAAGCTCTCTGCCTTCCCTAGTCTTGCCCAAGTCCTCCATTTTCCTTGTAATCTTATTCACAAGATAATACCACGCTCCCCCCCCTCCCCTGCCCCCCATCCCCCATCCTTCTGAAGCCTCCTTCATCCAAGAAGATCCATTTGGGCTAAAATGGCCAGCCTGAGAAATTAAGACAGCCTAGAGTTACATTTCTGTGGGGCAGCCCAGTGCTTTAAAAAGACTGAGGAGAAATATTTCTAAAAGGATGTATGGGTTTCCCAGCCCAGACTACCTGACCCACTCATGACACATGCCTGGGCCTGCTGTGCATTTGCCCTGAGACCCTGGGGAAGGTCACAGAACTCTGGATCGCAAGGCATCCCTCAATTCAGACAACTCTCTGTGAAATCTTCTCTAGAGGAACATTGGATATTAGGGCTCATTTCCTTGCACACGCATTGGACCTGACAAGTCTAGATTTGTAAAAGTCATTGTCTAGTATTTATAAAACTTGATAATGCTACTAACAATCATTATTAATATTTACTATGAATGTTTGGTTTCCCAGGTGGTGCTAGTAGGAAAAAAACCCACTTGCCAATGCAGGAGATGTAAGAGGCGTGTGTTTGATCCCTAGGTTGGGAAGATCCCCTGGAGGAGGGCATGGCAACCCACTCCAGTATTCTTACCTGGAGATTCCCATGGACAGAAGGGGCCTGGTGGGCTGTAGTCCATGGGGTCGCAAAGAGTCAGATACACCTGAAGTGACTTAGCACACACGCATGCACTATAAATGTTTACTAGAATTTTCCAGATCTTAAGCTAGGTGTTCTTGAACATCATTTGACTTAGTCTTTATCACACTCCTATGCACTGGAGACTGTTTTTTTCCTCATTAGCTAGATGAGGTTAAGATGCTTATTCAAGGTCACATGACTGGTAAGGATATAGAGCTGATATCTAGCCACAGATACTGATGCTACAGCTGGCTTCCAGACCAGGAAACACCAAGAGGCTTAACCAAGATCCTCAGGGCAGGCATCCCAAATCCAAATGTCTGTAGGAGCTGGACTGATAATGTGACCAAGTGAACCCAGAGGATGTCATCCAGACAAGAGCAATGAGAAATGACAGACGGGACAGCTTCACTATTGGAGAGACTAGGGGAGTGCCATGGGGACCATGGGGACAGGAGAGCACCTCCCAGCTAAACAGGGGCAGCCACTCAGGTCTTAAGCCTCCCATGGCCAGATGTCTACTTTTTCAAGGGAAATTGAAAATCTGAATTTTCACTTGAAAGCATTCAACTGTTGGATATCGGCAAGTAATTCAAATTTTTTAACTGAACAAAATACACCAGGTTAATGTCACCTTGGTGCTTCCCTGGTGGTTCAGATGGTAAAGAATCTGCCTGCTATTCAGGAGACCCGGGTTCGATCCCTGGGTCAGGAAGATCCCCTGGCAAAGAAAATGGCAACCCACTCCAGTGTTCTTGCCTGGAGAATCCCCATAGACAGGGGAGCCTGGTGGGCTACAGTCCATGGGGTCAGAAAGAGGTGGACATGATGACTAACACTTTCTTTCATTTATGTCACCTTGGACCTTATCCAACCCCTTCATCCTCTGCCTGGGCGAATGAAGGAAGAAGAAGGAACTCAAGAGATTGAGAATGACTTTCTAAGGATCACACAATAAATGAGAGGCAGGGCTGATCCAACAGCTCAGGGTTCTTTCATTACAAGGTGATACTTGCTGTTTCCGAATGATAGAAAACCCACTCTGACCTCTAGCCATACCTGTATGTCTGATACTCAAGAAATTTTAAATTCAGTTTCTTTTAATCTTGCTCATGTTTTTCCAGGTAGTAAGTGGATCTGTCCTTCATTGATGGTGGAAATGAAGTTACATAAGATAAGGCACCAGCAGGGGAAGCCAATGAGGGCCTTTTACCTACTATTTGTCTTGCAACCAGACCCAGAGTCCCTTGCCTTCCTCTCTGAGGATGGACGGCTGATGTTCTCTTGCTGTCAATGCAAAGTGTTCTTCTTGCCTTTTTTGGTCATAGAGGCCAGCCTGCCTCCAATTTAAGTGAGGATGTTGGCAGAGGGTCATCAAGCTAAGGCTTTCCTTCCTACTAGTCTTGGGTTCAGGGTCTATTGTTCCCCACCAGTTTACAGAGGCCCAAGAAGAGGCCCCTGCCCAGGTGGAAACCTCAGAGTCAAGACTCCCTCCATGAAACAGTAGCTCTGGAAAGCAGGGAATGATCCGAGAACCCACAGAGGTGTCAGTCGTGGCCCCAGGTTCTTGACATTATCTCTGAATTGCCGACCAAGTGGTGCTGTGACTTGACCCAAAAAGTTTCTGGAGTTGAAAGGAAGAGAGATTCTTAGGGATTAAGGAGCTAGAAAGGAAGTAGGGGATCTGGGTTTTATGAACAGAGCCTTTTTCTTTTTTAATAATAACGTTTTGAATTCCAATCAGCCTTTGTTCTTTTCAAAATGCATTCCCAAACTTTGCTGGAGAGCCAGCATCACCCTGTGAAAGACGGGGTTCCTTGGTTTGCCTGAGAAAGACCAGAAGGCGTGGGGCTGCGGGGGTGGAGAGCACCCCCTTCAATGCGCTGTGGGAACAGCGGGTCTGGGGAGCCCGCGGGGAGGGACGCGGGGAGATGGCGGGGGCACGGAGGGAACAGATTCTCCCCAAGGAGAACGCGGTGCGCCCGTACTTCATAGACTTAAAAGGAAGTTCCCAGCCAAGGCTCCCAGAATGAGAGGACTTGCTGGGCAGGAACCCAGAAGAGAACACTGGCTTGTAGAAGAGGAAGTTTACGAAGACAGGGGGTGTATTTCTTCCCCTTCTTCTGCCAGTGGAGGAGCTATTTTGGGCGGAAGCCAGCAGGCACCTTGAACAGGATGTGATCTCCCAGGAGGAGTCAGACAATCTGCCTGATTCTGAAAGAGAACCTGCTCTCAGGATCAGCACTGCTGAGGCTCTGCTCACACACCCCCTTCCGTGGCAGTCTAGTTCCACAAGGATGAGATGCCAGAAACCCTGGGTCTTCTGTTTCCCCGGAAATAGGGAGATTGCTTTTCCCAAGTCAACTGGGGGACACAGATCCTGGGAGCCCCACTCGAGGCTGATTCCTGAACACTACAAAATGATTTAGCGTGCTAGACTATCGTCGCAGAGCCCTTGGACACTCTGGTTTATCTGCGTCGCCCTGTGAGGTTGAATGTGCCCCAACAGGCAGCTGCAGAGATGTATCTCAGGAAATGGTCTTCTACTCACAGGTCCTAAAAGCTGACCCGACGTGGGCGAGTCAAAGCCTTCACCCCTCCAAGGGGTATCTGGAGCAGGGGGAGGCCACGAGAGATGTCAGGGAGAGTCCACGGCCTGGAGACCGGAGATCTGGTTCACATCCTTTGCTGCCACTTACTAGCCTGACCTCCAGAAAGCTCTTCCTCCTTTTTCTGAATTCTGCTTTTTTATAATCTGTAAGATGTGAATGGGAGTGGAACCTTTAATCTTTAAAGTCTCAGATCATGTCACTCTAGGGAGCCCTCTGATACCCTCCTCTTACAAGTGCCCTACCTCCCCTTTAACATGACCTACAGGGCCCAGTGGAATGTGGTCCCCGCCCACCACACCAGCTGCATCCTTGCCCTCTCTCCGCTCAGCTCTACTAAACTCCTCCTACCTCAGGGTCTTTAACCCCACCAGAACAATCTTCCTCCCTGCCCACATCCCCTGTTCACCTTGCTAACTCCTCCTCATTGCTTGGTCTCAGCATTACCACCACTTCTTTAGGGAGTCCCTCCCTCCCTCTCCTCTGGTGGCTCAGATGGTAAAGAATCTGCCTGCAATGCAGGAGACCCAGGTTCAATTCCTGTGTCAGGAAGACACCCTGGAGAAGGAAGTAGCTACCTACTCCAGTATTCTTGCCTGGAGAATTCTGTGGACAGAGGAGACTGTCAGGCTACCGTCCATGGGGTCCCAAAGGGTTGGACACAACTGAGCACCTAACAGTTTCACTACGTTCACTCCCTCCCTTGCTGAGGTTAGGTTTTTCTTTCCATGAGTTGATAAGCACTGTATACTTTTCCTTGGAAGCATTCACAACAAGGTAAAGTCTACCATTGCTTCTGTAATCCCTTGCCCGTCATCTTTTCCTCCCAGAGAATAAGCTCAATTAAGTTAAGACCCAGGTCTGTCTCCTTCACAACTGTAACTTCCAGCATTAGAACCCACAAATCTAGAAACAGGAGGTACTCAGTGACTGTTTTTTGAGAGAAGAAGGGGTCTATTTGTATGTAAACACCCCTGGCTTCAGTGTTAGGGATGCGATCACAGCCTTTGTGAAAATAAGAAATACACTGGGCAAACCTTCACTGTACTGTCTTGATGAGAAAACAGAACATCTTAAATGTTCCTATATTTATCTTCACCTTAGATTGGACAGCACACCCAACATGGTGGCACAGTATAGAACTGGCTTACCTGCAAGTGTGAAAAAAATAAAAAGAGAGACAGTGATGATGGAAGAAATATGTTCCTTTTGTCTCATGAAAGACTTTGCCCACAGAGCCAGGCAGAATCAACTAGATCTACCAGAATAGTGACAAAGGGGACAGGAGAGTGACAAATCAGTGATGAATCCAAGAGGATATCGATGGGCAATTCATCACAATGAGTATTTGCTGGGCAACTACTCTTCACTGAGATGCCATGCTTTGCTTCATGTTGTTGATATAAATTAGTGATGGTAGCTAATAGCTAATGTTCAGAGATGTTAAGTGATCTACCCAAATTAACCTAAGTCTTTGCCGGAAGGACTGACATTTGAATCCAGGTTGATCTGAAGTCGGCCTTTTCCTCTTAACCTCTGGAATACACAACGTCATGTCACAAAAGAAAAAAAATGATCTGGGGCTTTGGGATGCTTAGCCTGAGGAGTATTATACTTCATACATTATTCATGCAAGATATCTGCCCTCTTGCTCCATCCTACTCATGACAGTGGGACTCTCATAAAACAGCTAGCTAAGGAGCAGTTGGAGAAGGAAATGGCAACCCACTCCAGTATTTCTGCCTGGAAAATTCTATGGACAGAGGAGTCTGGTGGGCTGCAGTCTGTGGGGTTGCAAAGAGTTGGACACAACTGAGCGACTAACGCACAAGAGGCAGTAGTGTGCACTTTTTGGCGTGAAGCAGAGAGAAAGCAGGTGGTGGGAAAAGTAATTTTAAAACTGAGGGTCCAAAGATGTCCAGTCAAGCCCTGGACTTAATTCTCAGTCTTACTGTGAAAAGGAGGGATGTTCTGTTAGTCCAGACACCTGGCGCACCCAGTGGGAATGGAAGTTTCCGGAGCTTTGCCCTGTACCCCTAGAATTTAACCAGCTCTCTCCCAATCCAGGTAATTCCTGTAAGTTTCCTCCCTGACAGCTAGGAGATATGGGAGTCCTAAGGATTCTCTCCAAAGGTGGTATACCTGGAGATGTTAAGCCTTCACTTAGGGTCAGGACTGAAGCCAGGGAGGAGCAGGTGTCTGCTTGCTTATCTTCAGGGTTCCTATCCAGCACCCAACAGTGGAGGCTCATCCAATTTCTGGAATATCTGACTGTGACTGACAGATGTGTGTCCACTCAGACGGCAGATCCTCTTTCACCCACCCTGTCCAGCCGGCATCACCAGGGGGCCTTAACACCCAGCCCAGCCAGGGACAATCACCCACCTATTCGCCCACAGGATAGATGATTAATATCTTATAACCACTCGCTCTGTCTTTACATATTATAGCAACTCACAGAGGGTTTTCCCACTCATTATGCCCTCAGGTCTCCTTGCAGTTCTTACTGGGTCCATTTTGCAAGTCAAGCCTGCAAAGCTGAGTAGTTTTCTCATGGCCACTGCTGATCACCAGCCTCCAATTCTTTGACAAACTTCCCACTAATATCACTCACCTGTTAGTTTAATATTTTTCTTCCTTGGTCCATTTGTGTTTTCTTGAATAATTTAGCCTTGAGATAGTCGGAGACTAGTGGTTAGCAAATTTTCTCATCTGACATGATCTACGTTTATTTATTTGCTCGCACCTAAATATAGAGAAGGCCCTGCTCTTAAGAGAGCTACAATCTAGCGAGGCACATCAGTCATAAACATACGAGCAGTTTATAGGCATTCACTCATTTATTTAAAAAACGTTCATCACCCAAAGCCTGCTGTGGACTGTTCTAGAAATGAGGAATAGAGAGACATTGAAAGCAGCTTCCTGCTCCTCTGATGCTTGTGGTCTCTTGGGGGCAGAGGGGGAGAAAGATAAATTGTAGATAAACCCATCGATAAAAAATCTCAGATAGTCATTAAGCTCTAGAAGAAAAACGTTAAAAGGAATGAAAGAGTGTGATGGGAGAGGAAAATTAGCCATTTAAGAAGGGAGGTGATGCCTACTGTAAGCACAGGGAACTCTAGTCAATACTCTGTTAAGGCCTGTATGGGAAAAGAATCTTAAGTAAGAATGGATACATGTGCATGTATAACTGAATCACTTTTCTGTACGCCTGACTAACACAGCATTGTTAATCAACTACACGCCAATAAAATTAAACAAAAAAAGAAGGGCAGTCATGGAGTAAGGTGATGACTCGTGAGTTGGGGGCTCCATGAAGAGAAGGTATCAATCATGCCAAGATCTCAGGGCAGAGGGTAGCGAGTGCATGGCTATGGGGCAGGAACAGTCATGAAGCACTGGAAGACAACAAAGGAGGCCCGTGTGGCTGAAATAAACTGAGCAAAACAAACAGAGCAGAGTGGAGGCCACACAGTCATTGGGGCAAACAGGAACCAGGTCACAGAGGGCCTCAGAGGTGAGGGGCCTTAGAAGGCCTGGTAGGCTGAAGATGGAAGAGTGTCAAAACTCGGACCAGGCTGCAAGCCATGGGACTCCTGAACTGTGAGCCTGATAAGCTTTCAGAGGAGAGGGAGATGGTGGTAGGCTGGTGCAGCCCAGGAAAAATCTCCAGTGTTTGCAGGAAGAGCAGTATCTGGCTGGAAGCATGGGGGACATTCCAAGTTTGGAGTTAGTATGGTTGGCATGGAGACAGAACCTGACATGGTGAGTGTGTGTAGGTATGTGTGTGAGTATATGTGTATATACACGAGTGTTGGGGAGTGAGGGCTACCGGGAGAAAAAACAAAGTTTAATGACCAGAAGTGGAAGATGACTATGCAGTTGTATTAGGAAAGTCAAAATATTCAAGGCAGTGTCTGTTTAGGGCCAGATGAACACTTTCACTCAGAAGCAATGTCAGGTTCCAGAGCTCCTCTGAGGTATCTCTAAAGTTCTGACATCTGAAATCCTTTATCCCTTGTTATTTATATTCCAGAAGAGAGCCTACCACGGAGGACCCATTGAACTGCAAAGGGTCAGAACTTAGAGTTGTTCAAATCCATCCCTACTCCTAACCTTGCATTTAACATAAATGCACAAACTGAGGCCCAGAGAGGGGAAGGGATGGGCTTACACACAGCTAGTGTTAGAGCTGTGCCTAACTGTGAGAACAGGGACGTCTAGTCACAGGAGGACATCTGAGCCCCCGGGAGACCTTCACAGTACCTGTCTCTCCAATCACATCACGTACCATCTCCCCACCCTCCAAATGATCATGCACAGGGAGTGTTAGAGCTGTTGCGACCTCCGTGGTTCTCCCTGACTCCTTACCAAGAACCAGCAGGTATCCATCCTACAGGAATCTCCTGTGGACTGGGGCGGGGACAGGGGGAGGAACTGCCAGTCCTCTATCTGGTCCATTTCTCCTGGCAGGTCTGCCCTACTCTATGGGCCACAGGCTTAGAGGTCCCTCCATCAGATGGTGCAAAGGAGGAGAACTGGGGGTCACTGCTTCTGAACTTGGAGGGCTCCTTTACACATGTAGAACCCACATGTGGACATGAGCTATGAACAGATTTGGAAGGACTGAAACAAGAAGGGAAAAAAAGCCTCTGAATGGAAACCTAACTCAAGAAAATGAATTCATTTCCAAACTTTTTACCCTGTTTTCACCTTTACCAACCTCCTCTGCGAAGCCTGCTGCCAGTGGCATTGATCTGTTTCATTCATGATTCTCAAGAGTCTTGGAGGTCATTTAGTCCTGATCTCTTCTCACTACAGGAAATGAAAGTTCATTTGGAGGGTGGAGAGATGATGTGCTATGTGACTGGAGAGATATAGACCATGAAGGCTTCCCGGTCGCTAAGATTTACACTTATGATCAAATTTCCCCGCTCACCAGGCTACAGTTCCCCCTATTACTACCCCTCCCCAAAATTTAGTTAAAGAAATTGGTACTTTTAACTGATATTTAACTGATGTATTAGAAAGGTTTAATACAAGGATTATTTACTGGCTATTTATACATGAGTGTGAAAAAGTTGTAACTTGCATGTCCATCTGAGAATTTATACAAAACAAATTTTGAACAGGAATACAGTTGAAGATTTTCATGTATTCCAGGAGAGGTTTTGATATAGTTAAGATGAGACTGCTATGTCCCACATGCATGTTCCCCATCTACTGACAAATGAACAGTGCTTCTATTTGAAACAAGTTTCTAAGCATTGCGGGTCAAAAACTTCACTCAACTCATAGTATGAGGTCACAGAAAAGCAATTAAGAGCAGTATGATTCATAGATATGCTTTTGCTTAACAAGCAGTATCTTTAAAAACTGCATGTGAGTTCTTTCAGAAAAGAACACTCTCTTACAGTTAGCTACTGCTCTTGCTTTTCCATAAAGCATACTCCCAGACCTTTTCACTTGTGCCAGTTACCCACGTGACTCCCTAAGGTATTTGAGTTTGTGAATCCTCCCACTGCACATACCGAATTTGTCTTTAAACACACATGGAGGACCCACTATGGGTTGGGCACTGTAGGAGACATAAAAAGGAATGAAAGAAAAATTTATTCATTCATTCATTCATTCAATGACCACTGGGTGCCTGCCATTTGCTAAGTACCAGGGCCACAACTCAGGGCCCTGGTGGGAAGACAGATAGTAAATCATAATAAAGTGTGATGAGTGTGACAGGTGGAGAAGCACAGGAATGAATATACAGTACAAGGCAGTAGCATCTATCTTCAAGCACTTTGAAAAGCCAAAATGCTTACTCCAATAAAAGTACTACATGACATGAGAAGGTCAGAACAGTACTAGTCAGCGTTAAAGGAGCAAGATGCTTCTCCAATTTGGTCGGGGAGCTGTCAAAGAACATTGTGTGGGAGAGAGAACATTTGAGCTGATCCTTGAAGGGTGGTTGAATTTCTACTTTTGGCAAAAGTGTTGGGAAAGGCCATTCTAAGCAGAAACACCGCATGTGCACGGGCGAAAAAGCAAGAAGGCAGAAGATATTTGGTTAAAAGGTTGCAACAGTCACACCAGCTGTCACGAGTGTTAGATACTCTGCGAAACACATCTTGTGCATCATCTCCCTTATTGCTCACAACTGTCCTCAGAACCACACCATTAAAGTGCCCATTTAGAAAAGGGTAGCTCAAGTGAGGCTCAGAGTATAATAACTTATCCAAGGTCATCCATCTAAAAAAAAAAATCAAAAAAATGCAGGGCTGGGAATCACATCATGCCAAGTCACTTCAGTCGTGTCCAAATTTTTGTGACCCTATGGACTTAGCGTGCCAGGCTCCTCTGTCCACAGGATTTTTCAGGCAAGAATACTGGATTGCCATGCCCTCCTCCAGGGGATCTTCCCAACCCAGGGATCAAACCCACATTTCTGATGTCTCCTGCATCAGCAGGCAGGTTCTTTATCACTAGTGCCACCTGGGAAGCCCCAAGAATCACATCAAGGTCTGTCAAATTCCAGAATATGGGGACTGATCAATGAAATCCTCTGTCACCAGGCCATGGTATATCTACACTTGATTTGTGACAGGGAGTCCTTAGAAGATCTGGTGGCTACTCTCATACTTGCCCTGGAAAAGTTGACTAACCTGGAAATGTTTATTTTCTTCCAAAGTATGTTGAGAAAAGAGAACCAACCATTCTTTCCTGTCTGTGCCTCTGCTGCTAACATTTCTCTGAAACTCAAGGTCCAAGGAGAGTAACTAGCAGCCTGGCCTGTCTGAGAGAACAGCTGAATTACTTGACTTCAGTATTTGATGCCAACTGAAGGTGTAGCTGAAAGCTCTCTCTCCTCTGGGGAGAAGGAGCTGTGGAGGAGTCTGGATCTATTGGCAGAAACTATAGGGGAAAATGTCCTTAGAAATTCAAGCTGAAAAAAGGTCTAGGGAAAGCAGAAGGACCAACTAAGGTAGTAAATGCTTCATTAAACCTTCATAATAGCAACCTGAAAAATCTTTCATGTTCGGTTTTGTTTCATAAACCTCTTGGTAATGAGATAAATAAAGATTTCTTGCCTGGAAATGTAACTGGTAGATACACAGGTGGTAATGCATTGTCAGTTACTCATGGAAAGACAGGGGCAGGTTGTGGCTTGAGCCTCCAGATAGTCACTACCAGTTGTGTGGCCCATGGGCTCACTGTACATGTGTTCTTGGGGATCTTTGACACAGGATTGTAACTTCCCACTCTTAACACACTGGCCAGTCTTAACAAAGGGTTAAGGGGATGACAGAGGATAAGATGGTTGGAAGCCTGGCGTGCTGCAGTCCATGGGGTTGCAAAGAGTTGGACACGACTGAGCGACTGGACAGCAACAACTGATAAATGCTGACTTCCGTGCATACATATTGATGTCTTCAGGGAATGGGGGACATTTGAAAAAGTTTATTTAACATTATAACATGGTTTCACATGGGAAAATAACTACATTCACTGAGCTTTTTAATACATGGAAATAATGCTTTAAGAAATCTTTTGGGGGACTCCCCTGGTGGTCCAGTGGTTAAAACTGTGATTCCAATGCAAGGGGCACAGGATCAATCACCAGATAGAGAAATAAGATCCCACAAGCCATGTGGTATGGTCCAAAAAATTTTTTTTTGCCTCAGCAGATGCTCAATTCTATATGAACCAAGCAATTTCTTCACTGGGTCCATGTATCCATTTTAGTGGGGGTGTATCAAAATCTCCAGGGGAGGGAGAGTGGCACATGGATTTTTTTCATTCTAAAGAGGCATAGGCCAATTTTACTGTGTTGTTAGGATCAAATGAGTGGAGGCAAAAATTCCCCATAAATTTAGTGTTGGATATGTGTACAGAGTAATGCTATTACCCACTCTCCACTACCATTGTTCATTTAATTGCACATCTAAGAATTGGGACAGTCTTTTAGTCCACTGAAGAGACAATCCAAGGTGGTCAGAGGTACGGCCTCTGTCTATTGAGGAGAGCAAGGTAACTGACACATACGGTGGACAGAAACATCATTCCAGACTTGTGAACATTGTTCTCTAGCCAATCGAATAAATAGGTGGTAGACAAGAGCATTAATGATTCAAAATTGTTGCAGGATGTGTTTGGAAGATGAGTGATGTGAATACATGCAACTTTTATTTCTTGTCCTCAGGTTAGTTCTCCCTATAAAGCACCCATTCCCAATATTAAGTATCTATATATGACAGCTGTTCATTGCCTGGTCACATCCAAATTAAAGGCTGTAATTTTCACCTCCACCTTATTCTGTCCGCCTCTTGCACCCCGTCTCAGTGATGGTGCTATCGCACACTGAGTCACCCAGAAGAAGATCAAGAGGCTGCTGGCTCTTCTTTCCCCTTTACCCATATCTTTGATTTGTCACCAAGACAACCCTCCCAACTGCCAAGGCTAGCAGTATTGACAGAAGCACCTAACTGCCCTCTACACCTATGCTGTCCCTGCCACCAAATCTGTCCCTATTTCTGCCGTCAAAATCATCATCTTTTGACTTCCCCAGTGGTCCAGTGGTTGAGAATCTGCCTGCTGATGCAGGGGACCTGGGTTCGATCCCTGGTCCCAGAGGATTCCACCTGTCACAGGACAACTAAGCCTGTGAACCACAACTAGAGAGCAGCCCCACTCGCCCGAACCAGAGAAAGCCCATGCACAACAACATGCAACCCAAAAATAAACAAATGAATATATCATTTTGTAAAAAGTCATCATCTTCAATCACTAAGCCACCCCATTTTATTGCTCATGGGGAAGTTCAGGCTTCACAGGTAACATTCAAGGCACAGCAGAGGCTGCCCTCTCCTATCACACTTGTCCTTCCACACCCTACCTGAATCCTGCTTCAAACCCACACCCAAGTTCCAAGCGATGGCTAGATCTCCCTTCTGTACGCGCTTTCTTCTACACTTCAGAGTAAGCTAGTCACTTTGTCAGCAATGCCTTCCTATTCTCTTTTTCCTCTTTTTTTTTTTTAAGAAAAATTGAATTACAATGTTCTGTACCTGAAACTAACATAGTAATGTCAGTCAATTATATCTCAAAAACAGACAAACAAATTCACAGAAAGAGAGACCAGATTTGTGGCTACGAGAAGTGGTGGTTGGAAGGAGGAGGAATTAGGTGGAGGCAGTCAAAAGGTAAAACTTTTGGTTATAAAATAAATAAGTACTAGGATGTAATGTACAACATGATAAAGATAATTAACACTGTTTATGTTATACATAAAAGTTGCTAAGAGAGTAAACATAAGAGTTCTCAATATAAGGAAAAAGTATTTTTATATATTTTTTAAATATTATTTCTATATGATGATGGATGTGAAGCCTATTGTGGTAACAGTTTCATTATGTATGTAAGTCAAATCATTACATTGTACACCTGGAGTTTATACCTATATGTCAATTATATCACATAGAGTATAATCTATAACAATACTGAATCATTATACCGTACACTAGTAATTAATATGATGTTGTAAATCAACTATAATTCCATTTCTCAGCAAGGGACATGAAAAAAATAGAATGATGAAGTAGATTTTTTAAACTTTTATTTTATATTGGAATATAGTTGATTAACAGTGTTGCATTAGCTTCAGATGTCCAGCAAAGAGATTCAGTTATACATATATCTAATCTTTTTCAAATTCTTTTCCCATGTCTGTTTTCTTTTGCTTTACCCGTCCCTCTCTCCATTTAAGACTCTGAACCATCTCTCAAGGCCAAGTTTAGATCTAGTCCCCATCAAAAGACTTTCTTGGACCTTCTACCCTCAACCCCATAAACACTGGCTTCCCTGCCTCCTCCACTGTATCCCTTAATATGCAGCTCTGCAGGAGCAAGATTTGTATGCATGACTGTCTCCCTCTACCTTAGACTGACAGCTCCTCTGGGGTAAATGCCCTTATCACACTCATCCATGGATCTTCTTCCCCTCACCTCCTCCCTCCTCACCCTCTCCTCCAACCCAGGCATCTGAGTGCATTTCACACAACAGACACCCCAGCTAAGTTTGTTCAACAGAATCCATTAATTTGTACTCTGTTTCCTTGGCAATGGCTGATGGACTCCTCGGGGCTAAGTAAAAATTTTAGCTAACATGATGTTGGATAAAAACTTTAACTGTTTTTCTCATATGCCTTTCAGAAATCTTTTGCTGTATTCCATCACTCCACCTCCACTTGCTAATCTCTTAAGTAGCTTGAGGTTTCGGGGAAAGGGCAACTGGTTGACTTCTCTACTTCTTTCATATTCCCAGTCAATTCTCTCTTCTCCAGTGCCATCACCAGCACCTTCACTGAGTTCACATTTGTGGTTAGTGTTCAAGGGTCCTGAGATCAGAATGTCTGAGTTTTAATACTAGTTGTGCTGATAAACGGACCTTGAGTGAGTCAATTACTCTCCCTGGGTCTCAGTTTCCTCAACTGTAAAATAAAAATATCAATGCTACCCATTTCAGAGAGAGGTTCCAGAGGCCGGATGGGTGAGCAGGGCACCTTGGGAAAAGAAAAGCAAAGGGACATCTTGAGAACCAGGTAATCTATAAACCTGCCAATGACACCTGCTGTCTGCTTTCAGCCCCATGCAGTTTGTGCCTGTAGATTGTAAGCTGAGTGAGGAAAGAGATGGTGTCTGCTCCTGGCTCCTGACACACAAGAAGAGCATAAATAAGCTTTGCAAAGCAAAGCCCAGCTCTGGAATTCTGCAGCAGCCCAGAGATCCAGCCCTGCACATCAAAGCCCTGTGAAAAACTAATGATCTCTCCTCTGTAGCCCTGCAGAGCGGATTCTGGCTGGCGAGAGCTCTCTTCATTCTCCATATGCCCCTAGTTCCCCCTCTCTGCCCACCCACCCCATCTTCCAGTCAAGCCACTGGGTCTCCAGTTCTGTTTATTATTGCCTGGGTCCTTCTCTGCACTACTGCTGAGGCACTGTCTTTGATGAGTTTAGCCTGAAAGGTGATTTAGGCTAAAGGTGATTCAGAAATAAATTGCATTGTGATTTAGGTCCATGGCAGTCCTCCTCTGTAATCACGTTTGTAAGAGGCTTCATAATAGCTTTAGGGTCTTGGTGTCAGAATCAGGGATTTGAGCGGTTTCAAGATAGATAAATGCTACAACCAAATGCACAAGCAGACGGTGGTGTCGTGAGTTAGAGGTGAGGATCCAGGTGCCAGCGCTATGAGCCAGTCATACTTCCATCCTCTTTATCTGCTTTTTTGTTGTTCTTTTGTTGTTGCTCAGTTGTGTCTGACTATTTTGCGACCCCAGGGACTGTAGCCCACCAAGCTCCTCTGTCCATGGGATTTCCCAGGCAAGAATACTGGAGTGGGTTGCCATTTCCTTCTCCAGGGGATCTTCCCCACCCAGGGATTGAACCTGAGTCTCCTGCTTGGCAGGTAGATTCTTTACCACTGAGCCACCAAGGAAGCCCCTCTTTATCTGCAGGTTGATAGAAATCAAAAGATGAAACATAATCCTGTTTTGTTGTTTTGTTCAGCTTTACAAGATATATTGAAGGGACTTCTCTAAATAGAAAAGAAAAGGCCTCAACTAGAAATATGAAAATTACAAAAGGAAAAATCTCATTGTTGTGTTTTGGAATAAGCACTAGAAAATGGAGGCTTCTTTAACCTAGCCTTAATTAACAACTGTACTCTTATTGGCCTTGTGATTTGATGAAAGATAAAGTTCAAAATGTTGTTGGGAAAGAGAAAAGTACCAAAGACAGAAGAGACAGGGGTTTACAGTGACTGGCAGGGAACAGCTGGTGCAGGATCTGGGAGGCCTGAGGCTTGGACCTGATTTAATCATCACCCCGTATGGTGAGGGGCGGTAAGGACTATGGAAGTAGGAGGGAACCAAGGGGGTGGACTCAGTAAGGATGGGATGAGTACTGACAGGAAAGAAAGGAGGCAAGTGGTTCTCCCAAAAGATTCAGAAATGATGAGCAGTGAGGGGAGCAGGGATGATGGCTCCTTGAGCACCCAGAAGAGTTCCCATTCCCATCACTTTTAAACAGTCTTATTGATGTATAATTTACATGCCATAAATTTCACTCACTTAAAGTGTATGTCCCATGACACTTTAAGCTGATAATTGTGACTCTGACAAGATTTAGGGAAAGTAGTAAGAAGCAAAGACCATGAGATGGGTACAGGAGGTTGGTAGAGAGACAAGCATTTTTTTTTTTTTTTACTGTCTCTACTCCCCCAAAAGCTAATAATTCAGCCCTCATCAGACCCTCCTTCAGGCCTGCTCTTGCCTGCAGGTTCTTTGCACAATGTCAGAATGTTGCTCTTAGTCAGCTCACAGGATGTTCATTCAGCTCGATGCTGGAAATCCCTTTGCGAAGCCCATGGAAATCTGGGAGATTTGAGGTTTGTTCCACTTAAACTTTCTTTTGGACAACAATCTATGGATGCAATCAAGAGGTCTGGGTTCTAGGCCAGTTTACAGTGTAAGCTGGGGAGCATTCTTCCCCTTCAGGTTTCCCATGTGAACAGTGAGAAGATCAGACTGGGCAGGTTCCAAGTCCTTTCAACTCTGCAAATATGATGTTGGGTTGTTCGCTTCCTTTAGTCCTGAATATCCAGACTGAACCCAGGAGGATGGTGAGGGTAAAACTGGAGATGGCAAGGTGACAGCTGTGGTCCATGGGATGAATTTTTTCCCTGTGAAAAGTGAGCTACCTACATGGGGAGAAGCCTGTATTACCTCTGTCCACCCTGCCTTATGACATATACTCTTTACACCCTACCCAGGCAAGCAACTGTAAAAATACTCAATAAGAACCCCTGCAAAGTCAGATTGGGCCCTACTAAAAGGTACCAGAAGAAGGAAGAGCTCAGTGATGGTCAAGTGGGAAGAAAGGAGACTGCAGACTGCTTAGGCTTAGATCAACTCTTCACATCCCGATGATGTCTGGGATTAAGATCTGAGTCTGTGTTTCCACATTCATCTTTCTATAAATGCCCTTCTTCTGATGAAACATTTACATCCATCATCCAGATACTAAAAACCAAACATCTCAGTTCAATCTTCATGGCCCCTCAGGACACTACTGGCCAGACTTCTCTGCCTTGACTCCCATGATTGATCAATTGCTTCACTGATCAAACTGATTGATTAAATTACTTACCATATTTTTGGAATATCTACCCTGTGTCAGTCTCCCTGCTAGTTACTAAGAATCTGGATCCATGAATTAGGCATCAACATGATCTTTGGTACCTATTTATTTTCAGCCCCACTTACTCTGTCCTTTGGGCCACTCTGCCTTCCCACTGTTAATTAACTGGACCTAAACCCATTCTACCTCAGGCTTCATTTTCAGTGTTTACCGCAAAGTCCACTCAGGCAGTGGCATTAACCATCTAAAAGAGTATCAAAAAGAAAAACTCATTTTCTCTAACAGCACATGACAGAAACTCTAAAAGTCAAAATATCACGTCTTCGCTGTATTCTCTAGTTTGTATACATTCTGGGAGACATCCAAATACTTCCTTTTCCTGTGCACAAATAAGCAGCTGTGGAATCAGCATGGATTACCAGTCTTCCTTCTTTTTGAGGGAGTTGCACGGGAGCAGGACTTGTCACATTGGGATGATGTACTTGCTTCAGATGTATAATGAATGGTATCCTGTTGGGAATGGCTTGATAGCAGCTGACAGCACTTGGCAAAGCATTTTTCATGAAATATGGTGTGAAATCACCACTATGCCAAAAGTAGAGTCTTTATGAGCAACTGGAGATCAGGGACTAGAGACAATAATTTTGTGTTGCAGAATGGGATTTTACAGGGAACATGCAGTGGAGGGAACCCAAGGTCCCAGAGCCGTCTTTGTTCTGCTATTTGCTAGTCATAAGGCCTCACTTAACTCCATTTCATGTTCCAAGATTCCCCTCATGATGCCTCCTCTAAGAAGCCTTCCTTACCCACTTCTTCTTCCCACAGTCTGATCAGGTGGGCCTCCTGTGTGCATAAGTAGTATCTATTTTCTTCAGTTATCACACCATAACATAATAGTTATACAAATACCTCCCTCTCTCACTGTATCTTGTAAGTACAGTAGAGTGATTAAGGGCACAATTATCAGGCAGCCATGGTTGCAATTCATTGTTCTGCTGTCTTCTACCTGTGTGAAATAATATACTTTTCAGAAGGCTGCTGTAAGGATTAAGGATATAGAAAACAAGTAACACAGAATATAACTTAGAGCTAATAAAGCTGCTGCCTTTTACTTTTGTCTGTATTCTATAGCCATAATGCAATACAATGCCTGGTACACATTGGCAAAGCCTGTGGTGGTAATGATGGTGATGCAATGATGGTGGTGGTGGTGACAATGCTGGTGATGAATGATATGGTAATGATGGTGGTGATGAATAATGTGGTTTTCGTGGTAATGAGTAATATGATGGTGATGATGCTGGTCATGATACTAGTGATGAGTGATGTGATGGTGATGGTGGCAATGTTGTGAGGGTGGTGGTAGTGATATTGTAATGATAGCAGTGTGGTATTATAATGAGGATAATGGTAATGTGATGGCAATGATGATGATGTTGCGATGGTTGTAGTAATCATATGTAAGGATAAAACTGGCAGCTAACACTGAGAGCTTATTGCATGTCAGGCACTGTACTAAGTACTTGCATATATCTGATTTCATCCTCTTGATATCTTCCAGATATTAGTATCCTCTTTCTTTAAGAGAATGAAATAAGGTTTCAGAAGCTTAGTAATGTGCCTGAGATCCTATATTTAAGAAATTAAGACAAAGTCAGCATTTGACACAAGCTGTGTGCTATCACCACACAGATGCAAAATACTCAACTACTGATTATTTGGAGAAAGGAAGGAAGAAAAGGAGGGAGGGAAGGAAGAAAGAATTGGTTTGGTTTTTGATCTTAGGATTTTTTTCTGAAAATGTAGATAGTAATCCTTGCTTTTATGGAAATCAAATGAAATAAAGGATATCAAAGCCCCCTGAAAACCATCTAGTCCTCTCTGTGTATAGAGATCAAATTGACATTGTGCTCTGAGACATTGTTGACATTGTGAATTCTGTAAAAAATTTTATATACAAATATATTGTCTTGGGACTTCCCTTGTGATCCAGTGGTTAAGACTTTGCCTTCCAAAAAGTGAATGTTTGATCCCTGGTCCAGGAGTTAAGATCCCACCTGCCTTGAGGCCAAAAATCCAAAACATAAAATAGAAGCAACATTGTAACAAATCCAATACAGGCTTTAAAAATGGCCCATATCAAAAAAGTTTTTAAAAATCATATTGTCTGTCAATAAGGTTTTTTTTTAACTTCTTCTTTTACAAACAAACAAACAAGACCAAATGAGCACCAGCAGCAGCTCCATAATTAATCACTCAACCACTCAACAAATATTCAACTCGAGGCACTGGGAGTATAGTAAGCGAAACAGACTGAAGTTCCTGCCCTGAAAACAATGCTGAAGAGCTGACCCTTGGGGCATAGGGATTAGGGGTGTAAATCCCTTCCACAGCCAAAAAGTCACATGTAACTTCTGAGTCCCCCAGAACTGAACTCCTAATAGCCTACTACTGGCCAGAGCTTAAACAATTGATTAATATACATTTTGTATATTTATTATATATTGTATTCTCACAATAAAGTAAGAAAAGAAAATGTTAATAAGAAAAGCATTAAGGAAAAGGTACATATAGGTATTCATTGAAAAAAATCCCCATATAAGTGGACTCACTCAGTTCACATCTGTGTTGTCTGAGAGGCAACCATATTATAAATTTCAAAGTTGTTCAGAGACAAGATCTTAATTGCTCCCACCACAAAAAAGAATTGATAATTAGGTGGTGTAACAGAAGTTTTAACTAAAACCACAATGGTAATCATACTGTAATATATAAAAGTGTCAAATCAATACACTGTACACATTAAACTTAATACTAAGCTAGATACCAATTATATCTCAATATAAATAAAAATAATATAAAATTCCTTGTTCTCATGGAGCCCTCAGTCTAATGACACACAAGAGTATAAACAAAAATATATAGTGCTATAGTGGAAAATAAAGCATGGAGGGACTAGGCAGTATGGGATTGGACGGTGTCATCCTTTTAAATAAGGCAGTCAGGGAAAGCCTCTGATAAGTTAGCATTAGAGCAAGGCCTGGAGGAGGTGAGACAGGGAGTTGTGCTGGGGAAGAATGTTCTATATTCCAGAAGAGAGTTTAAAAGTAAAATTAGGAATATTAAGAAACAATGAGGTCACTGCAAAGCAAATGCTGGGAATGAGCTAATGCCGGAACCCCAAGGTCTGCTCCCAGTGGCATAATGAAGAGTGGAATTCAGTGTTTCTCCTAGTAACCTCCCCAGCACTGGTCCTGAAGCCTCAGGCAAGACGTGATGTCATGGAGGGGAGAGACCATTATCATAGCATGGTTCCCTGGGCAACAGGCTGTAAGCTGGAGAGAAGTGACATCCATTCACCCCTCAACCATCCATGCACAAGAGGATGCTAGATGGGTCACCTGAGCTCATGGCTTTCTCACTCCTCTCAGTGGGGAAAGACCAAATCAGGGCTTCTAACCACATCGAAAGGAACAGGATTAGTCCAGCCCAGCTCCACAGGGGTCTATAATGAGATCGACACTGTTTATTAAAACTTATAATGATATGAAATGAGGCTAGCTGTATACTATTCAGATTTATGGTTGATGGCAAATTACACAGAATTGCAAGCCCAGGAGAAGATGATGAGAGAATTATCAACTGGAATGAAGTGCTTAGAGGAATAGGTAAACAGTCCAGGGAAGATTTTTAATTTAGATAAACCTAAGAAGACTCTCTGGAAGGTTCCAAGGTCAGGAGGAGAAGAGAGAGGAAAAAATAGCTACTCAGGTGGAAGAGACACAAGAAGGGTTCTAGAAATGTTGTCAGTGGCAATGGGACCAATATCATGATAAATTCAGAGGAAATGAAGTCACTGGAAAATATGACTTCTCTGGGAATCCATAGAGTCATGGGATAATATGTGGAATAGAGCACCAGACTGGGAGCTTTGGGGCTAGAGTTCAAGTCAACCAGAAACTGGCTCTGGGACTGGGGAAAACCTTTTGATATTTCTGATCTTTAGCTTCCTCTTCTGCAATGATCTATGATGCAGTTCTCAGCCCAATATCATTGGTTCTCTTACCTTTAAGAGTATGTCATGAGCTCTGAGGAGATTTAACCCATTCCAGCAGACCTGGATGGGACCAGAAAAAGATACAGGCTCATGGCAGAGGCCCCACAGAAAAGCAGTCATTTGGGAGATGGACAAAGCTCCAGGCCTCCTTAGAGACATTGAAAGAAGTTTAAAGGTTGCAGAATCAAGAAAGGATAGTGGATATGAAGGCATAGTATAACTGGGCTGTACTGAGACTGCAGAGATAATAAAAGGGAAGATTGAGCTAAAATATTTCAGAAGTGTAGGTAATGCAGGATGATAGCAGTGCTAAGTAAGACAAACTATAGACTGAGTGATTTTCAGGAAAGGGGTGACGTTTGGGTGATTTTAAGATGGTGTGGCAGTCTAAGATGCATGAACAGCTATGTTCTGGACCATATGGACCAGCCACATATCCATTTCAGAATCTGCCAAAGGAGATCTGCAAAGAAGAGCATCTCAGAGGAAGAACGTCAAGCTCATCACAGTTGCTCAGGTCTTTGGTTAGGTCATCACTTTAGCAACGTGGGAGCTAACAACATGCTAAGCTGGGTCTGCAGGGGTCAGCAAACATTTTCTGTAAAAGGCCAGATGGTAAATATTTTTGGCTTTGTGGATCACAGGATCTCGGTTGCAACTATTCAACTCTGCTGTTGGATAGTGAAAACAGCCATAGACTATATGTAAATGAATGGGTATAGCTGTATTCCATTACAACTTTTACAAAAGGAGGCAGCCTGATTCAGTCTGCACACCATAATCAGTCAACTCATGTTTAAATACATGATGGCCCCACCCCCTAGCTGATGTATTCTCATCCGTATCCTGAAATCTGCTCCCTTTTATGAGTAAGTTTTTCCTATCACAGAAGAGTGAAGATGGAAAAGCCCATCTCCAGTAGGTGTTCTAAAGAATGGAATCATTCGTTGAGCCACAGGTAACTAGAAATGTATTTCAACATGACAAAAATCCCAGGTGTTCAACATGGTCATTGGTGTGTGAGGATGAATATATAGAACATTAGATGCTTGTATGAGTGATGCATTTGAGACAGATTCACCAAGGTGGACGCAGGTTTTGACTTCCTCCAATGAGGAAGAGTTGTAGAAACAGACCGTCAAGCTAAGAGAGAGATTTGAAGGAACATCAGGGAAAAGAGATAGGAAAGTAAGATGGGTGAAAGCCACAAGGAACTCTGTTATGGCAGGTTGTAACAGAGATGATGCATCGGGTGCTTTATAGCTTAGAAAATATTTTAGGAAGGACTTTCTTGACTTACTTATCAGGAGATGTAAGAGCATTTCTGATAGGTGCCGCAAATATGGAAGAATTCAATTAATAAGTAGGCATAATGATAAGTTATGCTTACAATAATGCAATAGTAATTCATCCAGCAGATCAGCCAAGGGAAGCACATATGAGAAGCATTGTACAAGTGAAGAAACTGACAGTTAAGCTTGGTAACTGACCCAAGGAAACACAATTCATAATTAGTGCCAAAGCTCAGCCCTGAATTCACTCCAACCCCATAGCTAACCCCTTAGTCGCCACACTTTCCTTCATTAGTTGAAATGTTCAAGTGACAACTCAGTGTTTGGATGACTTCAGTGACCTACAAGGATCCTTTAAATCAAATTTTCATTGTGATTGAAGGGCAGAGAACTAAATTATCAAAATGTATAAGCAGAGATAGAGACCAGAATGTAATATCCACAAAGGCAAGGTCCTTATGTTTTATCCACAGTATTATTTCTATAATTTAATTGTGTCTGATAAATATTTGAATCAATAAATCAATGCATAAACACTTGGGATTACGTCTCTGTTTAGTATTAAAAACCTCATAACCATTTAGTCCAACAATTTTATGCCTCATACTTCTCTCTTTTAACCACATAGGCTAATACCCTGGGCATGGTAGGCATTCAAGTGCTGTAAGCTACAGAGGACTTCCCAGGTGGCTCAATGGTAAAGAAGCCACCTGCCAGTGCAGGAGATGTGGGTTTGATCCCTGGATCAAGGAAGATCCCCTGGAGAAGGAAATGGCAACCCACTCCAGTATTCTTGCCTGGAAAATCCCATGGACAGAGGAGCCTGATGGGCTACAGTCCTTGGGTTGCAAAAGAGTCAGACATGACTGAGTGACTGAACGACAAAAACAACAATATAGCTACAGCAATCAACTGCAATTAACCATCTTTCATCCCCTCCAGCTTCCATGATAGATGCAGCTACTACTTACTCTCTTTGTGTTGGAGCTCAACCTTTTTCTCTCCTATTTATGGATCTGGGGTAGAAATAAATCAGAGAGGAATATGCTACAAATATGCTCTGATTTATAAATGGTACCTTGGTGGAAACCTTGCTGGTTATATTAACAATGATGGGTTACTTGTAACACAGTTTACAGCTATTGACAGAAAAGCTGGTTAAGACTTTTATGTGACTCCATGTGGCAGAGCTCAGACCTATAAAGAAATCAGGGTAGGAGCTGGGGAGATGTCATCACAGAACCATCCAAAGAATGAATGGGCAGAGAGGCAAAGTCATGAGCTCCCAGACCTCAGATATATTGAAGCAGAGATGACCAGGGGTGAGGTTTAGAGAGGACACTTACATTGTGGTCAGGCACATCATCACTAAAATCCCTTTAAAATATAAACTTCTTGGACTTTTTAAGTCCTGCCTCAGTTTACTATGACATTATCCTTTGGTAAACAAAACTTTTCTGTAAAACATTTTATCAGAATGTAATAAATATCACTTGCTTAACTTTTTTCTCCTCCTTGAACACTCTCAACCTTTGTCAGGACCCGAGCCTATGGAAGATGTATTTTTTCTTCCCCTGCATTAAGAGTGCAATGATTTTTAACTAATGAAGTTCATTTTATGTCACACAACGTAAGCCCATGAGTCCAGGCAAGAGAACTGCCATAACAATCAGTACATAAGAATTAGTCCAGCACTATCTTTTCAATCCTGGATTGTGCTGGGATGACTTGAGGTGAGGTCTAGCCATGAGGGTTTTTTAAAGTCGTCTTGATTCTGAAACACAGTCCTGAAATGGGACGCCACTATTTTATTTTCACAGTAGCCTGTAAGGTGAATGGTGTTATCCTAATTTTACTTTGAAGTAAACTGAAACTCAGAGGGGGTTTGTGTGATTGGAGGCACAGCAGTAGCTGGGGGAAGGTCTAGGACTAAAAATCCACATTAGTTTTCTGCGGATACAAAAATCTCCCTACCAGGCAACTTTTTATACAACACTATAACTTCAGGACTTATTTGGAGATTGTTAATTATTGGTTATGTGTACAGGTTCATGTGTAATTATAATAAAAACAGCATTCTTTTAAAAATACATGAGTGATACATGTTTATTGTGGGGAAATATAAAATATAGGTAAGAAAAAGGGGAGAAAGAAAAGTACCTATCACTATACAACTCTGAGATAACCCTTTTAATATGTTGATACAAATCATTTTAGACTTACTATCCATTTACTGGGTTTTTAAAATTAGTTCATAAGACTGGGATCAAGGTGTATGTAAAGGTTTTCACTCTTAAATATTCACTGTCTGTATGATGAGCATCTTATATGCCAGTAAGTAGATACCTTGTGCCTGTTAGGATGGCTATCATCAAAAAGACAAGGGATAAAAAATGCTAACAAGGATGTAGAGAAAAGAGAACACTTGTGCGCTGTTGGTAGGAATGTCAGTTGGTACAGACACTATGGAAAACAGTTTGGAGTTTCCTCAAAAAGTTAAAAATAGAACTACCATATGATCCAGCAATTCCACTTCTGGGAATACATCCAAAGGAAAAGAAAACACTATGTCAAAGAGATATCTACACCCCCATGTTCAGAGCAGCATTATTTACAGTATCCAAGGGATGGAAAAACCTAAGTGTCCACTAATGGATGAATGGATAAAGAAGCTGTGGCTTAATTATACAATGGAATATTATTCAGCCATGGAAAAGGAGGAAAATCTCCATTTGTGACAATCTGAATAATCTTGAAGGTATTACACCACAGGAGATAAGCCAGACAGGAAGGACAAACACTGTGTGATCTCACTTGTATGGTGAATCTGAACAAACAAACAAGCAAAAAAAAAAAAAAAAAACTCTTAAAAAAAGAGAACAGATTTGCAGTTAGCAGAGGCAGGGGGTGGGGTGGAGGAAATTGGATGAAGGTGGTCGAAAGATACAAACTTTCAACAAGGTAAACAAGATCTGTGACTGTAATGTATTGTATAACATGATGGCTATAGTTAACACTTCTTTATGGTATTTGAAAGTTGTTAACAGACTAGATCCTAAGACTTCTCATCACAAAAAAACCACACTCATTTTTTGTATCTATATGAGATGATGAATATTAAATACATTTTTGTGGTAATAATTTCACCACATATGTGAATATGTAAGTCAAGTCATTATACTATATACCTTAAAATTGTGCCGTGCTGTATGTCAACTATATATATTAAACAAAAAAAAACTTTTTTTAAAAGCAGATATTCCCACTAATAGTTGATTATAGAATTCCTTCATGTACTAAAGCATAATATGTTCAACAGAATCTTATTGTTAGATGTCTGACATCTGTGGATTTTTAAAACAACATATTTAAGTGAACAGCATATAACTTACCAAAGCCCAAAAATGGAATGTTTAGGTAATAAGCAGTTCTGATGAACGTAAAGATGTAGCATTCAGTTAACCCCTCCTCAGTCTAGCTGGATAACTGAGGTGGAACTTACACATTAATGACCCCCCATTCATATCACTGTTGCATGACAGGTGTGACCAGCACTTTGATGCATGAGTAGTCAGGCTCACTGAGTTTACTTTCAGGTTTGAAATTGAGCTCCATACAATACCAGGACATTATTACTTGTGGGTTCTCAAGACTTCCCTGCCTACTCCAAGAGCAGAAGTGAGATCTCTGAAGTTAGCAGTCAGCACAGAATTTTCATCAGGAAAAGGCAGAGAAGCCATTAATTCAAACCCTGGAAAAATCTGATGTTTCCCTAGAAATAACAAGAGAATCAGATTAGAGCCCAGGAGAAAAGTGTCATAAACTTGAGAAAGATCCAGGTGACAAGGGTATGTTGGAAGGATGAGATCAGAAAAGCAGAGTTCTAAGAAATGCAGGGTAATCACATCCAAAAAGTGGGCAAATGTGATCAAAACATGGACTCTGGTATGTTCAGAGAAGAAAATGAATCTGGCCTCTTTTTCAGAAGTTGTCAGAAAACAAATTTGCCATTCTGTCCATTTATAGAATGAAAGGGATGCTCTAAGTGATCCCGCAATTCCCAGAACATCTTTTCCTTCCTTCCTATGAGGTTCAGGAGAGACACCAGGGTGGTTGGTAAAGTGCCTTGAGGTCTACATTCTTGACCTGGCTTCAGGCCCTCTCTGTGCAACCAAGAAAATTCTCTGTCTATTCAGGTTTTCTAACCATTGAATAAGAAGTAGAGAGGTATTATAGTATATACATTAAGAACTCCAGGTCTACCAGTTACTAACTCTAAAACTGGATTTCTTCTTTACTTTCTTTCCAGTCTTCAAAATTTGCCAGTACTTGAAATAGAGCTTAAAATATGTATAAGACTGTACTGAGTATTAAAACAAAATGAGATATATAAAAAGCTTAGGTTAGGACCCATGACACAGTGGATGCTCAATAATTACAGGGGTTGGCAGCTGTTTCATTTTCTTTGTTCCTTCCTAGCTCCAAAGTATTATTCTATGACAGGTGTTAGAGGCATATAGAGATACTAAGTTATGTTCATTGCTTCCAAAGAGTTACAGCCCACTGTGGGGAGCAGACATGTAAACACAGATGTATGGGAAGATCAAGAAGAGAGCTGTATAAAGGAGGCAGAAGTGATGTATCCTCACCATGGGGGAGGGGGGTAGTCTTCATAGGGGAGGCATTCATGCAGTGGGTGCCAAAAGATAAAAAATTTACGGCAGAGTAGGTGTAGATGTACTCAGATAAAAAAGTAAAAGGCACAAGTGGATGGATTGTTACTATTATTGTTTCAGTTCAGTTCAGTTCAGTCACTCAGTCATGTCCGACTCTTTGAGACCCCATGAATCGCAGCACGCCAGGCTTCCCTGTCCATCACCAACTCCCAGAGTTTACTCAAACTCATGTCCATCGAGTCGGTGATGCCATCCAACCATCACATCCTCTGTTGTCCCCTTCTCCTCCTGCCACCAATCCCTCCCAGCATCAGGGTCTTTTCCAATGAGTCAGCTCTTCGCATCAGATGGCCAAAGTACTGGAGTTTCAGCTTCGACATCATCAGTCCCTCCAATGAACACCCAGGACTGATCTCCTTTAGGATGGACTGGTTGGATCTCCTTGCAGTCCAAGGGACTCTCAAGAGTCTTCTCCAACACCACAGTTCAAACGCATCAATTCTTTGGTGCTCAGCTTTCTTTATAATCCAACTCTCACATCCATACATGACCACTGGAAAAACCATAGCCTTGACTAGATGGACATTTGTTGGCAAAGTAATGTCTCCACTTTTTAATATGCTGTCTAGGTTGGTCATAAATTTCCTTCTGAGGAGTAAGCGGCTTTTTATTTCATGGTTGCAGTCACCATCTGCAGTGATTTTGGAGCCCAGAAAAACAAAGTCTGCCACTGTTTCTCCATCTATTTGCCATGAAGTGATGGGACGGGATGCCATGATCTTTGTTTTCTGAATATTGAGCTTTAAGCCAACTTTTTCACTGTCCTCTTTCACTTTCATCAAGAGGCTCTTCAGTTCTTGTTCGCTTTCTGCCATAAGTGTGGTGTCATCTGCATATCTGAAGTTACTGATATTTCTCCCAGCAATCTTGATTCCAGCTTGTGCTTCTTCCAGCCCAGCATTTCTCATGATGTACTCTGCATATAAGTTAAATAAGCAGGGTGACAATATACAGCCTTGAGGTACTCCTTTCCCAATTTGGAACTAGTTTGTTGTTCCATGTCCAGTTCTAACTGTTACTTCCTGACCAGCACACAGATTTCTCAAGAGGCATGTCAGGTGATCTATTATTCCCATCTCTTTCAGAATTTTCCACAGTTTATTGTGATCCACACAGTCAAAGGCTTTGGCATAGTCAATAAAGCAGAAGTAGAGGTTACTATTGTTTAGTTCCTTCTAATGAACTAATTTTGTTAAGGTGTAAGAAAAAATCAGAGTATGTATTTACAACTGAACCCAAGTCCACTCCTGCTAGAAAATTAAAATTTGGCCCACTTGATCAAAGTAGTCAAAGCCTGGTGTGTCTTTGTTTTGCTACTAATAGTCTGACTTTGAACATATGATGTCATCCTCTCTGAAACTCTAAAATGAAGACTACATTCTTCCTATCCACTTCCATCAGTTGTTGCAAAAATTAACTGAGATAATATAGGATCTACTTAAGAATCATCAGGAAGGCTTGTGAAAGCACAGATTACTGGACCCTGCCTTCACTGGCTGGGATTCAGTAGGTATGAGGTGGGACCCAAGAATTCATATTCCAAACAAGCTCTCAGGCAATGCTGATGTGGCTGTTACAGAGGAGTATATTTTGGAAACTGCTACTTTAGGACACTGCATTTTTCTCAGCTATTATTCACAATTGGTTCAAGAGTAATGTAAGTGTTTACTATGTTTTATTTTGCTTCTTGCCCCTTAACAGACTCTACAGGGAATATTCACAAGTAGAAGACACAGTATTTGCTCTAGCTATCCCTACACAATATTGGCCTTGCTCAGTCATACACAGTTAATGAGTATGTTGATTTGATTTGTCCTTATATAGCTTCTAGTCTCACTAGAAAGACATCACAAATTTATTAGAATGATAGCATTCATTGGAATGAGATTAAATCTTTTTCTAGGTTTTTTTTTCCCCCTCAGTCATCAAGACTACGATTCCTAAAGGTCCTTTTCCTTCTTTTCTCTTAACCTTTGGTAGAAACTGCATCCTCAATGTGGCTGCTTTCTCTGTTTCTGCTCCTATGACCACTTCTCTCAGTAGTCTTAAAGGCCCTCAGTTGGGTGAGACTTTGATTAGTGTTAATAGGACAGATATTTATGGAACTAGAGTCAGATGGACTTCCTAGGTGGCACTAGTGGTAAAGAATCTGCCTGCCAATGCTGGAAATGCAAGAGACACAGGTTTGATCCCTGGGTTGGGAAGATCCACTGGAGAAGGAAATGGCAACTCACCCGAGTATTCTTGCCTGAAGAATCCCACAGACAGAGGAGCCTGGAGGCTACGGTCCATAGAGTTGCAAAGAGTCGAACACGAATGAGCACTTGAGCACAGAGCCAGATACCCCCTCCAACATCTGAAACAGGCTTTCTAGCCATCAGAACTCTAAATCACTTTCAAAGTGTTCTTTCTCCCAGAAGTGGAGTCTTTGCTTTACACATACTCCCACTGCTATAGCACACCCTTATCTCAGGAAGACTACAGCCAGTCACCATGCTTTCACAGCCCATCCACTTCTTGTACCCCATCTCCTTTCTTGGCCGAGTGTTCATGCTTTACATGTCTTTTGCACACTCTGGTCTTTGAACTTCTTTGGAGAATGACATTTCCCAGGGCCTGGCTCCAGCCAAGCCATGGGCATTGCCTCTCCATGATCATGAAGTATGTTAAAGTGTCCGTTTCCTCTTTGAAAGAGAAAGAAGCCATTCTAATTGCTTCAAGCTACAAGATCAAGAGAACTTGCTGCACCCTCACTGAAGCAGTTACTGTACGTGTAGTCACTCAGTCGAGTCCGACTCTTTGCAAACCCAAGAACTATAGCCCGCCAGGCTCCTCTGTTCATGGAATTCTCCAGGCAAGAAAACTGGATTGTCATTCCTTTTCCCAGAGGATCTTCCTAACCCAGGGATCAAACCCTAGTCATTGCAGATAGATTATTTACCATCTAAAGCAGTTACATCCTCTCTTCAAAATGTGGAATGATCTGTCTATATGTAGCATGGTGGGACTTCTGGTCTTTCTACACAAAAATCTGTTTTCTCTCTGTCAGAGGTCCCAAATTGGTATTCCATGGACCATATTCACCTTGGGTAAAATAGATTTGTGTGTGTGTGTGTTTAAAGAAAGAAAAGAAAATTGAATTTGTGACCAGCATTACAAAGAGAGAGAGAGAAAGAATTTCTATAAAATTTGGATTCCCAGCTAACAAAAACAAAACGTTCAGAAGCTCTGTCAGCCTGTAACTCCCATTGTTTTTTTATTTTTTATTTTTTGGTGGTGGTGGAAAAAATTTATTTAATATGTGTCCTGTTTTTTCTTTTTTTCTCATTTATTTTTTAAATTAAATTAAATGTTTAATTTTTAAAATTAATTTAATTTAAAATTTTAATTTTAAATTTTTTAATTTTTTAAACTAAATTTTTTAATTAATTTATTTTTTAATTAATTAATTTATTTTAATTGGAGGCTAATTACTTTACAATATCATAGTGGTTCTTGCCATACATTGGCATGAATCAGCCATGGGTGTACATGTGTTCCCCATGCTGAACCCCCCTCCCACCTCCCTCCTCATCCCATCCCTCAGAGTCATCCCAGTGCACCAGCCCTGAGCACCCTGTCTCATGCATTGAACCTGGACTGGCAATCTATTTCACATATGGAAATATACATGTTTCAATGCTATTCTCTCAAATCATCCCACCCTGGCCTTCTCCCACAGAGTCCAAAAGTCTGTTTTTACATATGTGTCTCCTTTGCTGTCTCACATATAGGGTCATTGTTACCAACTTTCTAAATTCCATATATATGTGCTAATATACTGTATGGGTGTTTTTCTTTCTGACTTAACTTCACGCTGTATAATAGGTTCCAGTTTCATCCACCTCATTAGAATGGATTCAAATGCATTCTTTTTAACAGCTGAGTAATATTCCATGGTGTATATGTACCACAGCTTTCTTATCCATTCATCTGCTGATGGACATCTAGGTTGCTTCCATGTCCTGGCTATTGTAAAGACTTCCATTGTTAAAGGCAATATTGAAGGAACCGAGGGCTATTCACCTCCTTGGGTTCAAGTTCTCTCGTTTGCCACTGTCTATACTGGCTTGTTACTCATTTATATTACCTGCTTGCTTCCTGAAGGTATTGACATTAGTTGCTTAGTTTTGCTCTTTTTGACAGGCTCACAGACCTGCAAAGTTTGGGAGCTAGAGAAGTTCCTTAGAACAGGGATTTCCCATCAGATTCACCAAGTAGCCTCTACAAATTCCAATATCCAGGCTGGACCTAATGCTAATTAAGTAAGAATCTCTAGAGTAAGACCAAGACATCAGTATTTTTTCTTAATTCCCCAGATGATTCTAACATCCAAACATATTCGAGAATCAGAACTTTAGCAGCAGTTCCCAATCCTTCTGGTACCAAGGACTGGTTTTGTGGAAGACAAATTTTCAATGGAACAGGAGTTTGGGGATGATTCACAAGCATTACATTTACTGCATACTTTACTTCCTTACTATTACATCAGCTCCACCTCAGATCATCAGGTATTAGATCTCAGAAGTTGGGAACCCCTGCCTTAGAGGAGTTTTTCCTCAACATTACTGTGCATATGAATTACCTGGGGAACTCGGACAGTCAGATTCTAATTCAGTAGGTCTGGGTGAAACCTGAGATCTAGAATTTCCAACAAGCCAAGGCTGTTTGTCCCAAGACAACAATTTACATCGCAAAATTTTAGAGATCCTCTAAGTCCTCTGGTCCTATTCACAGGTTTAAAGGGGTGCCAAAATATTACTGTATTCATCATAGTTAAGTATCTAAACTTAGGAAGAATTTACTCTATTTTTAAGAATTTACTTTAAAGCCATGAATGATAGTGGTGTCAAGGACATTTCTATAACAAACTGGGTGCTTTTCCTCACTGACTTACATCCTGTTATGACTTCTTGACTATTAGTAAAAGAGGCAGGGGTAGGTGTTCATTCAACAGAACATTATTTCACCCCAGTGATTCTCATCTTTTGTGATGGTGGGTGGCGTGGAGATTAGAAAATAGATCCTTACTTACCTCTCCCTGTTATTGTTCAAGATCACACAACTATGAATTAGAGGAGCCAATAGGGTTTCCCAAGTGGCGCTAGTGGTAAAGAATCCACCTCCAGTGCGGGAAATGCGAGAGAAGGTTCAATCCCTGAGTTGGGAAGATCCCCTGGAGTAGGAAATGGCAACTCACTCCAGTATTCTCACCTAGAAAATTCCATGGGTAGAGGAGCCTGTGAACTACAGCTCATGGGGCTGCAAAGAGTCAGGCATGACTGAGCACACACACAAACACATACAGAGGAGCCAATCCACAGAGAAAAATATTGCCATCTGTCTTTGTAATCAGTCTAAAACCCTGAGAGTTTCTTTGTTTGATGGAGTTTTAAGTTCTGGCAGCCTCTCTTTCAGATGACAGTGAAGTTGTCAGACAGGTCTAATTGCCTGGTTATACAAGTGAACAGAGTAGGTAACTTTCAGCAGTTTAATCTGAGGTCTGAAATTAGAGAGTTGAAGCTGGAACACATTCTGGACTTTCTGGGGCCAAAAGATTTCTTTGGGCTAGCCATTTCTCTGAGCTAAAAACGCCACCATGGTGGATTCATTTTTTTTTTTTTTTTTAGATCCATGTTTCTCAAAGTATTATCAAGAGGCAGTGTGTACGAGACTCTCTGGAGGCTAGAGTTCATTTTCAGGCCCCATTCCCAGAAATTCTGAATGGGTAGGTCTAGGGTGGGAGCCAGGAAATGACATTTTTAAGAAAATTCATCCACGTGAATCTGATGCCAGGGGAGCTCCAAGGTAGAGAAATATGGTCTGTACATAAATGACCTTCCCTCCCTGCCTCCTAGTATAGGAGCTATTTCCTTCTGAACCTGAGCCTAGCAATCAGTTTGGCAGCAGTCTCTTCATGTGTTGAATCACGACAGACATCACCCATGATCCCTTTGCTACCAGGATGAGCAGCGTGGAACTCAGGTATAATCATTTTATTAGCAGAGAACAGTTGGGAGTTTTTCCAAATGTGTTTGCTACAGGAAGACATGAAATGAGGTAGAACTTCTCTCAGTCTTTAGATTTTGAGGTCTCAATACAACACTCTTTTGCAACTTTTAAAAAAAGAATTAATAATGATAACTCCCTTTGGATGACATGAAAAGCCTCAGATCCTGCTATTCTCCACTAGATGTATAATATATCCTTAGACAATGCCCCTCGCTGAATATCACTAAATACAGAGTGACAATTCCATTTTCTATGCATTGTCAGACACAACTGAATGACTAAGCACACGCACTGCTCAGACAGTCAGTCAATGTTAGCCGCTCAGTCGTGTCTGACTCTTTGTGACCCCATGGACTATACCCAGCTAGGCTCCTCTTTCCATGGATTCTCCAGGCAAGATTACGGAGTGGGTTACTATACCCATCTCCAGGGGAATCTTCCTGACCCGGGCATTAGACCCAGATCTCCCACATTGCAGGCAGATTCTTTATCATCTGAGCCACCAGGGAACCCTATATATGTTGCTACTAACACAGAAAAATCTTATGTACATGACTTTTGGAAATCTGTTACCATCAAAACAATAGGTATGCATAAATGCTTAATAATTTATGATATCTTAATATTGAAAATGCTTTTGCCACTGCTCCTGCTCTACTACAGGAATCCTGTGGTACATTAGTAATAGAACCCCTTCCCCCTAGCAGGCATGCCCCCACTTCCTCATGCCTCTCCACTGCGATTCACTGTTATAATGCCAAGGCCAGGGAGAGCAAGAAAGGCAGTTGGTGCATGCCTATCACCACAGGGAGCCTAGGCCAGAAGAGAATGACTGGCTTCTGGGTGCAGAGACCTATCTGGAAGGCCCCTGAGCATGTGAATTGGCCTGTCCAGGCTGGAGTTTCAGACAGTCTGACAGCCTACTCAAGGAGACTCTGGTGTACACTTCAGCAACTCGATCACTCTTCCCCTGCTGGATGTCAAATGATTTGATCCAAAAGGAGAGAGGCTGCAATTGCCCTGCCTGGCGACTAAATAGCAACCTGGCCTTTTTAATCAGGAAGAATCTCTCAAGTGATACAGAAAGGAACAGTAGAAATTAGAAGGATGATATTGATGACGATGGCATTCAGAGCAGCAGCCAGTGACATTAATTAAGAGATGGTAATGTGGCAGGCACATGTTTTATCCTGTTTAATCCACACACCAACCCTGGGAGGCAGTGGTATGACTGTTTCATTTTACATAAAGAATGTGAGGTTTAGACCTATTAAGTGACTTGTGCCTGGTGATAAAGGTAGTATAGGGCTGGGGTTTGAACCCAGGTTCATGTCACCTTCAGGTCCATTCTAGTCTCCCCCACTGCACAATTATGATGCAATTGCTTGTTGCAGCTACCATTCTTGAAGGCTTTTAACTGCTACACTAGGCTATGCTTCTGGGGAATCTTGATCTTTACATAGTACGGAAGCTAATGCTAATCCTTCCAGAAATTCAACTATTTTCTCATCCAACTGTGGCCAAGAAAAAAGAGGCTCAGAGATCAGCTGGTGTCTCAAAAGGTCACTCTTGCCTGCAGGTTAGCTAATCCATATGCAGGTCCTCTTATCCTCAGTCCAGTAATCCAGCAAGATCCAGAAACTAAATATTCCCTGGAGCCCTTCTAGTCTATTAGAAAAACTAGAGTCAAAAACTCAAGTTAAAATCCCAGGTCTTCAAGGCAGTAAGTCTCATTTTTCTTCTAAGTTTGGATACTCAAGTAGGTGTGCAACCTAGCATCATGTCTAGAATGCAGTAAATATGCAACTGTTATTGGTTACAAGAAAGAATATCACTAGTAAGGGTTATAAACTTGGAGAAAGCACTGTATTTTCTTTCTCCAATTTTTCTATCTTTGAAAAGTAGGTGTGGTCCACCTGTTCAAGGAGGTCTTTCAACTTCAAAATTTCAGTTCAGTTCAGTCGCTCAGTCATGTCCGACTCTGCAAACCCATGGACAACAGCACACCATGTACTGCCCCGTCCATCACCAACTCCCGAAGCCTACCCAACCTCATGTCCATTGAGTCAGTGCTGCCATCCAACCATCTCATCCTCTGTTGTCCCCTTCTCCTGCCTTCAATCTTTCCCAGCATCAGGGTCTTTTCAAATGGGTCAGCTCTTTCTCATTAGGTAGCCAAAGTATTGGAGTTTCAGCTTCAACATCAGTCCTTCCAATGAACACCCAGGACTGATCTCCTTTAGGATGGACTGGTTGGATCTCCTTGCAGTCCAAGGGACTCTCCAGAGTCTTCTCCAACACCACAGTTCAAAAGCATCAATTCTCCAGCACTCAGCTTTCTTTATAGCCCAACTCTCACATCCACACATGACTACTGGAAAAACCACAGATTTGACTAATGGACCTCAGTTGGTAAAGTAATGTCTCTGCTTTTTAATATGCTGTCTAGGTTGGTCATAGTTTTTCTTCCAAAGAGCAAGTGTCTTTTAATTTCATGGCTGCAATCACCATCTGCAGTGATTTTGGAATCAAATAAATAAATAAAGTCTCTCACTGTTTCCATTGTTTCCCCATCTATTTGCCATAAAGTGATGGGATCGGATGCCAAGATCTTTGTTTTCTGAATGTTGAGTTTTAAGCCACCTTTTTCCACTCTCCTCTTTTACTTTCATCAAGAGGCTCTTTGGTTCTTTGCTTTCTGCCATAAAGGTGGTGTCATCTGCATATCTGAGGTTATTGATATTTTTCCTGGCAATCTTTGATTCCAGCCTGTGCTTCATCCAGCCTGGCATTTCTCATGATGTACTCTGCATTTAAGTTAAATAATCAGAGAGACAATATACAGCCTTGATGTACTCCTTTTCCTATTTGGAACCAGTCTGTTGTTCCATGCCCAGTTCTAACATGCCAAAGTTGAACTTCTTGACCTGAATTCAGATTTCTCAGGAGGCAGGTCAGGTGGTCTGGTATTCTCATCTATTTAAGAATTTTCCACAGTTTGTTGTGACCCACACAGTCAAATGCTTTGGCATAGTCAACAAAGCAAAAGTAACTTTTTCGATGATCCAACGGATATTGGAAATTTGATCTCTGGTTCCTTTGTCTTTTCTAAACCCATCTGGAAGTTGGGTTCATTGAACATCTGGAAGTTCACAGTTCATGTCCTGTTGAAGCCTGGCTTAGAGAATTTTGAGCATTACTTTCCTAGCATATGAGATGAGTGCAACTGTGGCGTAGTTTGAACATTCTTTGGCATTGCCTTTCTTTGTGATTGGAATGAAAACTGATCTTTTCCAGTCCTGTGACCACTGCTGAGTTTTCCAGATTTGCTGGCATATTGAGTGCAGCACTTTCATGGCATCATCTTTTAGGATTTGAAATAGCTCAACTGGAATTCCATCATCTCCACTAGCTTTGTTTGTAGTGATGCTTCCTAAGGCCCACTTGACTTCACACTCCATTATGTCTGGCTCTAGGAGAGTGATCACACCATCCTGATTATCTGGGTCATGAAGATCTTTCTTGTATAGTTCTTCTGTGTATTCTTGCCACCTCTTCTTAATATCTTCTGTTCTGTTAGGTCCATACCATTTCTGCCCTTTGTTGAGCCCATCTTTGCATGAAATGTTCCCTTTGTGTCTCTAATTTTCTTGAAGAGATCTCTAGTCTTTCCCATTCTTTTGTTTTCCTCTATTTCTTTGCACTGATCACTGAGGAAGGCTTTCTTATCTCTCCCTGCTATTCTTTGGAACTCTGCATTCAAATGGGTGTATCTTTCCTTTTCTCCTTTGCTTTTGCTTCTCTTCTTTTCTCAGCTATTTGTAAGGCCTTGTCAGAGAACCATTTTGCCCTTTTGCATTTCTTTTTCTTGGGGATGGTCTTGATCCCTACCTCCTGTACGATATTATGAACCTCTGTGCATAATTCTTCAGGCACTCTATCAGATCTAATCCCTTGAATCTATTTGTCACTTCCACTGTATCATCATAAGGAATTTCATTTAGGTCATATCTGAATGGTCTAGTGGTTTTCCATACTTTTTTCAATTTATGCCTGAATTTGGCAATAAGGAGTTCATGATCTGAGCCACAGTCAGTGCCCAGCCTTGTTTTTGCTGACTGTATAGAGCTTCTACATCTTTGGCTGCAAAGAATGCAATCAACCTGATTTGGTTACTGACCATCTGTGATGTCCATGTGTAGAGTCTTCTCTTGTGTTGTTGGAAGAAGGTGTTTGCTATGACCATTGTGTTCTCTTGGCAAAACTCTGTTAGCGTTTACCCTGCTTCATTTTGTACTCCAAGGCCAAATTTGCTTGTTATTCCAGGCAGCTCTTGACTTCCTACTTTTGCTTTCCAGTTCCCTATAATGAAGAGAACATCTTTTTTGGGTGTTAGTTGTAGACTGTCTTGTAGGTCTTCTTAGAACCGTTCAGCTTCAGTTTCTTCACCATTACTTGGATTGCTGTGATATTGAATGGTTTGCTTTGGAAACAAACAGAGATCATTCTCTCATTTTTGAGATTGCATCCAAGTACTGCATTTTGGACTCTTGTTAACTATGATGGCTACTCCATTTCATCTCAGGGATTGGTGCCCACAGTAGTAGATATAATGGTCAATTGAGTTAAATTCACCTATTCCAGTCCATTTTAGTTCACTGATTCCTAAAATGTCAATGTTCACTCTTGCCATCTCCCAATTGACCACTTCCAATTTGCTTTGATTCATAGACCTAACATTCCAGGTTCCTATGCAATATTGCTCTTTACAGCATCAGACTTTACTTTTCACCCATCACATCCACAACTGGGTGTTGTTTTTTCTTTGGCTCCATGTCTTTGTTCTTTCTGGAGTTCTTTCTCCATTGATCTCCAGTAGCATATTGGGCATCTACTAACCTGGGGAGTTCATCTTTCAGTGTCATACCTTTTTGCCTTTTCATACTGTTCATGGGGTTCTCAAGGCAAGAATACTGAAGTAGTTTTCCATTCCCTTCTCCAGTGGACCATGTTTTGTCAGAACTCTACACCATGACCCATCTGTCTTGGGTGGCCCTACATGGCATGACTCATAGTTTCATTGAGGTAGACAAGGTTGTGATCCATGTGATCAGTTTGGTTATTTCTGTGATTGTGGTTTTCATTCTGTCTGCCCTCTGATGGATAAAGATAAGAGGTTTATGGAAGCTTCCTGAGCAGGAAGCTGGTCAATTTACTAAAGACTGGTCAATTTACTCTCTGTAACCATATGCATAGTACCCTTAAAATTTGATTTGCTGATGTGCTCAGTTGTGACTGACTTTTTGCGACACCATGCACTGTAGCCTGCCAGGTTCCTCTATCCATGGAATTTTCCAACCAAGAATACTGGAGTGAGTTGCCATTTCCTTCTCCAAAATTTGATTTGCTTTTGTATAATTTATATATAGTAAATTGGAATTAGTTTTATAACTAATAGAAATTAGTTCTATTAGTTATATAACTTTTGACAAATGTATACAGTCACATAACCACCACTATAATCAAGATATAGAATAATTTAATTAGTCCAAAAAGTGCCCTTAGATACCTTTGCAATCAATTCCCTTCTCAAACTCCAGCCTAGACAACTACTGATCTTTTTTCTCTTCCTATAATTCTGTATTTCCTAAAACACCATGTAGATGGAGTCATAAGTTTTACAGTCTGGCTTCTTTTCCTGAGCATGATGCTTCTGAGATTCAGTCATGTTGCTCTGTGTATTAATAGCTTGTTCCCATTTATTCCTGAGCCAATAGTCCATTGTATATGGATGTACCACAATTTGCTTATCTATTCCAGATGATGGATGTTTAGATTGTGTCCAGTTTGAAGTATTTATAAAAGAAGCTGTTATAAATATTCATGTATAGGTTTTTCACACATATTTCTTAATATCTCTCAAGTGATTACTGTGAGAGTGGGTCCATGCAGAATTATTGAGTGTATATATGTATTATTTTTCTGGGAAGATGGTTCATAGTTTTTGTTATATGCCCCAAATGGTCAGGGTTTACAAAAGGTTAAGAGCCACTGATCTTTGAAAAACAATAGATATATGTGTATGTATCATTGAATCAATTTGCTGTATACGGGAAACTAACACAACACTGTAAACCAACTATGTTTAGTCACTTCAGTTGTGTCTGACTTTTTGTGATCCTATAGGACTGTAGCCCACCAGGCTCCTCGGTCCATGGGATTCTCCAGGCAAGGACACTGGAACGTGTCACCATTTCCTCCTCCAAGGAATCTTCCCAACCCAGGGATTGAACTGGATTCTCCTGCACTTCCTGCATTACAGGCAGACTCTTTACCACTGAGCCACCAGGGAAGCCTAACATAGCTTGTATTCCAATGTAATTTTTTTATAACTGAGGTATAGTTGCTTTATAACACTGTATTAGTTTCTACCGACAGTAAAATTTATCAGCTATGTGTATACATATATCTGCTTTCTCTTGAACCTCCCTCCCACTTCCCCCATCCCCAACCTATCCATCTAGGTCACCACAGAGCACAGATCTGAGCTCCCTGAAAATGATTATGGGGGGGAAAAAAAGAACAACTGATGCCATTGCTGCTTCCTTTTATGTGTTGAGTTCCTTAAGCTCAGTGAGCTGACTTCTCAAATGGAATATTAACAAATTGAGAGGCAGCCTAGCTTAATAAAATAGGCATTGGATTAGATTTGAGGTGCTATCCCACTGTAGTCAGGTCTTTCACTGTATGATATTGTCAGTCCTCTTTCCCTTTCCAGGGCCTCAGTGACGCTAGGTTTGACAGCCAAGCTCCGTTTCTCCATCCTATGTTTATCAGGCAACATAATGCAAGCTTCTCCCCTGGCCTCCTGCCCCTTTGGAGTTCTGGCTCAGACACTCCAAGGATCCATCATTCAGATTTGCCCTGCTTCCTGCAGAGGTCCAATCACAGAGCATGAAAGTTTCTATCCACTTGCTCTCATTGTTGTTCATTATTGTCTATACCTGAGAGGATGCACCCCAAGAGAAATGTTGATCAAGGTGCAGCAAACAAGAAGGTGGGGCAGGTGGGGTGACCAGATTCCTAGTCCCAGAAATTGCTAACAGAAGCTCAATAGAGATGGGAAAATCACTGTAATTTCCCTTGCTTAAAATATTGAGTGGCTTTCCAAAGTCCTTGGGATAAATACCCAAAACCTTCAAAACATGCATAAGACCTACCCTTTGCCTGCCTCTCTAACACCCCTCCTTCCCCTGCAGTGCCCTCCAATGACTCTCCCCCACCAGTGGTTTGAAAGGTACCATGAAGACTTTGACCATAAGCTGTGAACTTTTGGCTTTGAGGCTCTCCAACATTTAGCTGGACAATGACATACCATTTAGTGGAGTTCTGAAGATGCTCCATGTAAGGAATTAATCCAGAGTAGCAGAATAATAAAGGCCTGCATATGTGGAGAAGACAGAGTAATGAGGCCAATTCTCAGGCTGCAACTATCTCAGCAAAGAAATAAAGATGAACTTAAGACCAAGGAATAGGGACTTTTTTTTCTTGGTTGGTATCTGTGTTTATATAACTTCTTTCTCCTCAATTATACAGGTGTCTCCATAATACACATCTTTAGGATAGCCTTAGAATAGGAGAAGAATCTTTGCGTGGTTTTGATTTATCCAGTTGGCATTTATTAAACCTGGGGGGTGGGCAGCGAGGATCAGGAGTCCACTAAGACATCAGATCCTGGCCCCCCAAGCAGCTTTTTCAGGTGGAAATCATGAAAGCTACCCATCTCTCTAGTGTCTTCTCTGGGTTCAGCATCTTGCTAAGTGTTATATCCACTGTCTTATGAAATCATTATGATAAACTTAACATCATTCACATTTTACAGATAAGAAAACTGAGAATTACACTAAATAGTTCCTTGACAAAGGTCATGAAGCTACTAACTTGTAGAGCCTGCGTTCAGCTCAAGGGCCTATGATGCCAAAGCCAATCTGCCCATTACCACGAGGGAAATTAAGTTCACTCCTTGACCTTATTAGACTTCCATTTCCTCTGTGAATGAGATAACTAAGTTAACAGGCTTCTAGCACTTACAGAAACTAAAGATAATTAATGTAAAGTATTTATTTATCGTAATGCCTGGCACAGTAAAATTCTTAATAGAGTCTAGCTGCTATTATTCTTATCCTCACTATCATCATTATTGTTTGCCAAAAGACAGGCATATGCAGAGTATCATAGTGGTTGAAAGAAGAGGCAAACACTTTCACCAACAGGACAGTCCAGGTGTGTGAGGACAGGTGTAAGGTTCATAAAAATTCAAACTTGACCTCAAAGGGAGAATGTGTAGGTAGGAATTTGGGCTCCAAAGGGCCAAAATAAGAAACAACAGCTCTGTGCTCTGTGAAGGCCTAGAGGGGTGGGATGGGGTTAGGGGTGGAAGGGAGGCTCAAGAGAAAGGGGAGATATGTATACTTAGAGCCGATTCATGTGTTGTACAGCAGAAACCAACATAATGTTGTTAAGCAATTATCCTCAAATTAAAAATGAATTTTAAAAAAAAAAGAAAAATACATCAAGTACTCATACAACTCAACCTTCAAAAAACAAATCCCTCAAAGACTAGCACTGACATATATACACTACAATATGTAAAATAGATAGCTAGTGGGAACCTGTTGTATAACACAGAGAGCTCAGCCTAGTGCTCTGTAACAACCTAGAGGGGTGGGAGAGGGTGGGAGCGAGGTTCAAGAGAAAGGGGACATATACACATATACATATACCCATGGCAGATTCGTGTTGAGGTTTGACAGAAAACAACAAAATTCTGTAAAGCAATTACCCTTCAATAAAAAAATTTTTTTTAAAAGAGAAAGGGGATATATACACACACACACACACACACACACACACACACACAATATATTGTATATATTGTATATACAATATATATATATATATATATATACACATATACACACACCCACATATATACATACATACAACTATGGTTGATTCATCTTGTTATATGACAGAAACCAACACAACTTTGTAAAGCAATTATCCTCCAATTAAAAAACTTTTTTAAGATAAACCTAAGCCTAAGTTTAATGCCAACAATGTGTGTATATGTGTGTTAAAAAAAAAAAAAAAGAAACATGAGGAACTTCCCTGGGGGAGGAGGGGCATGCAGTGGCTAAGACTTTATACTCCCAATGCAGGGGGCCCAGGTTTGACCCCTGGTCAGGGAACTAGATTTCTCAATCCACAAAGAAGTTCAAAGATTCCATGTGCCAACCAGCACAATCAAATAAATAAATAAATAATGCTTTAAAAATCTCTTTCTAATAAAAAAAGGAAACAACAGGAGTGAGAGCAAACAGATAATGTGAGAAAACTAGTGATGACTAAAAATGGTGAGTAGGCCATTTTGGCTGATTGATACCTAGAAAAATGCAGAGAAGGTAGACAGATGCCTTGGGGTGAGAGTTTGGAGAACTGAGTTGAGCAGAGGCATGAATTTATAGGAAGAGAGGGAACACTAAGCAGTTATGAGCAGGGGAGCAGCAGAAGATCCTGAGAAGATTCTGGGAAGACTCTGCCGGCCATCTCTACCCACTGTGGCTGGGATGCACATAGGGAGTCACAGGAGATGAATAAGACTTGGGAAGGACCAGTTCATGATAAGTCTGACTCAGTATTACATTGCATATCAGTAGTCCCGAACCTTTTGGGCACCAGCAACCAGAACACAATTTTTCCACAGATGGGATCAGGGGTGTAGTTTGGGGATGATTCTCCAAGGAACATGCAACCTAGAACCCTTACATGTGCAGTTCACAGTAGGGTTCTCACTCCTATGAGAATCTAATGCCCCCACTGATCTGACAAGAGGTGGAGCTTAGGTGGTAAGGTGAGTGATGCTGAGCACTTGTAAATACAGATGAAGCCTTGCTTGCTCACCCACCGCTCACCTCCTGCTGTGCAACTAGTTCCTCATAGACCAATGGTCTGTGGCCCACAGGGGCTAGGGTCCCCTGCTGTATATAATTAGCAAGACCTCTTTGGGCTTTAGGTGGGGATGGAGAATTGGAGATCCCCGTGCCAGCCTTGTGAAATGCCCAAGACTTAACAGATCTTGCAAGGTGCATTTTTAACACGTCATGGTATTTTTAAAACAGTCCTTTCCTTTGCAGAGTTAATATGAAATTCACGCATGTCTTTCCAGCCCATCAGATTCTCAGGACGACCCTGCGATGGAATGAGGGAAATATTTTGACTTGTGAGCTTACTGAAGTCAAAGACTGTATGTGTATGATTGCTTGGCTGCATACTTGAGTGTGAGTGACTGAATGTCCACTGGACTCAAGCAATCGGAGTGCGGAGACAGGATGAAACAATGTCAAGGTGTCTGGTTGCTAACACATATGACTGAGACTTTAACCTAGGACTTTTCATCTCTCCCAATGTCATTATTGTCATACATATCTATTTACATTTCCTTAAAGGGGTTCTTTCTGGAGGTATACACAATTGAATGACTTGGAATCCTGCTTGCTTTTTTTCCTTTTTTTTTTTTCCCTTCCGAAAAGCAATGCTTTGCCTGTTCCCTTTTAAGTCAGTCACAGAGGGAGCACTGGCTTTGTGCCCTCTGAGAGCCGATTTTCCAGCCCCTGCTCTGATTCTGATGTGAGATAATGGAGCTTAGCCTTCAAAGATATGAAAGGTACCAATTGTTTTGTTCTTCAAGCACTCAGAGGCAGCTGTTGTTTTTTTATTTCCCCTTACAAAGCTTTCTTTTCCTTACAGCAAGGAGGGTGAAGGATAGAAGGTAAAAGGAGGAAGTCAGGTTCGTCTATGCCCCGAGGTCTTGAATAGTTTGGGGAAAAAATGAAATAACACAAAACTCTAACTTCTCATTGTTCTCTGCTGCTTCTACCTCCTGCTGTCAGTCTACTCTTTCCATCAAATATGTATAATATTGGCTGTGGAGAAGATAAAAAAAAATTCTCTTTTCATTGGGATGTGCAGTCAGTCCATCTTGAAGAAGAAGCATGGCATCAAAGAAGCTCATTGTCATTCTCACTTCTTCATTCTTCCCTTCCTCTCCCCTTCAGGGGGAACAAAAAGCCAGGGTTGCAAAATGACTCTTTCATCTCAAATTGTTCTCTTTCCATTATTTTCTTGGATCTCAGGGAATTTTAAAAAAGCAGATATTCTATAAATAGCATTATTGAAGACACTAAATGCTAATTAAAAAGATTTTATATTTGTAGAGTGCAAAGTACACTCCTTTTACAGATAGAAGCTTATGCTGCTGGGTTTTAAACAAGTACATGGAGGAGCTATTTTGTGTATGTGTGTAAATTGAGTCTGCTTGTTGAAGGGTGTGCCCAGATCAAGGTGTAAAGAAAAAGTGAAAGCGTTAGGGCTCAGTTGTGTCTGACTCTTTGCGACCCCATGGACTGTAGCCCACCAGGTTCCTCTGTCAATGGAATTCTCCAGGCAAGAATGTTAGAGTGGGTTGTCATTCCCTTCTCCTGGGGATCGTCCCAGTGCAAGGATTGACCTGGATCTCCTGCACTGCAGGCAAATTCTTGACTATCTGAGCCACTAGGGAAGCCCTGTCAGTGACCTCTGAATAATTTATGGTCCTCATGGTGGCCAAATCTTGAGTGTCAGCTTTGCCAATACTTAAAGACAGTGGGTTCAAGGTGCCTGCATCACAACAATTGAATCCTTGAGAAAATGCCCTAAACACAGTTGTTGCACTGGTATCTATCTGCCAGGATAAATATCCAGTCATGTGGACTGGACCTTAGCGTCTTCAAACAGTGCAGACTTTTCTAATAGGGAAGTCTTCATGGGGAGCCCAATTTTGATCAAAGGTATTTTTGTTCTGTATTTTGTCATCATGATTAGGAACATGGGGTTGGGAACCAGACAGATTTTATGTATTAGTTACCTATCACTGTATAAAAAAACTACCCTAAAGTGTAGTAGATTATAACAATAATATTTATTATCTCTTATGGTTCTGTGGGTTAGGCATTCAAACAGAACACAATGGAAAAGGCTTGTCTCTGTTTCATACTGTCTGAGATCTCAGCTGGAAGACTTGAAAACTGCAGGCTGGGATTATCTGAAAGTTCCATCATTCTCATGCGGTCTTTGCTGGAGCTGCTAGTTGGAATTCCCACTCATGGCCTCTCCACGTGGCCTGGGCTTCCTCACAACATGGTGACTGGGCTCCAAGGCTTAGCGTGGAGAAAACTGTAATAGAGACCATGATATTATGATGCCTCATGGAAAGTTATGTCAGCAACAGAAAGTAGATGGTCAAGACAGAAAAAAAAAGAGAGACAGAGAGAAACAGGCATAAAGGAGACCAAAAGTGGAGATGTATGTCTAACATTGCTTCAAAGAACCAACAGATAAAATGATAACTTCTCCCATTTGTTGTATCCATGTATTGTGTAAAAATCAATGTATTAGAAAATTGTATTTAATAATAAATTTAAACATAAATCATCCAACCAACAGCCTTGCCCTTGTTCTCGGTTCACCACTATTGCCAAACTAACATTACCTGAGTTCCTCCTATGTCTAAGCATTTTCACACTTAATTCTCTCAACATCTTGATGAACCCAATGCTATCATTTTCACTCCCTTTTCTGAATCAGAACTTTGAGGATATGTAACCTTCCCAGGATCCCACTCATAAGTGCTAAGAAAGTTTGTTTTTAAAGATATAGAGCCATTGTGCATTCTCAGACACTCACCTACTTCAGTCTCTGAGTACCTCAGTGGTAACCCTACCTAATACTCATGGTCACATAAGCAAGTGTTTTGACTGACTGGTTCAGAAATTGACATGATCTAATTTAACCTTTTTTCTGCCAGCAGACTTGCCTTTGATTTCTCATGTCATTATTTATCAAAGCAACTTCCAATAAAAAAAAAATCTACACTAAGGAATTTTCCTGTGGGCCAATGGTTAAGACTCTGAGCTTCCACTGCAGAGGGTGTGGGTTCAATCCTTGGTCAAGGAACTAAGATCCCACAGGCTAAGCACTCTGGCAAAAAAAAAAAAAAAAAAAAAAAAAAAAATCTACAGTAAACAAGGAGGGGTACTTCAACAGATCTATATTTCTAAGCAATTGCCTCCTCTCCCAAAATAGTAAACCAGCAAAAGTACTCTATTCAAATAGGAATAAAAGTTCTCTCCATTTCAGTTTCTATGTTGTCTTTTTTTTCTTTTAAAAGCTTTATTAAGACATAAGTCACATACAATACAATTCAGCACTTAATGTATTGAGTTCAACGTCTTTCAGCATATCCACAAATGCGTGCATCCATCATCACAATCTGATTTTAGAACATTTTCCTCCAAAAAAATTGGAGTTCTGTACCCATTAGCTGTCCCTCTCCACTCCCTGCCAGTCTCCAGTCCTAAGCAAACACAAATCTACCTTCCGTCTGTATAGATTTGCCTATCCTGGACATTTCATATCAACAGAATCATACAATATGTGCTCTTTTCTGACTGATTTTTTTCACTGAGCATATTTCCCAGATTTATCCATGATGTAGCATGTATTAGTACTCCATTCCTTTTGTCGGTCAAAATCTATTGCAGTGTATGGATGTATCACATTTTGGTTATTCATCCCTGCATTGACGGACATTGCCTATTTCCGTTTTGGGGGCTATCATAACTAATGAAGATATGAACAAGCTTGTACAAGTTGTTATCTGGACACATGTTTTCATTTTCCTTGGGTAGTAGTGGAATTACTATATTATACAGTAACTCTATGCTTAACTTTTTTAGGAACTGAAAAACTGGTCCCAAACTGGCCACACTATTTTACATTCCCACCAGCAACACAAGAGGGCTTCAATTTCTCTACATCCTCACTAACACTTGCTATTGTCTGTCTTTTGGGCTCTAGTGATTCTTGTGGGTGTGAAATGGTATCTCACTGTGGGTTTGATTTGTATTTTCTTAATGACTAATGGAGTTGGACATCTTCTTATGTGCTTTGTAGCTATCTGCATATCTTCTTTGGAGAAATGTCAATGCAAATCCCATGCATATTTTTAAATTGCTTACTTGTCTTTTTATTGTTAAATTATCTGAGGTGAGGTCTTTATAGATTCCAGAAACAAGTCCCTTATCAGATACATGTTTGCAAATACTTTCTTTCACTTTGTGTCTTCTGTCTTTTCTTGGTGGTATCACTTACACCACAATATGTTCTTTGATTATTTATTTTTATGTCCTTTGGTCATTTATGCATCTGTTTCATTTTATGTTCAATATTTGCTTCTGTTTTCATTCATTCATTCATTCATTCATTGAGTACCTATTATGTGTCAGGAATTGTTCCAGGCAGTGGGGATACATTAGTGTAGAAGGTAGGACAATGTTCCTGCTGTCATGACACTATTTTTCTAGTCAGAGGAAACAGATGATACATTAAATAAATGAATACATTAAATAATTTTAGATAATAGTGAATATTTGGATGTTCTAAGTTCCCAAACCAGGGATCGAACCCACGCCCCCTAAAGTGGAAGTGTGGAATTTCAACCACTGGACCACCATGGAAGCTCCAGTAGTGAATAATTTTAAGAAAACAAAGTGGGGGTATAGGGTAGAAAGTTTTTATGGGACAAGGGTCAGAACTGGGGAACAGCTTTAGATAAATTTACCCTATTCAGATCAGATAATTCTTTGTTTTAAGGGGTGAGGGGGGCTGTCCTGTGCAATAACAGAATCTCTTGCAGCACCCCTGGCCTCTACCCACTGGTTGCCAATAACACCACCTGGCCCAGCTGTAACAAGCAAAAATATCTGTAAACACGCCTAATGTTCCCTGGGAGACAAAGTTACCCCCAGTTGAGAACCACTGAGGATGATGGTTGAGGATGGCATCTATAAGTGGAGACCTGGGGAAAGGAGTTGAATTTATGGGAAGCTATAAGGCAAAGCCATTCAAAACAGACTAGATCAAGTTCAAAAGTCTGAAGATGCTTGTCTATTTGACAAAAGAAAACCAGGCTTTGAGTTAGAGTGGAGTGAAGAAGGAGCGTATTGGTAGAATAAAAAATCTGAGAGGTGGGCTGGGGCCAGGTTATGACGAACCTAGCAGACAGTTATAAGGAATCTGAGATTCATTCCAAGTATAATCAAAAGGCAATGAGTTAGGGATGGTGTCTTAGACCATTCAGGCTGCTTATAACAAAAATACCATAGACTGAATGGATTAAATAACAAATGTTTTACTTCTCATAGTTTTGGAGGCTGAGAAACCCAAAACCGAAGCATCAGCAGATTCAAGTCTGGTGAGAGTCCACTTTCTGATTCATAAATGGCTGTGTTCTCTCTGTGTCATCATAAGTTGGAAGGGGGAGAATTCTCTGAGGGTTCTTTCATAAGGGCACTAATCACATTCACAAGGGCTCCACTCTCATGACCTAATTACCCCCAGATGCTCCACCTCCAAATACCTCACATTAGGGACTGGGTCTCTATGTTATGAATGTGGAGGGACAAAAACATTCAGCCTATATCATTTTGCACCTGCCTAACCCTCAATTCATTCTATCCCAACACCTCTAAAAGTCTTAATTCATTCCAGCATCAAAAGTCCGAAGTCCAAAGTCTCATCTAAATATATAAAACTGATATGTGTGTTTGTGTGCTAAATCACTTCAGTCAAGTCCACCTCTTTGTGACCTTTGGGCTGTTGCCCACCAGGCTCCTCTGTCCATGGGGATTCTCCAGACAAGGATACTAGAGTGGGTTGCCATGCTGTTCTCCAGGGGATCTTCCCAACCCATGGTTGAACCCACATCCCTTACATCTCCTGCATTGACAGGCGGGTTCTTTACCACTAGTGCCACCTGACAAGGCACTATTCATCCCGAAGCAAATTCCCCTCCACCTGTGAACCAATGAAACCAAACAAGAGTTTCCAAAATGCAGTGGTAAGACAGATAGAGGAGAGGCATCACCATCCAAAATGGAGAAAACAAGAAAGCGGTAATGAGTAATGGGTCCTAGGTAAATCCAAAATCTAATGGGGAAAACAACACTAAACTCTAAGGCTCCAGAATAACCCTCTTTGTCTTAATGTTCTACTTTCCAGACCCACTGGGATGGCAACCTCACTCCCATGGCTCAATGGGATGGCCCTGCAGCATCTCTCTGTTGGCATCCCATACTGGTGGCTCTTATGAGCTTGAGTCCTATGCCAACACCTCTCCAGGTTGAAGTCATGAGCCTCTGATTCTGCCAGTGGCCCATCCTTTGAAATCTAAGTGGAGGCAGTCATATCCCCATGGATCTACTGGGCACAGCCCATTCCACAGCTCTCTGCAGGGGCCCCGACCCCAAGGCGTGGGGAGGGGCACTCTGGCCCACTTAAACAGGACAGGAGGTCCCACTCCTTTGAAACCCTATGCACCCCCTCCCCACATTCTCGCTCTCTGGGCCTGTGATAGGAATGGCAGTCTTGATGGTTTCTGAACCACGTTCCATGTCATTCTCCGGTTGTCTGGGAGAATAGCTCCTAGCTTCCATTGAGTGGGCTGACCTATACTCATCTCCTTATTAAACCATCACTTGGCCATACTTCTAGTGTTCTCATTTTTTGCAATATAAATGGACTGAGGATTTTTCAAATCCTTAAGTGCCAATTCTTTTTAATTTAATAAGTCCCATCTTAAATCATTTCTCTCCTCTGGCATTTTACTATAAGCAATCAGAAGGAACCAAGCCACACCCTTCAACACTTTGCTTAGAAAATGCTTCAGCTAAATATCCAGTTTCATTGCTGGCAAGTTCTACATTCCACAAAACACTAGAACGGTAACATAATTCAGCCAAATTCCTTGACACCTTTCCTCTAGTTTCCAGGAATACCTTCCTTATTTCTGTCAGAGACTTAATCAGAATGAACTTTACTATCCATTTTTTCTACCAACATCCTGCTCATGATTACTTAGGTATTCTCTAAGAAGGTGGAGACTTTCTCTACACCCCTTCTTTTCTCTCTCCAAATTCTAACTAGAATCACTTTTAACGATCCATTCTCGGCAATACAGACTTTTTCAAGCATACACCTCAACAGTCTTCCACCCCCTCTACCCATGACCCAGTTCCAAAGCCATTTCACCATTTTTAGATATTCGTTACAGCAACACCCATACATCTCAGCACCGATGTCTGACCTGGTCCATTCAGTCTGCTATAACAAAACTACCCTAGACTGAGTGACTTCACATTTATTTCTCACAGTTTTGAAGGTTGGGAAGTTCAAGGTCCAGGCACCAGCAGGAATGGTGTCTGTTGAGAACTTGTTTCCTGTTACACAGATGGCTATGTTTTCACCCTGTCCTCACATGGCAGAAGGGGCAACGGAGTTCTCCTGGGTATCTACTAGAAGGGCAGTAATCCCTTCTCATGAGGGACTCCACTCTCATGACCCAACCACTTTCCAAAAGCCCAACCCCCAAATACCATCACATTGGAGAACAAGTTTCAACATATGAATTTTGAGAGGCCACAAACAGGCAGCACTTGGCAGGTGATCTTAAATACAGGAACTGAGGAGTGGATTGGTTTTTGTCCCATGTTTTCTTGCTCAAGGACCTAAAAATAGACAGTGATAGAGCTAAGACTAACAGTCATGTTTCCTGACTATTAGTCTAGTGGTCCTCCCTTTTTTTCTTTAACTTTTCTTTTTATATATTTTTTGGCTGCACTGTGGCCATGTGGGATCTTAGTTCCTTGACCAGGGATTGAACCCGCACCCCATATACTGGAAGCACAGAGTCTTAACCACTGGACCATCAGGGAAGTCCCTTGTCCTTCCATTAAACAAGGGAAACTAAGCAGTTATCACCTGTTAACTGTTGTGAAGATTACACGCGACCATTAATATAACTATCCATTCCCTCAATCCACCTTATTTAAGAAGTCCCAACATGGTTGTTGACATTGGTATGAAGATCAAAGAAAAGAAACTCCAGTCAATTGCTAATTATAGTTCACAGACCAGCAGCATCAGTGTCACCAGGGAACTTGTTAAAATGCAGAATCTCAGGCTCCACCTCAAAGTTACTAGATTAAAATCTATTTTTGAAAAGTCCCATGCAAGTTGTACACATGTTAAAGCTTGAGAAGCACTGATCTAGTTTATCAAATTATCATCAGAAGCAGTTTCATACTTCAGATGGTTTTCGATGGGCTTTCCCTGAGTCAGAAGATTAATGATGATATCACCAAGTTCTTATTGTAACACCATCCTGATTCCTTTCCTTCCTTTCTTTTCAGTAATTTTTCACTCACAAGGTCACAAGTTAAGCAGTTGTCTCTAATTAGGACATACATCCCTTCCTTGCCATTTCTGTGGCCACTACCTTTGCCACCCACCCTACTCTGAACCTGAACTCTTGCAAATCCAAACTTATCCTCCACCTCCTTCATACCCTTTCATTTGCCTAAAGCTCTCATTTGTAAATCTTGTCTGGCTTTTTCCTGCCGCTGCTGCTAAGTCGCTTCAGTCATGTCCGGCTCTGTGCGACCCCATAGACGGCAGCCCACCAGGCTCCACCATCCCTGGGATTCTCCAGGCAAGAACACTGGAGTGGGTTGCCATTTCCTTCTCCAATGCAGGAAAGTGAAATGTGAAAGTGAAGTCGCTCAGTCGTGTACGACGCTTCACGACCCCATGGACTGCAGCCTACCAGGCTCCTCCATCCATGGGATTTTCCAGGCAAGAGTACTGGAGTGGGGTGCCATTGCCTTCTCCGGCTTTTTCTTGACTTCAAGGTAAAATTAATATCCTAACACTGGCTTTGAAGACCATTATATTCAAATCCCAAAACACTTCCCAGACAATCTGTGGCACATATGCTCTTCTGTCCATGACTTTGTTCATCCTCTGGAATGCCTTTTCCCATCTTTTGTACTGCATTCAGGGCTCTGCTGAAATCCCACTTCTATCATGAATGTCAAATCTACCCAGGTTCTGTTGCCTCCCCACATTCTGAGGTCCTGTGGCACTTGTTGTCTATATGGGGTTTTGTTCAGCATTATAATTTCAGGTAAAAGTCTGTGTATCACAACTAGATCATAAACTCATAGAGAACAGGTGGCATCTTTATCCCTCTTCCATATTCAGCATCTGACAAGACACTGAGCACATAGTAGGTAATCAGTAAGTATTTTGCTTCTGAATCTGATGAAGTTGTAATGCCCAGAATTACAAGCACATCATTCCTACTAAATTTTTTCCTCTAAGGGTTCATAGTACTGTTTAGTAATTATGCAAACAGCATTGTTTATAAAATCAGCCATGGGTAGGCAGCCTCTAATCAGCAAAGCGGTATGCACTGGAAACAGTCCAGAATTTCAAGCCAAATAAAAACTGTGAATGTTTATTTCAAGAGCCACTGTATTCTGCGGAGCAAAGTTCTACTCTGGGTGTCAGAACAACAGGTATCCTTTCCCACCTCCCTTCGTGGCCCTCAAGGCCAGCTGCTCTGAGGGCTGCATCAGGTGTAGGGCCCCAGTTGGACTGCCCCAGCTGACCTGGTCAGCCAGATACAAAATGCTGGTAACATTAACCCTAACTTTGTACTTGCTACAGTTTTGTGTCTGCTTAGGACTTCCCAGAGAAGGCAATGGCGACCCACTCCAGTACTCTTGCCTGGAAAATCCTATGGATGGAGGAGCCTGGTAGGCTGCTAGGAGTCAGACACGACTGAAGTGACTTAGCAGCAGCAGTACTTCCCTCTTGAGGCTGTGGCAATTTTGTTGCTTATTCACTTAGCTCAACATATTATTAACTTTTTGTATTTGGTTGTCCATTAGTATATGTGGGAGATTGGGTCTAGGACTCCTGTAGATACCAAAATCCATGGATACTCAAATCCCCTATATAAAATGGGGTGGTACAGTAGAATCAGTTTTCCTATTCCTGGACATTGGACTGTAAAGATCCCTATAAGGAGACACAACTACTAACAAACTTCATTGTGTATATACTAGCTCCTTTGGAACCTCCTAAAACCAAAGAGATATAGTCAATTCCCTTGTAATACCTAGGGACATGGAGGCATAGACAAGTGATCTAACTTGCCCAGGATCACAGATGTTTGTTCCGGAGCTGAGACTGGCATTCAGGTTTCATGAATCCAGGGCTAATATGCAGTTAATAGTCTCTTTGCAGCCTTATAGGCTGATGGTAAGTAGACAAAGTTTGATATTTGAATCCAGATGATCTATTTCAGGAGTTCACTCTCTTACTCAACTATCAACATGGCCCTATCTAACAATCCATATTGATTATTTAAAAAGATATATTTGCCATTTCTGTTCTAAGACAGGTTTGCCAAAATTGGCAGCAGCATCCTCTGTCTTTTGAGGTTCACTGCTTCAAACATCTGTCTACCTTCCCTTCAAAGTTATCCCTTTAATAATGATGTTCAATTTTGATTATACCTGAGAAAGAAATAAGAAACTATTCAGATGCTAATTGACTAACATATCAGTGAATCAACAGACTCATGTATTTCCTATAAGAAGCCTCTGGAAATGGATCGTGCAGTTAACAGAGTTTTGCTGACCCATTTGTTTCTAAGTGGTTCAATGAATTTGAATTTACAAAGCTGTTTTATAGAAAAGGACATATGTGCTAAGGACAGTGTCTTACAGGCTAGGCTTTGGGTGGCAATTATTTTCTTGTGCATCACAGTAGGGATGCAGGATGAACAAATTATTATGCCCACATCAAAGAAGGGAAGTGAAGAGACAATGAGTACTCTAGGAAGTTCATGGTATGAAAGTAAACAGTTAAATGTCTGGTATCAGATTGTTTAGGAACAAATCACTGCTCTACTTCGTAGTAGCTTTGTGACCACTGCCCAGCATGCAGTGCTTCGTAAAAATCAATCATCATTATGTTTACATATTAATTAAGAATTCCTACACTAAAATAAGATATCTTCCTTATCCTTCAGAAACATTTATGGAGTGTTCTTTTCCCAGGCCTGAAGGAGCAATCCCCTCAAATGTACTAATATCAAGAGTCATTTGGGGGTTTAATGGAGATAAGGAAAGAAATGAAAGATAGAAGTGGAAGTCAGCCTTTAATATTACATGGTTTATACCACAGTCTATCAGTCTCAGCACTGCTGACATTTTGTACTGGATAAGTGTTTGTTCTGGGGGCTCTTCGTTTGACCAAAAGATGCTCAGTAGCATCCCTGGTCTCTGATCATTATGAGATGCCAGTAGATCCCTCCTTCCTCCACTCACGACAATCAAAACATCTCTATACACTTCCAAGTGCATCCTAGAAGGCAATAATACCCCCAGTGGAGGACCACTGATTTCCATACTACATTTTCCCATCATAGGGGCATGTATGGTCATGGGGTAGCCAGAGACAGATTAATTCAGAAGTGTGAATTTTTTTTCCTGTAAAAAGTGCAGACGGTAAGTATTTTAGGCTTTGTGTCTGTCACAGCTCCTGAATTCTGCCATTATGGCATGGAAGCAGCCACAGACAATGCATAAACAAATACATTCAAATGAAATGTCTTTTATAGACACTGAAATTTGAATAGTATATAATTTCCATGTGTCACTAAATATTTTATTTCTTTCAACCACTTTAAGTTATAAAAAAAACATTTTTAGCTCACAGGTCATATAAAAACAGGTATTGGGGTGGATTTGTCTCATGGGTCATTTTTGCTGACCTGTGTGTAAGGAGCACCAGAAGTCCTGGGATAAACACAGTACTTCTCCTGAAAGTATCAGATTCATTTTAAAAACTGGGAGAAAATTTTTTTATCAGAATAACTATTGCTATATTCTGGAGCAGAATCCAAACCCATTTGCATTTTCAAGATAATACACATTTCAAAGTAATTGTCTTGCTTCCCATGTGTTGCTTGGAACTATGCCTCCTGAAGGCCATTCCTGCCATTATTCTCCTCTGCTTTTAGGCTACTTAGGTGAAAAATTTGAGAAGTTGTCATTGTAGGAAGAAACTAACTCACATAAAAGTCTTTTGGGCTTTTCATAACTGATTGTTCTTGGTTGGGATCCAATAAGGCACCTAGAAATATTCTAAGTGCCCTGGTGGTTCTCTAATGTATTTCATCCAGAGAATGGTTGAGTAATATGTAACTGTCTAATCCAAGGTGATTCCTATACACCCTTTTTTGAAATTTTCAAGTGTCTTCTCCATACACCTGGTACCTAGAGTCTACTCACTTCTCTTGTCAACTAAATAGCCTGAGTATTACTCAGCATAGTGACTACTTAAGAGATTAATGAATGACCCAGGCTTCACCTTTGAGAGGCTGAAAATTTCTGGTAATATTAAGGTTTATTCATGTGTATGTGTGTGTGTGTGTGTGTGTGTGTGTGTGTTGAGTTGCTCAGTTGTGTTCAACTCTTTGTGACTCCATGGACTGTAGCCCACAAGCTCCCCCTGTCCATGGGATTTTCCAGGCAAGAATACTGGAGTGGGTTGCCTTTTCCTTCTCCAGGGCATCTTCCTGAACCATGGATCAAACCTACATCTCATACATTGGCAGGCGGGTTCTTTACCACTAGTGGCACCTGGGAAGCACATTCATATGAAAGCAAAAGTGAAAGTCGCTCAGCAGTGTCCAACTCTTTGCGACTCCATGAATTATACAGTCCATGAAATTCTCCAGGCCAGAATACTGGAATGGGTAGCCATTCCCTTCTCCAGGGCATCTTCCCAACCCAGGGATCAAACCCAGGTCTCCCACATTGCAGGCAGATTCTTTACCAGCTGAACCACCAGGGAAGCCCAAGAATACTGGAGTGGGTAGCCTATCCCTTCTCTGGGGGATCTTCCCAAACCAGGAATCAAACCAGGGTCTCCTCAATTACAGGAAGATTCTTTACCAGCTGAGCTACTAGAGAAGCCCATATTCATATGAGATGATCCCAAAAGAGGCTGTCATCAAGAATGATACAGTGGAAAAGAGCATTGGATTGGAAAGAAAGGGGCTTCTCTTTTAGCCTCTTCTATGCCTTTTATCCTGAATGGGAGAGTTACATTTCTCTTCTGTCCAAAGTGCTTTTTTGAGAAGGATTCTGAGGCACCATTCAAGCTGAGCAAGAAAGAAAGCACCACAGTTGATTAGAGCTGTCTGCCACGGGTGGGAACTCAGGGGGAGGCTGGCACAAATACCAGGGTGTTGCCATGCTTCATTTCAACGATCTCTACGGTCGTTCCCTCCTAACTAGAAACATCTGTGGTTGTCTGCCTCAGATGGCATGGTTTCATGGTACTGATGGGATCCAAAGAAGACAGGATCACCATGGGATGCAAAGGTCAGGGGAAGATTCCCTGGCAGAGGTGAGAGGGTGGCCAGAGCTATGAGGTTGTTTATTCTCCCTCACAGCTGGGCTCCAGCAGAATACATGTTGTCTGACTTGGCTTTTGGTTGGCTGGAGACTGAGCGCCTACTATTGTCATGTTGGCATGGCAAGAGGGAGGCCTGCAGGGGACCCCATGTCCCCCCCATTCTCCTGCTCCCCCTTGAAAGGGGATGTCTTCTTAATGAGCCTATCCCAGAGAGTTTGGCCTTTCAGATAAACAAATAAGCACCAGCAGGAGATGCTCACAAGAGGCCTGGGAAAAAATAAGGCCACTTTGAGTGACAGTCCAAATAAAGGAGACCTGAGAGGTCTGAAGTTAGCAGCTAATGAGCACATCTCCTCCTTTGTGCTTTCCTGCCTGGCCAGGACAGCTACTGTTGAGGATGCCAGGGATTTCTGTGCTGAATTCACACAGGAAGAAGCCTTTCTGGTCTCTGTCCCAGTACTGACTTTTATTTTGTTTTTTTATGTTGGGGGTAGGGGCCTGCCTGGAGGAAATATGCAAGGTGAGAAGAAATCTAATTTTGACCTAAAGCAATATATTTATATATATTTTCCTCTAATAATAGTTAGAGAAATTAATTTCTCTAATCAGTTTTCTCTAACATATAAGTTTTCTCTGATACACATATATATATATATATAAACTAATAAATATGTATTAAACTAATACATATATATACACATATATATGTATCAGTTTTCTCACTTGGGAAATGGGCATAAACTCTCCTCCTAGAATTATTTGGAGGATCAAACAGGAAAGCACCTAACACAGTGCTGGGCATTCAGTCAGCATCTGATATATGGTAGCCGCAGTCATTAATAGTAGCAATAACATCATCATTTTCCTCTCTATGCATAGAAGTACACAGAAAAAGTCTGGAGATGAGGAATTTAGTTCCAGTTCTGCCATCAACTCCCTATGAGATTTGGAGGTAAATCATCTCTCATGTCAACTGAAGAGTACCGGACTGGCATCTTGGTTCATTTAGTAAACATACTATGAAAACATACTAAGTGCCAGACTCTGTCCCAGCTACTAGATATCTAAAGGTGAATCAGAGGCATCTGATGAACTCAAGGGATTCCAGGTGTAACCAGAGAGACAGACAGGTAATGCACATGACAGGATAACACGAGAAGTACTATTACTATGATGACATGGGCCAAGTATTCTGGAGCCGAAGGCAAAAAATCAGCCAGGCTAACATTCTGTCCCAATCCAAGCTTCTATGAGTATGTAACAGAAGCAAAGACAAGCTGGATGGCCATGGCCAGGGGAAGAACTCATCTGACTGACAAGGGACCTAAAATCTAGGTCTTCTTCTTCTAGGACCTGAGTTCTCCCCAAATACCAAGCAGTTTTAAAATAAAATCATTCAGGAAACAGTGATGTGGAACTTCCCTTGAGATTCAGTGGAAGAAAGAAAAAGTGATGTGCAGAGAGGTGATAGTAACTGGGGTCTGGTAACAGAACAGAAGACTTCAATTTGAATTTCAGAACTGATATTGTGATCACTTGGTAACTTTAGAGAGCTGTTGAATGTCTTTGAGACTCAGTTATTTCACCAGCAAGAAGCGCATGACTGTGACACCTGCTTCACCCTCTGCTATGGTGTGGAGAGAGGAGATTGTTTAAAGGCTTGGCAAACTGCAACTTATGTCAATTCTAGTTTGCGGTGTTTCTATTGTTATCCTTAATAATAATAAAAATGATAAATATCCAGCTATGTTATAGAAAAAAAAATGCTCAGTGGCCAGTAATTAAATGTGGGTGTCCAAAGAAGTGGGTAAGGATTCTGTTTGTTTCCTGACAATCAGTATCTTTTTTCCAAGAGAATAGGCTGAATGGCCGGCCTCTTTTTAATTCTGATAAAAGCTGTCTTGATGTCTATATCTTGGGCACGTATGTGAAACAGGAGGGAAGGAGGGACAGAGATTTCTGTTTCTCCCTACAGCTAATCAGGGAAATCGTTTCAAGGTAAAAATCTTGGGACCTGATCTCTGACTAATTGAAATGGCTATGGGCTGTTATGATAGGAATCCCTGAAGGGGGTGACTGATTATCTAATGATAGAAAGAAAGATTAAGCAATTGAAGTAAACAAAAGCCTTTGTGTGAGGTAAAACAAAGGAGAAATGATGTAGGAGAAATATAATATAGTTGGAAATGAGAGGAGAAAGGTGTTCTAGTTCTTCTAGGTAGGTGACCTTGAACAAATCTCTTCCCTCTGTTTGGTCTCAGTTTCCCTACAGTGGAACCTAGAGCTTGGTCTAGACAATCCCTAAGGCCCCTTTCAGGCTTGCCAGAGTATAAGGTTTCTGCCTGCACAACACTGAAACAAGAGGGGAGTAAGGGAGAGATTGAGAGAAAGGAGGCGGGGGAAGAGACAGGAGATCTGACTGATAAATTGAAAGGGAAACAGACTCATAAAACCCATTGATTCAAATTAAATGGGGAATTCATGTTGATTTAGAGCTGGCATTTTCAGGCTTCTCCATCACAAGGAGACTCTATTTAATCTTGGGGTGGTCTCTTGGGCCTTATCTTCCTCAGCTCAGTAGTGCTGTGCACAGAGCTCCCTTGGAAGTTGAGATGAAAGACAGAGAGAGAAAGAGAGAGAGTTGTTTTAAAAAGGAGAATATACTTGCATCACCTGGGGAACTGGCCCATACCCCAACCCCAGGTACAGGCTAATAAGACCACGAAAACCTCAACCAGGCATTAAATATTAGTAGCCTATCTGCTTAACTCTTTATAGCCTGGTTTCTGGTCCCTAACAGATGATCTTGTGTAGGGAAATAAAACACAATTTGTACATTCTCTGTTCAGTAACGCTATTTACCATTTTTAGGATGCACAAAGGGTAGAAAATTCAAGAGATCCACAATCCAGCACTCCAGATTTGGAAATTGACCCCTTGAGAGTCTGAGAAGCCCAAAAGTTTGAGAAAAGTCATTGAACATCAGCAAAATGAGACCATTTAGAGAGCTTCCAAAAATCTGTTGTGCCACTAATAAGAAACAGGGTCCTGGAGAGGCTCCAGGGCTCTGCCATAGCCACCTGGGAATCTCAGCAGAGCTAGGACTAGAACTTGGAATGAGAACTGAACTCCAACACAGCATTACCAAGTTTCCTGTGACCTGGACCCAATGACTGCACACCTTCCCCAGAGAAGCATACGGACACTCTGCTTTCTGGCTCATTGCAGGGTAATGTCAGAAACAAATTTAGGATTCTCCTTGAGCATGAGGGACATCAGGTACCTTAGATACACAGTTAGACAAAGGAATATTGGATTTGTGCAGTTTGGTGACTTGTATACAGCAGGTCTTAATATAAACCACTAGCACTAGGGAAAGAATTATGTGTTCATCCAGATACCCAACTGCTGTTCCTGATTCAAATCAGGCCAACATCCCGATTCAGATACACAAAGTTGTGCTGTCAGAGAAATAGACTAGGAGTCTGAAGACCTACTTTTTAATCCAACTTGCCAACACTCACTGGTCACCTAACCTTGATACTCATTTAAATTCTGTGAGCCTCATTCTTCTCATTGTTAAGACAGAGATGATGAGGACAGTATCTGCTGAGCAGAGTTAATGTGAAGCAAATGAGAAGAAAAAAAGAAACCAAGAAGTATGGAATGAAGTATGAATTTCTAGGATCTATTTTATATATATTATGAGAATTTAGAGAAAGGAGGAAAATCTATAAGAGTCCTGAGGAGGTTAGGAAGTGCTTCCTGGGAGAGATTAGGAAGCAACAGAGTCTTCAACAACTGCATTATATTTGCAAACTAGAAAGGAGGCAGTAGCCTGAGCAAACGTCCCATTACAGTTTCTTGGATGTTTCTTAATGCTTTGGACTCTGTACTTGCATTTTAAATAATGTTCCAACCCTTGACACCTCCTTTCAACAGTGTTTTCTTTTTTACTTTCCTGAATTGATTCCCTGGGGAAGAATGGGGACTATTCATTGAAACAAGTCACATCACAGAAACTTTTCTTCCCTTTTATTGAATTTTTGCATAATATATTAATTGTCAAAAAAAGTAAAGACTATATCCATATAATTCCACAAGTGAGCAGCCACCTTAGACTTTATAGTATGTTCCCTCTCCTCCTTGCTCTCTGGTTGCTAAGTTGTACTACTAACAATTATAACTCCTTCTATGTGTTCTAGACTTTACAGTTTGTAAGGAATGGTATTTATGTCGCTACCTCTATCCCTCACAGCAAACCCATAGAGCATTTTAGGTTGTCTGTGCTTTAGAAAGGTCACTAGTAGTTGCCCAGGTTGCCTGATACATAGTCTCAATAAATACCAGATGGATGGATGGATGGTGGGAAGGATAGATGGGAGAGGAAGGGGACTGAATTGATAGCTTCTCTGAATATCCACCAAACTTTATCATTGTCCTCAATGATAATTCCAGATTCAGCAGAATTTCCAGAGCACAGAAGGCAGGCATACCCTGCAACCATTTACCTGTGGCCTACCTTGGATTGGAGTCTGTCAAATGGGGATGGACACTAGGTCTGTCTGCTGTAATTTGTGATATAGGAAATCTAGTAAATTTCCTGTGAAACAAAGTGCTTAACAACCAAGGCTATTTGTGCAAGACACTATCCCCTTTAGCACAATGCATGATAGTGTATCTGCTGCTGCTGCTGCTGCTGCTGCTGCTAAGTCACTCCAGTCGTGTCCGACTCTGTGTGACCCCATAGACGGCAGCCCACCAGGCTCCCCCGTCCCTGGGATTCTCCGGGCAAGAACACTGGAGTGGGTTGCCATTTTCTTCTCCAATGCATGTATAAATGCTAAGTCACTTCAATTGTGACCAACTCTGTGCGACCCCATGGACAGCAGCCCACCAGGCTCCTCTGCCCACGGGATTCTCCAGGCAAGAATACTGGAGTGGTTTGCCATTTCCTTCTCCGAGTGTATCTGCAGTTTCCCTCATATAAGAAAAAGAGAATTCTTGCCGTTCCCATCCTGTGGCACAGAGTTGAGGGTAATGATGACTGGGTTGCAGGGATATCATGCAGAATGAAGAGAAGGACCAGCAGACTACAAATCAGGAGACCTGGGTTTGAGATCCAAAGTTTATAAACGTCATTCATTCACTCATTCATCCATTACATATTGAGTTCCTACTCTGTAGCAGGCTCTGCCAATCTCTGGGAACACAGACATAAATAAAAAGAGCAAGGCACTTGACTTCATGGACCTTAGTTCTAATGGGGTAAGACTGACAAAGAAAACACACACACTAAACAAATAAATATCTAAATATACATGTAATCATGGGATGATGATATTTAAGCCCTGTCTTAGAGGCTAAGAAGGTACAGAAAAATTTGAGGGAAAATTAGCTCTACAAAAAAATTGAGGGAAAACACATTCAAGTCAGAGGAAACAGTTTGTGCAATGGTTCTGGGATAGGAAAGAGCTTAGTGGTAGAGTTTGAGGAACCAAAGGGCAACCAGAGGCTGGAGCATTCTCAGCAAGGGAGCTAGCAACAGATTACATTGGGAAGACAGAGATGGGCCCAAATAAGGCAGAGCAAGAGACCACGGAGAGAAGTTCAGGCTTTATTTCATGTGTATGAGAAGCCACTGAAAGGTTCTAAGTAGAAGCAGTACATGATACAATCTCTGTTTTAAGAATCTGACTTTGGCCCAGTTACACAGTATCTCTGACTTCCTTTCTTCTCCTGAAAATGGAGTAAAAAAACAAAACAAAAACAAATGAAAAACTCCCATCGCCGTGCCCTTCCAAGAGGTTGTTGAGGAATCATATATAATGTTCATCATAATACATGGCTCCAAGGAGAGTTGGATCAATGTTGAATTGATTTGAATTGTTCAATAACAATATGAACACACGTTATAAGCCATAAAACATGTCACATATATGTAAGATTTTATCCACATCATCATTTTTCCAAAGCCCAGATTCCTTCACAAGAACAGATAAAGATAAATGACTACAATTGCCTTGAAAACCCATCCCCATAAAAAGCACTTTATATTTCTGTTCACTTGTTTATTAGAGTCAAGATTTCATTTCTTTATTCCACAGTAGCAACTTATTCTTTATTTTTGACCTGAGACACATCAATTAGACTCAAGTTTGCTATTTAACCCTAAGAAATAAAAATATCCAGAGAGAATATGATGGACAGGATTGGGATTCAGGTTAGCAAGTCTGTGCCTAGAACTGGGCACTTTCTCACCTCTCCTTCTGCAGCAGGTGGGAGCTTGTCCCCATCAGTCATAAATCCCCTATGAAGGACTTGTGAAGAATAATACTGACAATGATGATGAAAACAAATGATTAGTAATGCATACAGATTTATATACACACGTGTGTATATATAGCCTTTGCTTCTTTCCTCAAAGCATTTTTTTCTATCGTTTTAATTTAGCTCACACTCATGCACAGAGGCAGAGTGGGAGTGTTCTAATTGGGGAAAGGGCCATGAAGCACTTAAGTGGTTTGCCTCAAGGTCGTATGTGAGTGATGGAAGGGGTGAAACCAGGTCACAGAGTCCCTAAATCCTGAACCAGCACAGTGTTGAGACCCCTCTGCTCCCCTGGGAGGCTTAGGAGAGAAAACTGGGATTCTAAATAAATAGGAATTAGAGCGCTGTGAGACTTTACAGAGTCTTTGATCCATAGAGTCTAGCCCTCTTCCCCCATTCTGCACACACAGAAACAGGAACTCGAGCAGGAGCACACATGGGCAAGTAATCCTCCTACCACCTGCTCAAGTACCTTTAAAGTTCCTGCCGCCATGCCTGTCAACCCCATAGATAAGCTGGGGGCTGCAGTGCCTGGGAAGACAAAAGAAACCCCAGCAGTCTGCAGTTGCTGCATGGCCAAAGAGGGGATAGGACTGGGAACAGCTCTTCAGTAAGCTGAGAGTTTTTTTATTTTTTAAACTTTCATTGGGGTATAATTGCTTTATAATGCAGTACTCATTTCTGCTGTATAGCCATGGGAATTGGTCATATGCGCCATTTGCAGAGACGTGGATGGACCCAGAGACTGTCACACGGAGAGTTTTCTCTCTTAGATCCTAAGGGGGCCTCTGGGACCTTGGTGCTGACCTTGGGCCAGCCGTGCACTTGCCCCAGGCCTCTCTTGCCCTCCTCTCTTGCTTTGAGAAAAATAGCAAGGGGCTATATACATACATGTGTGTGTGTGTGTGTGTGTATTACTAATCATTTGTTACTATCATTGTCAGGGGTTTAGACAAAGTGAATCTTTGAGTTCTTTCCAACGTTAGCATTGTTTGATTCCACCATGTGTGCACTGGAAAGGATATATCTGGCCATTTTGATTATACATTGAGTCCTTTGTAATGTAAAAGGCTCCTACATTTTGGCCCATGGAATGCACGTTTTTCCTTAGTTTCAGATACGGACACCCTCTATGGAAAAACACAAATTTTCTATGATTTTCCAGGAACCACCTCCTTCTTCCAAACCCCTCCAGTAACTCAAGAGTTTTATCTGCCCTAGAACATTATCTCCAAAAGTTTAGCTGTAAACAAAGCAGATGCATATTGAGGACCCACCATAACAACAGACATTATGCAACCAGATAAGAGAAGCACATATAAAGAATAAGAAAGGACCCAGCATTTAGTAAGTTGCCCACTAAAAGCTGGTTTTTGGTGCTGTCATCATCATCGCCATCCATGTCACCACATCAGAACTGGTCATTTCCCAGAAGAGGTTGCTTTATCTCACCTATCTCTCACAACAACTGAACAGAGGAGAAACTTTTATCCCCACCTTTTACAAGTGAGTTAAATGGAACAGAGGGAGATTGTATAATTGGCCTGAGCCCACACAGCCAGTCCTCAAACCCGGAAGGACTGGTTCATAGAAGGCATCTTTAAAGCACTGCACTAGCTGCATTGACCTTCTATATAGCTTGGCAGCCAGACACATTATCTTGTCCAATTTGAGCCTAAAATGTGATGCAGCTCAGAGGTAGCCAAGTTCACTGGGATGGACATGAGTTTTGGGGTGGAACCCTGATATCCAGGTGTGAGCCTTCTGTTCTTGGCCTGCCCTGGGGCCAAGCTTCTCTGTGGGTGAAATGGCTAAAAATACCCACCCAGCTCTTCTAGAAAGGACATGAGGGTCCAACGGGATCATGGCTGAGAATATACTTTGTATTTTGCAGCCTTCTACTCAGATGCATGTGTTCATCTCATTGATATTACAGTCTGGTCCCAGTTTCCGGGGGGTCAGCCACAGAGAAGCCCGCTCAGGCTGTGACATCTCATTAGAGGCTGAAATTTGGATTCAGGGAGAGGAGAAGGGAGGGGGCGAGAGCTGCCCTCCGCTGACTAGGTTCCTACCGCTATCTGTATTCAGAGCGGCTTGCTGGCACCTTGGCAGCGCTGCTTGGTAGGGCATCTCTGACTTTGATGTTGCGTGTGTCAACATCCTAATGGGGGGGGCGCAGCTGAGATCGAGTGTGAGTTTGGAGAGACGTCTCATGACAGGTTTTGCCTAAAGATGTTTCAACAGAAAACTCTTTAGAAATAACAAAGGTAGTTTATGCATTTCACAGGGAACCCGGGTGCTTGGGTAGCCGCTCAGTTCGATGTTGGCATGCAGACAGCGTCCTCCTCTCCTTTCCTTCCCCCGCTGCACATCTGCGAGAGATCATAGCTTGTCACTGCAGTACAATACTGTGTTCAGTTACACTGACATCCTGCCCACGTTGACAGTGATAATGGAAGGACAGGAGGCTGTTTCCTTCTAGAAAGTCCACATTGGAAAACCTTAAAAAGTCACTCCTTCTTCTTAAAATGTAAATCAAATTGCTTTGTTCTGCTATTTAAAACCCCACCCCCACCCCCCACCTCCCCGGCTTAAAATAAAATCCAGAAGCCTTCCATGACCCGGATGTTGAGCCTGATCTGACTTCTGCAGACCTCTCTCACCTCACCTCTCAAATAGCACCCCCACCTCACTGTGCAGGAGCCCCACTGGCCTCCTCTCTGTACCTCATGCATGCCAAGCTTTCTCCTACTTCAGGGACCATGTGCCCAGAGTTCTTCCTGCCTGCACTTGTCTTACCCCCAATTTTCCATGGTTGACTCCTCCAGTTTGTCTCAGAAGTCTCTACAGTCAGGACTTCCAGGACTTTCCTCTTTGGCCTCCATTCGTCCCCAAATCTGTCCCCACCATATCACCTTGCTATATCATCTTCCTAACACATAGTTACTCATCTACTTAGGGGTGGTCTTACTAGAAGATTAGTGCCTTGACAGTAGCGACCCTCACTATATTTCAAATATTTAGCATGTAAGAGCAGAGGTGCTACGACACAGAATAGATGGGCAATGGATACACATGCAATGCATTAAAGAGTCCCTCCTCCTAAAGACTGAGAAGGAAGAAGCAGCAAAGAGTGGCCATCACTGCTCTGTTTTCCCTCTGAAGGTTTTAGGTTAGCATCTTTGCCCTAGGCTAGGGCTTTGTCAAATTATAGCACCCAGGGATTCTTGGCAGGGTATTCACAGATTCCTGGGAAGCCAGCAGATGGGGATCAGGGTGTCTGGAGCTCTGTGAAGGTGTAGGCATACTTCTGGCAAGAATGTTTATGGCTTTTATCAGTCGCTCAGAGGGATCCCTGACTCACTGGTGGCTATCATCAGCTTTTCCTTTTAAGTAGCTTAGGTATGGAGGGACGTGAAGTGAGCCTAGAAAGAAGATGGATTAATGGTCTCAGCACCACCTTGAGGCTCTTTCTCCTTTTTCACTATTGGCATGACTCCATTGTTCTGCCACAGAACATAGGGCAGCTTCCCCTTCTTAGCACCAGAGCAACTCTTTCCTACTTATTTGTTTCCATTGCGTATCCTGAGTGCCAGAAGCTGGTATCAGACTTACACATGAATCAAAGAATTTAAGAGTTGGGAAGGCACATAATTCAATGTTTATGAGCCATGATGTTCACCAGGTTTTTCTAGGGAGCTTTTTATAACCGTGTGCTTCCACCAGTCCCTACCCTGACTTTTTTACTCAGTAAGATTAGAAACAAGATATATTCATTTCCTAGGGCTGGTGGAACTAAGTGCCACAAACAGGTGGCTTCAAACAACAAGAATGTATTGTCTCACAATTCTGAAGGCTGGAAGTCTGAAATCAAGGTGTGGGTAGGGTCTTGCTGCCTCTAAAAACTGTAAATGAGAATCCTTCCTCTTCTCTTCCTAGCTTCCTGTAGTTGCCATCAATCCTTGCCATTCATCAGCTCACAGACGCTGAGCTTCAGTCTCCGTCTCCATCATCACACCATGTTTTCCCTTCATGTACCTGTGTCGTCTCTTCTCAGATGGACACCATCATATAGGACCAAGGGCATTCCCTACTCCACTGTGACCTCATCTAACTAATTATACGGGCAATGATCCTATTTCCAAATAAAGTCACGTTCTGAGATCCAGGGGGTTGGGACATGAACATATGTTTTGAGAAGACACAATTCAAGCCATGAAAAAGAATACTGGAATCTGTTTAAAAAAAAAAATTCTTAGTGAGAGATATTGCTCTTATCTATCCCTTCAGTGAACAGATGGGAAACTCAGGCCCAGGGAAGGGATGAGTCCAGAGCCATGCAGAGACTCAGTGACAATGTCACAACAGGATGCCAGGTATCATCACTCCCCCAGCATCTCTTCCAATAAGACAAACTGCCTTTTAGTCTTCAGACATGGTGGTCCCCACATTGATTTATGAAGATGAGCATCTAAGTGGGTATTTCCAGTTGCCCATGTCTGCCCACAAGGCCTCATTTACTTGCCCCATGGTTTCTCTGGGGGCCTCAGTGGATCCTTTGGTCCTATCATCTGTCTTCATCGTGAAGGGGAAGGTTTCGGCAAGGCGGTCCACCACAGCAGTCATGGACCCACATCCTACATTCCTCCCAGTTGTGTGCCTGTGTTGGTCCAAATTCTTGTGGTTACTGAATAGTATTTAGATGAGATGTAGGAAGACTTCCTTGCTCTTCTATCACTTACTCAGAACATAACCATATGGTGCATGTCAGCACGGTCCTTTCACTTGGGTTCTCATGTGAGTGGGTTCTTGGGAAAAGAAATTAACATCTGGAAAGGCATTCTGAGCCTTGCACATGGCATTTGAGATATTACTCAGTGGAAATATTGGTTGTCATGCCCCATTTGTGTTCCATCCCACTGTATTTTTATGCTGGAAGTCTGCATGATCTGTGGATCCCCATCTAAACCAGTTCTTACAAAGCAGATGCATTTAAGCTCATGGATCTCAGAGCAAGCAAAGATAAAGTGTTTAACCTATTATTAATCACCCAGTTGCCAAAATGATAGCACTCTCGGCGGGGCGGGGGGCGGGGAGGAGTTGAGGAAGACATCAATATTTATGGCCTTGTTAGTGAGTGCATATTTTCTTTCTCTCTCTTTCCCTTCTCCTCCACTCCTTAAGATAGGAAAAGAAATATGGAGTCTGTTATGCTTTATGCAATTGGTGATGGACAGGGAGGCCTGGCGTGCTGCGATTCATGGGGTCACAAAGAGTCGGACACGACTGAGCAACTGAACTGAACTGACTGAATAACAGGCAGAAAGGGCTTCCCAGGTACTACTAGTGGTAAAGAACCTGCCTACCAATGCAGGAGACTTAAGAGATGTAGGTTCAAGCCCTGGGTCAAGAAGAACCCCTGGGGGAGGGCACGGCAACCCACTTCAGTATTGTTGCCTGGAGAATCCCATGGACAGAGGAGCCTGCCAGGTTATCATGAACAGGTTCACAAAAAGTTGGATATGACTGAAGCGACTAAGCATGCATGCAATGCATGCACAGGGCAGAAATGTCAAGTTCTGGAAGAAGAAAAATCCAAAATGGTATTGCAGATTTGTTTGCGACTACTGGCTGTTAGAGCTGCAGTCACCTCTGCCAGGTTGAGTTAGCAAAACCAGTCTGCAATCCATGGTAACACAGTGGGAGAGCTTAGGCACAGAAGGACCTAGGCCATCATCTGTTAAAAACAATTCATTTTCTGGATAACGCAGCTGAGGCTCAGAGAGGGCAAGGGGCTTCTTTTGTGACCACACATTTATTTATTACTCAACAAAGTTTAACTGGATGCCTTCTACCTGTCAGACAAAGTGTGAGCTCCCAGGGACACCAAGATAAATCTTAACATGCTCCATTTATGGAGCATGTCCTCGGTGTTAGGTATATGCTAAGTCCTTTAAATAGTCTCTTCTGCTAAAAACCCTCCAACAGTTTCCAACTGCACTTGGAATAAATACAGGTGCTTTGCCTACAAGGATCCATGTGACCTTGCTCTGATCTCACTTCACTTTATTCTCCCTCTCCTTCCTCCTGCTCCAGCCTCAGTGACTTTCATTGTTATTATTTCTGGAATATACACCAGGCTCATCAACCCTTTAGGTCTTTGAGCCAGCTGTCCACTCAGCCTCGATTACTCTTCCCTTCATCATTTCTGGATACTTATTCAAGGACTGAGCACAAAGCTCACTTTTTTAGAGATTCCTTGACAATGAATTACCCACTCCCACCCTCTTAGTCACTATCTCTTAGTCAATCTATTTTAGTGCCTTTCTACACAGCAATATGCTGATAAATGCTTAACCCCTGGACCTACTGGGGCCGAGGTAAGGGATGCTAACTTGTAGCATTCACTAATTTCCTAGTGTAAATACTTCCACTACAGCTCATTCAATGCTCCAGGTTATCCACATTGTCGAATGTGAAATTGGGAAGAAATACACTGAGTTCACTCTTATGAGCCAGTGTGAGCCAGCCCTGGCACACATCTTACTGTCTGAAATTACTCTGTTTATCTACTTGGAATTCTTTCTCCTTCCCAGGCAATATAAGCTCCGAAAGAGGAGGAACCTTTTCCATTTTCTTTCCAACTGTATTTCTAACATCTAAAACACAGCCAGGAATATGATGCCCACTGAATCAATAACTGGAATTGATTATGAACGGTTGAATGAATGAGAATCCTCACAGTCACTCTGTTAATTAGGTTCAACTATTACCATTATTTGTCAAAGACATCAAAATGCAGAGACAGATGCAGTCCCTTGTCCAAGTTTACAGTTAGTACATGAAGAGCCAGATTTGAATCCAGACATATTATCAATATCTCCAGAGTCCCTGCTCTACATCCCAAGCTGATGATGTCCTTACTCTCAAAGAGCTTATAATCTAATGGGAAAAAAAGATATTTGAACATAAAGAAATAATGTGACATGACAGAAATGTGCAGGACATACCCAACAGGAGCTAGCCATTTAGAGCAGATCTAACGCTTCTGGGGAAGAGTGAGGGTATCCCGATGGTCAGGTGAGGCCATGTGACAAAGGTACTATCTGGTCAAGGCGTTGGAAGATGTCATTAGTGCTTTTTTCACCATGCCTAGTTGATTCCCACCTGGGGCAACTAATGTTACAAAATCTCCCTGCATCAGAAAGAAGAATCAGGTTTCACTCAAATGTAAAGGAAACTGCAGCAGTGTCAGTGACAAGACTTGAGGATCCACTGGATATTTCAACAGCCCAGGAAATCTGATAATCTACCCGGGCACAGGTCCCCACAGGGACTTAACTTCTCCCCGCCGCTGCTCTCCTATGAGATTCTCTGATGAAGTGTGTTTTGCTCTAGGCTAAATGGCTTGCCCATTTTTGTCTCTGATTATTTCCTTCTTGCTTCAGAATTTCAGGTGGCTAGTGACCACAGATGTTATGAGCGCCAAGTATACTATTGCAGGCTGTTTGATTTGTTCAGTAGCCAGACCTGAGCACCACAGAGCCATTAGGGACAACCGTCTAAACCTTAGCATTCCCTGCCTCTGCTTCTCCCCTCCCCAACCCCAAACCTACCTTGGAGCCTCTTGTCAACACTTCCATCATTCCTCTCTGTCCGTTCCCACTGCTCTCATCCTGACCCATTATTCATTTACCCAGCCATTCACTCACTCATTCCACAAATGCTGAATGCCCGCCCTGTGAGAGGCAGTGCAACTGGCCCTGGGAACACAGTGATGAGCCAAAACAGACGTGACTCCTGCCCGAAAGGAGCAGATATTCTAGAGGAGGCCAACAGCAGTTCAGTGAATAATCACAAGGATGAACGGATCATTTTACCTGGGATGGATGTTACAAAGGGGAGTATGCATAATACTGGGAGGGTCTCTGACAGAGCATTTGACATAAACAGAAATACCAGGCAAGACTTCTCGAGGCACATAACATTTAAACCAAAATCTGAAGGATGAGGAGAAGGATAAGTAATCAAAAGGAGGAAAAATCATTTCTGCCAATCAGAACAACATGTACAAATGCTCATTGGTGTCAGGGAGTGTAACTCTGACCAGCTGTGAGCAGCCTGGTTTTGATGGTGACAGAGAACGGAGGTGGAGGGTGGAAAGAGATACAGTCGGGCAGGCATGGAGGGGCTGTGCAAGGCCACTGGCAGGGCAGAGTAACCTCCAGGTCTAGACACCTGAAGGAATCCATTTTTGTTCTTCCCTATGTCTCCCCTTCTGGCTCATCCTATGTGCACACTGCCAAATTCCTCTTTCTAAAGCACTGTTGTTGCCTTTCCTGTTACTCTCCTACTTCAAAAATTACCCATTGCTTTCTACTCCCTACAGTGTGAAGCCTGAATCCACTGGCATCCAGAATGTCTATAATTCAGCACCAACTAAGCTTTTAGCTGTCATCTCTCACTGTGGGGAAATCATATGGTATACATTTTGAGAGCAGGGGCTCAATAGTCAAATAGCCAGTGTGAATCTCATTTCTTCCACTTTCTACCTCTGTGACCCAGGACAGATTATTTAATCTTGCTGAGTCTGCCTCTTTGCGTCTTTTAAATCGGATCAAAATAAAAGATTAGATCAGATAAGTATATAAAGCCTTGTGCATAATCCATAATACAGAAAGTACTGATTTAATAATAACCTATTAGACTCTGTGGTCTACTCACCATTGCCCATTCTTCTCTAATGTCTCCTAGCCAGTGATGCACTATTTTTCTTGCCAATAATAGCTGCTTCTGAATCTATCCAAATGCATCTATCCAAAATGCATCACCAGATCAATACCTGTCTCCCAAATCACCACCATCTCTCTCCCAATCCCCCTCCTACCACCAGTTTTATAGGAAGGATACTTTATCTAAATTCCTAAAAAAGTTTTTTGATATTTTTATTTGTATTAAATTATTATCTTTTGTTCATCTTTCAGCTTTTCTATGAGTGTCTTCTTCTTCATTCTCTCTTATTAGCTTCCCAAGGTCAGGTACCATGCCGTGCACTGGTCTTACTACTCTCATCACACCTAGTACAACACATAGAACATGGTTCTTAATACAGCTTCCGGGAACAAATGAAAAATGGAATAAAAGAGTGAAAGGAGAAGGGGGTCAATTTTTATAGTGCTATAAGTGGGGGAAAAAGAGAAGTTAATCGAAGTGTACAGAACATAGAATTCTACCCCTCTCTTTAAGCTTGTTCACTTATTTATAAGCTGGGGGCCGTGTTACATATTGTCTATTTAGTCTCGTGAGTATGTTAACATCATTAAGATGAAATTTATGAAGTATTTGTACTGTGTGGAGGAAAGATGGTATAGACATTTAAAACATTATGTATAATCTCTTCAGGAAGAAAAGGAAAAACATGCATTTTGTGAGGTGCCTCAATTTCAAATCACTAGAGTGGAAGGTACCCAAAAGACTTCATACACCTCTTCAAATATGAATTAGTTTGTACTTTTCAAAGCCCCTGATGGAGTCTTTTCATTTTAATTCAGAATATTTTGGAGAATTTTGCCTTTAAAATCTAAATAAAATTGTTCCCATAGTTATTCTGCCAAAGCTACAGTACTAGACATAAATATAATTATAAAGAGTATGTTATCAGTTTCTCAGGCTGAGATCAACTACCCAGAAACCTTTTACCAGAGAATTTGAATACTTGAATGTATCATCAATTTAGTTGCTCAGTCGTGTCTGACTCTTTGCGACCCCATGGACTACAGCACACCAGGCTTCCCTGTCTATCACCAACTCCTGGAGCTTGCTCAAACTCGAATGTATATCTCTTTGTTTAATTTGGTGTTTTATTTTGATCATCATAAAAAAATAAGGAGTGTATCTTAGAATGATTGCTTCATAAGCGAGTACTGCCACAAATTCAGAGTCCTTGCTGCTATCTCTATTTAATATCACAAAGGCACAGAAATGATGCACATTAACATAATGCAGGGTGAAGACTAGCTGACATAATGACGTACTGTATGGGAAAATGATAGGAATACCAAACCACCTTACCTGCCTCCTGAGAAATCTGTATGCAAGTCAAGAAGCAACCGTTAGAATCAGACATGGGATAACAGACTGGTTTAAAATTGGGAAAGGAATACGTCAAGGCTGTATATTGTTACGCTGCTTATTTAACTTATATGCAGAGTTCATCATGCAAAATGCCAAGCTGGATGAAGCACAAGTCGGAATCAAGACTGTTGGTGGACATATCAATAACCTCAGATACGCAGATGACACCACCCTAATGGCAGAAAGTGAAGAGGAACTAAAGAACATTTTGATGAAGGTGAAAGGGGAGAGTGAAAAAGTTGGCTTAAAATTCAACATTCAAAAACTGAAGATCATGGCATCTGGTTCCATCACTTCATGGCAAATAGATGAGGAAACAATGAAAACAGTGAGAGACTTTAGTTTCTTGGGCTCCAAAATCACTGCAGATGGTGACTGCAGCCAAAAAATTAAAAGACACTTGCTCTTTGAAAGAAAAGCTATGACCAATCTAGGCAGAGTATTAAAAAGCAGAGACATTATTTTGCTGACAAAGGTCTATACAGTCAAAGCTATGGTTTTTCCAGTAGTCATGTATGGATGTGAGAGTTGGACCATAAAGGAGGCTGAGCACCAAAGAATTGAAGCCTTCAAACTATGGTGGTGGAGAAGACTCTTAAGAGTACCTTGGACAGCAAAGAGATCAAACCAGTTAATCCTAGAGGAAATCAACCCTGAATTTTCATTAGAAGGACTGATTCTGAAGCTGAAGCACCAATACTTTGGCCACCTGATGCAAACAGTTGACTCATTGGAAAAGACCCTGATGCTGGGAAAGACTGACAGCAGGAGGAGAAGGGGATGACAGAAGATGAGATGGTTGGATGGCATCACCGACTTGATAGACATGAGTTTGAGCAAGTTCTGTGATATGCTGAAGGACAGGGAAGCCTGGCGTGCTGCAGTCCATGTGGTCACAGGGAGTCAGACATGACTGAGGGACTGACCAACAAGAAAAATGTGGAAAAAGAGGGAAATACTGGTGAGAGCACCCAATCTTCACACAGGACACAGAACTTTAGGCATGCTGAACTCACAGAATCTTTGTAATAACACAGGGTCATACTGGTGTCATCAACGTATTTTGGAATCAGCAAATGGCATAGTTTATCACGTTAAACCTATGTTGGTAATCCAAAACACATTGGTCAAATCATTTGTGTCTCATTTGTATATTTTCTTCTGTTCTGTAATTCTTCAGAGGCAATAAGCAGAGAGTTGCACTCTGTTTTAATGTTTGTACCTTTTTAGTTCAGCTCAGTTCAGTCACTCAGTCATGTCTGACTGAGTGACTTTGTGATCACATGGACTGCAGCACACCAGGCTTCCCTGTCCATCACCATATCCCAGAGCTTGCTCAAACTCATGTCCATCAGGTCGGTTATAACAAAAATTATTTGTAAACATTGTAAGTCCAAGACAGTTTTCTTTCAAATGGGCCCATAAATTACATAAGTTTGAGAAAACTGCATGAGTAGGTGATAGTCAAAGCCTTCGTGAGAGAGAGAGCTGCATTACAGCCAAGCTTTAGTACATCAAGTCTACAAAACGTAAAGGTGAGGGTCAAAAGTTTCAAGAATTCCAAGTATGGAAACCACAGGTTTCCAGGTAAGAGTAAAATACTGAAGTTCTAAAGAGGTGTTCAAGGTTGAATGAAATGGAGAATTCAAGATGGAGAAGGACACTCAAGTCCTGAAAATGTTTCTGATGAACCCCTAAAATAACCAACCTCAACCAAGTCTTATGTGAGTGTACGTGCATATGCGTTCATGTGTTTCTGTACTGTGTGTGTGGCATATTCATGTGTTTGTGTGTGTGTTTGGTATGTTCATGTATTTGTATGTATGTATGCACGTGTCCTGTGTCTGTGGTATGTTCACATGCTTATATACTATGTGTGTGGGGTATGTTCATGTGTTTATATGTGTGTGTGGGGGGGTATGTTCATGTGTTTGTCTGTATGCATTTCTCCCTTCCTCAGTATTTTGGAGATCCCCTCCCTACTAGGCTGCTTTTCTAAATTCCCAATCAAAAATTCTGTAGAAATAGTACTAATTTTAAAGAAATTCACTTTGCATCCATATTTTCCAGAAAGTCTTTTTCAAACAAGGACATCCTTATTTCACCTCTTGAAAGCTGTCCTCTATACTAAGAGACTGTATAAGCAGTAAACCTGTGTTTGCTAATTTCTAAACTTTATTTTCAGCTTCCTGTGTTTATAAATGTTTGTTCTCATTTAGGATGTATATAGTACTTGTTAGAAGGACACCCTTTTTTTTGTTTGTTTTTTTCTTACCCTTTCAAAGTTGAGAAGAATGTTTGTAAGAGTCTGAAAAGGTCTAAGCATTGTACCTTTGACGGAGTATTGTGTTAATTGCAAGTACTGCAAATGTGGGTTGCTATTTTATGGCTATTGTCCGTGGTGTCAAAAGATTTAGCTACATCCTGACCCAGTCCTAGTTATTCAGGAGCTGCTGAGCAGAAATTTGAAATTGCTTTTCAGACCGTATTGGAAGAGGGCAAAAGGGTAAGTAGGGAAGTCAGCTAGATCTTCCTGGTTTAAGCAGAATCCTTCCCATAATTTTCCCCAAATCCAGTTTAAGCCTCATTTTATATCAGGATTTTTTTTCGTGACTTTTTTATTGACTTTCCTTAGGGCATGGAAACAGGTTTACTTTGTAGACCACTTTGAGCTTTTCAAAACCATTCCAAGGATATCCACCCAAGAAATGGCCAACATTTAACAGATACTAACTTGCCACTCAATACTATGGTAAATATTCGAGGTGTCCCACTGAGTATCACACAACAGCCCTGACCAACATCCTCCATTCCAGGTCGGTTAGATCCTTATTCACAGGGTCTCATGGTACCTAAATTCCATGCACAACTCTATATAACATTATTAATTATTATTAATTGTAATTATTAATACAGTAAGTATTTATCTCAGGTATGCTTTATCTACCCAACTGAGAGCCCCAGGGGGACAGAGGTGGTATCAGTTTTGCATACCACTAAATTCCTACATTCCAGTTTAATGTCTAACACTAAAAAAAAAAAAAAAAGGTATTAAATAGAAATGCACTGAAATGAAAGAGAAAAGGAATAAATGATGATCTCTGAGAGAACTGAATGAGTCTGAGAAGTATATTATTGCTTGAGGAAACACGGAAAGCGTTGAAAGAACTCAGGACTGCATATAGGCAGACACCTGTGATAAGTGTCCCACACAGGGCAGAAAGTAGGGCAGATTATTAAGTATAAACTAAGAAAGTAGAACAATCTCTTGTGATCGCAACATGAAAGTGAAAGCCCAAACCAGGATGCATCTCACAAGACAGAGAGAATCTTAGGAAAATGTGCTTTAACTGCACCAGGCAGAAAAAAAAAAAAAAAAAAACAGGCTCTCTACTGGACAGTGAGGGAAAGGAAAGCAAATGACTAGTTTAAAAAGGCAAAAACATCTAGGGCTGTATGTCTTTAATACCCATAGTGAAAGTTCTATTGCTGAAGCATGTGACTTCAGGAAGGAGCTGGAGAGGAGTGAGAGAAAGGCTTAAAGGGCTGATGAAAGATGATTTTAGGAAATGGCTCTTTCATTGCAAGAGGCTGTGTACTCCATGTACGCTGCTATTTTTCAGAACTCACAAAACGTGGTAGCGGTCAAAGAGCGTTCCTGAAACTGGCAGATCATTCTAGATTCCACTTAATCCCTGTCCACACACCTGACAGCATAAATTAATTTTATTGCTTCTTCTCCATCGAGAGTGGACAGAGCCCCAGACTGCAAGTCAGGAGCCCCAAGTCTAGTCCTGGCTGTGGCATCATCTGCTTTTTGTGATTCTGAGCAGGTCACTTGACCTTTCACATCCTCTGTCTCCTCTTCCAAAAATTGAAGAGAGAGGATTACTCACTGTTCCAGTCATAGATGGGTAGGATCAGAATATTTTTAAATTCCATTTTCCCTCAAAGTAATGCTTTACAACTTATAAAACCAAATTGTATTCTAAGTAATTAAACAAAATTCAGCATTTCCTTCCCTCATCCAATCCTATCTCAGATTCCAGCTCAGGAGAATCATTCTAAATTTTTTGCTATTTTTTCTGATATTTCACCTTCCTATCCTTTATACTTCCTTTTCCTGATTTCCTATTCTAGATGCTATTTATTGAATTTCTACTATGACACATGAAGCATGAGGGTTGAGCTCACACATCCTTGACCCATTCATCCCCATTCACATGGCTCCCATTTTCGCAACATCATATTTTTGTGACATTAATACTTATATAACTATACATGTTTATAACTACATAAATACCTTCACAGTGGAGCTAAATAGTATACCTGAAACTTTGGTTTTCCTGCTCTGTTTATATCATTGTTTGATTGTTTTGTTGATTTTTTCTATGTGTTTTATCATTGACTCACACCCAAACTTGCAGAGCAAACTGCAGAACTCCTCTTAGCTATATGTGCACATATGAGATCTCTCAGTTTCATTGCTTCCTCTCTTCTAGATCTCTCAGTTTTCACTGTTTTCCTGGAGACCCCCACCCCATCCCTGGTCCTTCCTGCTCCAGCCTGGCCTGGCTGGACCTGTTGGGCCCAGCAGGAGAGCTGACTTCTGGGACTGGATCTCTCATTCTCTAATTTTGGCTCTCCTGGTCTCCATATGTCATCCTTCCTCATGTTTTCATCGACTCTCCCAGGTCAGTGGATTGTGTCCTCTGGTACCTCCTTAAGAAAGAGTAAGTGAGAGAAAAATTTCTAGGTCTTGCATATCTGAGAAGGCTTTTATTCCACCTCAAACTCCATTGATTGGGGATTAAATGCAAGCTTGGAAATAATTTTCATTCAAAAGCTTACAGATATTTCTTTCCAACTTTGCAGATATAGCTCCATTAACTTCTCTTTTCCACTGGAGCTGATGATAGACAAGCCTATTCTGAGCACTCCTCCTTTCATGTGATCTCCTTCCCTTCTCTCCCTGCAGAAGCTGTAATGATCGCCTCTTTGTCCCTCAAAGTGTTAACAGATATGATGGACTGTGGTTTAAAGTGTTTTTAATTCATGGGTCATTCATGAGGCTAGGCATTCTGTGAGATTTTTCAATTTGAGAATTCAGATCCTTCACTTTTAGGAGAATGTCTTCTGTAATTTATTTAACAGTGTCCCTCTCTCCTTTTTTTCTCTCCTTCACTTTCATTTCCTACTAGTTGTATGTTGGACTTCTAAGACTCTATTTATCAGACTTTAAGCTATTTTCTAGGTGCTTCCCTGATACCTCAGTTGGTAAAGAATGTGTCTGCAGTGTAGAAGACTCAGGTTCAATTCCTGGGTTGGGAAGATCCCCTGGAGAAGGAAATGGTAATCCACTCCAGTATTCTTGCCTGGAGAAACCCATGGACAGAGGAGCCTGGCAGGCTACAGTTCATGGGGTCGCAAGAGTTGGACATGACTTAAGCTATTTTCTGGGTGTTATCTTCAACTTTACATTTCAGCATTTTTATTAGCTCATCTATTTATTTATTGTATTGAATTTCCAGAGTTCTTCCTTATTTCTTTATTAAACCTTCATAATAGCATCCTATTCATGCTTCTCATCTCTCAAATAAGAGTATCGTTTTTTGAAACATTATTTTGGTCCCTGAAATGTGCTTGTTTCCTGTGATTTACATTTTTCTGTTTGTTCATTTTAGTTGCTATCCTCCCATGCTTAGAGACCCTTGACTTTATTCTTAAGGGTTCCCCAAGAGCACTAGTGGTAAAGAATCTACCTGCCAACATAGGAGATGCAGGAGATGTGGGTTTGATCCCTGGGTCAGGAAGATCCCCTGGAGTAGGAAATGGCAACTCACTCCAATATTCTTGCCTGAAAAATTCCATGGATAGACAAACCTGACAGGCTACAGTCCATGGGACTGCAAAGAGACGAACACAACTGAGCACACACACACACAACTATCTATTCTTATAAATGCCCAAAAGTCAATAGGATGGTCTGCATGAGAGGAGGAAGATGGCCAATAGGTGGGCATCCCCCACACCAGGCATACCTAGCGACCCAGTCTAGAATCCTCACTTCACCTCCACTGCCACCTCCAGTCTGCTGCTTGACTGAAAAAAAGGCTGCATGCGTGGCTACATGAACTGGGAGAGGGGTTCTGCAGCTTTCTATCAGGTTTCCTCCTGTTGAACCTCAGCGCTTTGTACTAGAGTCTCTAGTACTTCAAGTCGCTATCCCTTTCTGGTGACCTGTGGTGTTACTAGCTTCTCTTACTCTCTTATTGTCATCCACCCCCTTTCTCTGCCAACAGGCAAGCTTCAGCTTTACTCACCTTGCTTATATCAGCTACCTTCTATGTATCCGCCTTACATCCTGCAAATGTTTTACTTCCTTTGCCTCCTCTTGCCTTTTCTCAGTGTCTCTTTTTCTGTGGGTTCCCACCTGTCTCATTCTTTTGCTGTGATTTTTGTGCGTTTTGGGGGAGATAGCAAAGACAAGCATGTATATTCAATACAGCATGCATTAGACAAGCACACAGTTGTGAAACTATCTTTTTAATGAACTTTTAATCATAGCTTTATATTTATAGAAAGGTCTCTAAGATACAGCTGCCCCCTGGTATCTATGATGGGATATCCCTCAAATACCAAAATCCACAGATGTTCAAGACACTTATATAAAATGGCACAATGCAGTTGGCCCTCCAAATTTGAGATTTCTGCCTCCACAAGTACAGAGGACTAACTGTAGTTCAGAGAGTTCTGGTATACCCCATACCCAGTTTTCCCCCTATAATTAAAATCTTACAAAAGGATGGTCATTTGTCAAATTAAAGAACCAGCAGTGGTGTATTATTACTAACGAATAAACTAAATATTTGTTTGGCTAACTCTTTGGAAAGAAGTCCCTATGCCCAATCTACATTTAAGGAGTGGAGAATGAGGACCCATTTCTTTAAAGGCAGAGGACTTACATAAATTACTTGAAATTCCGCCTGGGAGACTGTCTATTCTCACCCATTTATTTACCTATTTAATTATTTACTTACATAGATATGGATTCATGGATTTTATATTATACTTTGGGTTATAATACAACACTACTTTATTGATTTTGTGCCTCACACTGAGAAATGCTTCTGAATTGTAAACTCCTATTTAAAAGTAAGATATGATTTAGATAATATAATTCTATTTCTTAGAGTTCTTGAGCTCCGTATCACCTAACAAAGTGCTACACACAAAGTAAGAGGCACACGGGATTTGAACATGAAATATTTGAGTGGCAAACTTATTAATTTTAAAGATGCACTGAATCACTTCCAAAATGCCAGTGTCATATTCCATGATAGATGCATAAGGCCTCCCTCAAGGACCTGTAATCTTATAAAGAAAGTAAACAATACAGAATAATAAGAAAACAGGTCAGCACTTTACAAAGTATCAAGTTGTGTCACTTTCACAGTTTAAAAGCAACAAATCTCAGTGGACTGGGTAATCAATTTGGATAGATTCATCATGGCATCCCAGAAGAGGCTTGAAATGATTTAAAGGGAGCAAAAGGGAGACAGGAGAGAGTCTTTTAAGCACACAGTTTAACAAGTTTCCATCTATTCTATTTAACAGGTTCCAAAATTGTAAAATAGAAAACATTTTAAAATACACTTTCCATTTAGAAGTATATCCTACAGCCCATTGTTTTGTATTTGCTTTTGTGTCTGCATGTGCATTACAAAATCCCACAAACCATGATCCTTTGTTTACTTTACTGTGGTCTCCAGCTGACAAAACCTCTTCACATGATGGTTCAATGATCCCCACAGTAGCTCCTGTTAAAGAGGCAGATACAACAGTTGTCGCCTACAGTTCAATTTTGCAGACGGGAAAATGGAGACCCTTGATTTGCAGCAGGTTATGTAAGCTGCAAATTGAAGATGCAGATCTAAAACCCAGGGTTCCCAACTCCAAATCCAGTGCTCTCTGTTCACCACCCTCGTGTGTCCTGTTGTGACATCAGGAAAGCTGGAGTGGAGAGAGGGCAGGAGGGAGAGAGAGAGACCCTGAAATCTCAGCTAATGGCTTATGAATTCCCTCATGTCCTTGCTCTCCCTTCTCAAGTGATATTTGCTGCAATAGCCTCAAAGAGCAGAGCAGGTTAAGAGCGCTTTCTCCTTTCTTTAGCATCCATTCTGCATCACTGTTCTTTGCCAAACATTGACTAGCAGTTCAATGGGAAAACACATGTGGCTTCCAAACCTGCTCCTATTTGTGGAAGCCCGGTCCAGATGCAGCTCAGCTGTTGTTCAGGCCAGTGGACCAGGCGAGTGGGAGAGACAGGTCTCTCCTCACCTGACACTCAAGCTTGCCCAGCTCCCCAGCCTCCCCAGCATCCTGCACACTTGGCTGTCCACTAGGAACAGAGCAGAGAGAGCAAGCAAACATCAGCTGCAACGCTTCACCTTCAAGTGAATCCTTTGAAGGGTTCACTCTGTGGGAGAGAGACGGTTTTGAAAATTTCAGCTCAGCAGAGCCTTATGCTCTGTTTTGAAGGGGCGCTTTGGTCAATAGAAATCTGGTCCTTAGAACTTGCTTTCCCTCTTTTCCTTTGTCTGTTTCAACACTTAGGGGACCACTTGAATATGAATTGGTTGACGACACTTTTAAGAGTCAGGATCTCTAGAGGTCTATGCTGTGGTTCCTGCACCCCCTTTTGCTATTTTTGAGACTCTGTTCTCTCTAGGACAGTTGCCCATGGAAGGGTCGCCAAGTCCTTTTCTAGAACTCAGGCTCTGTAGTCAGACTGCTAGGATTGTACTCTGCTGCCTCTGTTTCACAGACAAGATACTTAAGGGTATCTCTTACTTTCCTCATCTGAAAAAGACAACAAGAAGAGTTCTTGCTTCAGGGACTTCCCTGGTGGTCCAGTGATTAGGAATCAGCACGCTCTCACTGCCACGGACCTGGATTCAATCCCTGGTCAGGGAACTAAGACTCTACAAGCTGTACAGTGTGGCCAAAAAAACACAAAGGGCTTGCATCATTGTATCAGAGGGTCATGGTGAGCATTCATTGAGATAAGGCATGATTCCTAGCACCCAGAAGTGCTCTGAGAATGTTAGCACTATTATTAGCCATTGTTGAGCAAGCTTTGCTATTTCTAAGTGCCACAGGAAACATCAAGATAGATAAAAGACCACCTCTGCCCTCAGATTGCAGTCCAGGAGGAGCTCTTGGGAATGGCATGCAAATAATCAGTCACAAATTATATATATATGAGCCCAAACATACAAAGTCTTGTCAAAGAAGTAAAGTCAAATTATCTGCTGGAAAAAATTCAGGAACAGGGAGATCACAACCTTTTCCTTTGATTCGAATGGTTTCAGAGATGAGGTAGCTGAAGCTTAGATTGTGGGTTGGGTTTAGTCTATCTTAGAGGGAAAAAAAAAATATATATATATATATATGTATATATATAAGCAAAGATAATAGGAGGGTTTTAAAACTACATTTTGAAAATACTAAATAGTCCATTTCCTGGAACACAGGGCAAATGGAGAAAATATGATAAACAAAACTGGCAGAGCATCTATGCTTAGAATAGGGAGAGTTTCACATGAAAAGATGCTCAGTATCACTAATTTCTGGAGAAATGCAAATCAGGACTGCAAAGAGGTGCCACTTCACACCAGTCATAATGGCCATCATTAAAAAGTCTATAAATAATACATGCTATAGAGGGTGTGGAGAAAAGGGAACCCTCCTATATTCTTGCTGGGAACATAAACTGGTGTGATCACTATGCAGAACAGTATGGAGGTTCCTTTAAAAATTAAAAATGGAGCTATCATATGATCTAGTAATCCCACTCCTGGGCATATATCCAGAGAAAACTCTAATTTGAAAACATACAAGCACCCCAGTGTTAATAGCAGTGCTACTTACAATACCCAAGACATGGAAGCAACCTAAATGTCCATCAACAGATGAATAGATAAAAAAGATGTGGTATATGTATACAATGGAATATTGTTCAGCCATAAAAAGAATGAAATAATGCCATTTGCAGCAACATGGATGGAAATTATCATATTAACTGAAGTAAGTCAGAGAAAGACAAATATCATGTGATATCACTTACATATGGAATCTTAAAAAAAAAAGTAAATTAACTTCTTTACAAAACAGAAATAGGCTCACAAAAAACACAGACTTATGGCTACCAAAGGGAACAGTGAAGAAGGGAGATAAATTAGGAGTTTGGGATTAACATGTACACACTAGTACACATAAAATAGGTGAACAACAAGGACCTACAGTAAAGCACATGAGACTATACTCAATATCTTATAATAATCTATAATGGAAAAGAATCTGAAAAAGAATATATGTACACACACATATATATGTGTAGCTAAATCATTTTGCTGTATACTTTAGTAATTTAATTTTTATTTTATATTGGCGTATAGTTGATTTACAATGTTGTGTTAGTTTCAGATGTACAACTTTGTTGTATAATTGAAACTAACACAACATTGTAAATTTAACTACATGTCAATTTAAAAAAGAAGAAGAAAATATGAAGAGCTTTGAATGGCCTACTACAGAGCAGAGGGAATAACTGAGATTGGAGGGCAGCCTCAAGAACTGATTTTAATAATCTATCGTATTTATCAACCTTCCTTAACTAACTACATGTGAAATTATACTTCCATCTTAGGAATCCCTCCATCCTTTCATTCATTAAGTATTAATATTTATTGTACTCCTGAGTTCAGTGGTCAACTAAAAATCACACAAAGTTGCCTGTCCATTTAATTTAATGGAATTAAAGTCAAGCTATGGTAACCAGCATTAAGTAGCTTAGCTTTAATTGAGTTGACCAGAGTGGGGCTGCTGATTTCATATAATTTCCTTTCTTTGTGGCTGACTTGAGGTCCACTGCTAGTTCTAGCTTAATACTGTCTATCACTTCAAATAGATTCTTTTTATCCAAAGAAATTTACTAAGCATCTACTGGGCTAAGCACTTAAGAAAATGTGAAAGAAGTATAAGTCATAATACTTAACCTAAATGACCATAATACTCATAAAAATACTACTCATGAACAACACGTATGAAATTATTTCAGAGTGGTCAAGCCTGCCAGTGAAGTTGCCACCAATTGAAAACTAAAGTGACTGCATCTATATTACTGGGTGGTTGGGAAGGGCAAGATCATAGATGGTTAATGGTCCAGAGAAAGTGGGGCTTTGAAGTAAATAAAACGCAGGAAAAGAGGAGATGCTATGTCTGTGATAGCATGGGTAAAGGTCCTTGGGCATTAGTGTCACAGGGTAAAATGAAGAAAGCTACTAGCTTGACTAAAGAGTCTGTGCAGGGTGACAAGGTTGGTTAGATGAAGTAGGCAGAGTACTGAGTGCCTTGATGACCAACAGAGTTGGTCACAGGTGGTCCATAGTGTGCTTTTTCTCATTATCTCCTACTGACTGAGGACAGAAGTAAGGAGATTGTAAGGACTAGGTTTCCAAATACTAGGAAAAGAGATTCTCTCTAATCCTGAGTTTCTTGAGAAGAGAAATGTCATGTATCCACCAGATTTTCCACCATAGGGGTTTATAGGGATCTCAGGCCATTGTACTCAAGGGGCTGACAAGTATAGGAAATGACAGTCTCAGATTTCAGACCGAAAAGGAAACATTCTGAGTGGACTAAAGAGAAGTACCTGTCTGTTCCTGGCCAGGTTAGGGGCTAGAGCCAAACTCATAAAGGAAGCAACTAGATGTCCGCCACTTTGGAACCCTGCTGCTAAAAACTGATTTCAGAGTTCCCCTCTGTCTGGCAGCCCAGTAATCTGGGTTTAGGTGACCTTTGCACAGACACTGCCAACCCAGCAGATCTGGGAGGTGAAACCTTCTGTTTATCTCAAGTTTAACTATAGGCTCGACTGTCAGAGTGGCGTTGCACTCTGGGATCCCACTGGAATGGTCTCATCTCAGCCTCCAGGGACTTCCTTGTCTCAAGAGGAAGGCAGAAGTCTCAGCTAATCAGATGCTTGAGGGTGAGCTGATTCCCCCTGAGGTAATGAGTTCTTCATTCCTGGAAATTTTCAAACAGAGAATAATTTGGCAGGGATACCGTCAAGAGAATTCATTCAGCAGCTGGTTGGTCAGAATGATTATAGCTACCACTCACTGAGCACATCCTGGCTGCCAGGCTCTACATTAATATTTTATGTACTTTCCCCATTGTGTCTCCAGGAAGTAAGGGATGCTGTTATCCCCACTATACAAAAAAAAAGAAACCTGAAACCCAAAGAATTTGGTGTCTTGCAGAAGATCCTCTAGTCAATGAGTGGTAGAGTTAAGATTTGAACCAAACCTGTCCACACTTTTTTTTTTTAACTTTTTATTTTCAGAAAAGTATCCTGACGTTCACACTCTGCACCATGATACCACACTGGAGATGACTTGTAGCTATCCTCCGGCCCTGCTATTTCATAATCCCACTGCTAAGATGAAGGTGTCTTTGGTTCCTGACCTTTTACCGGGACATGAAGGGCTTAGAATTAACTTTCAACTTACTCTCATGTGTGGGTGTGTGTTTCCTGTTGTCAGGGTGCATGTCCAAGGCAAAGGTGAAAATCAAATCAGAGTTTAAAAGAAACAGGAGAAGAAGAGCAGAGAACGCCTTTCCTCACAACTCTGGAGAGCCAGAGCTTGAACTGAAGAGCTCAGAAGTGAACTAGCTCATGGGCCAAGAGGCCAGAGACTGAGTCCTGGGACCCCAGAGTGCCAGATGGCAGAGCCAGTTTGCTACCCTGCTCTGCCCATACCTTGCTCTCAGGATGATCTTAAGCAAGTCCCTAAGACAATTGGAGTTTCTGAGTTGGAAGGGAAATTAAAGTGCCCTACCCTAGATTGTTGTAAACTGTGCTCTCCAGAAACACAGGAAACTCACACTTCACTCTTCAAATATTCATTGTGAACCTACTGTGTGCTGGTACTGGTCCAGGGTATTGGTGCAGGAGCTGCCTCCTAGGCAGCTCTAAAGGAGGCAAACCTGACCTCTTCTCACTACTTAACCACAGCCTGCCTCGTACTGGAATTGCACTTAAGATTTTTCAGAAAGAAAAGCTTAAATTCCTTTATTAAAAGATATATATATATATCTTCTAACACTCCCATTTGAAAGATAACAAAGTCCAAAGAGATGAAGTGACTCACCCAAGGTCCAGGTCCCATTGCTAGCTCGTCATCATGTGTGGAGTGAACATCTTCCCACTATTATCCCAGGTCCCCTATCACCCTGGGCCTCAATTCCCATGTTCTAGGATGGAGCAAAGGGACCAGACCACCTCTATTGGTATTTTCCGAGACTAAAGTGTTTTAATTTTCTAAATTTCCTTTCTTTAATGATGTTTTATTGTGGTAAAAGTCACATAATATAAAATAAAATATTTTAACCATATTTAGCTGTACTAAGTGGCGCTAAGAACATTCACATTGCTATATAACTCTCACCATTATCCAGTTCCTGAATTTTTCACTTTCCTAAACTGAAACTCTGGCTCCATTAAACACTGAGTCCTCATCCCCATTCCTCCTAGCCCTCCTCCCTGGCCCCTGGCATCTCCCAGTGTACTTTCTGACTATGACTTTGACTGTTCTAGGTACCTTATACACATGAAATCAAATAGTATTTGTCTGCACTTACCTATATCAGAATGCATTTTTAAGATTAGCTTGATATATGTCTTACAAACAGACTATACCTTCTTTTTTCCCCCTGTGCTATGCTTGAACACTCATTACTTAGTCTGTATTGTCCTTGGTCCTGCAGTAAAGGTGTACTGACTACTATGACTGCAATTTTAGTATAATTCTGGTCCGATGCATGTAAACTCTATGACTGCTAGATGCCTTTTGTTTCTTATGCTATGTGTGCAAGCTGGGGAGCTGGTCTGGGCTTCATTCAACCACACTGAGCTTGTTCCAAGGGTCTCAGGGAAACAGGGAGGATGAACAGATTGTAACAATTACCCATATTTATTGAGTGCTCAAGGTAGTGAGGGCTTTAGCAGCTGGAGCCCATTTTCATGTGGAATATGCAAATATGTCTATATTTCTCACATGAGGACTAACAGCCTCACGAGGATGACGTAATGGTTAGTAATAAACCGCCCTGAGCAAGAATCCTCTCTCTGCCATTTACCATTGGCATGCTGAGTTCTGGAGTCTCAACTTGCCCATCTGTAAGACAGATCCAATAATTCCCATGGCACAGGAATATTTAAATGGTATGATCACTAAGTGATATGCCGAGAATCTTGTCCAGGGTTGGATGTATATTAAGCGCTCCATAATGGTAATGTTATTACTATATCTTTTTCTCCTCTGTCTTATCATCTCTAATAAGCCTCAGAAGCTTCAGAATGAGTGCTATTTCATTTGTGAGGTTGCTATCATGCATGGGCTTCCCTGATGGCTCAGACGGTAAAGAATCTACCTGTAATTCAGGAGTCCCAGATTCAATCATTGGGTTGGTAAGATCCCCTGGAAAAGGGAATGACAACCCATTCCAGTATTCTTGCCTGGAGAATCCCCATGGGCAGAGGAGCCTGGTGGGCTACAGTCCATGGGACTGCAAAGAGTCAGACATGACTGAGCAACTAACCCTACTACACTATCATTCATGGACACATCAGAAACAAGTTTTTAAAATGTCTCCCTGGAACTTTCTTCAGGGCTCTGCTACCACTGACAGAGAGGAGAGACAAAAAAGGAAAAGAGCTGAGAGAAATAAGTTTGACTTGTTCAGTTCAGTTCAGTTTAGTCACTCAGTTGTGTCCGACTCTTTGCAACCCCATGGGCCATAGCACACCAGGCCTCCCTGTCCAACACCAACTCCCAGAGTTTACCCAAACTCATGCTCATTGAGTCGGTGATGCCATCTAACCATCTCATCCTCTGTCATCCCCTTTTCCTCCTGCTCTCAATAATTCTGGTCCTCTACATGTAAACTCAAGCGGTGGTCCCTAACTTCCTCAGACTCTTACGCCAGAAAAGAACCAAGACCCCTGCCCAAAACTGCCAAACAAACACAAATTACCTTAAGGAGTTACACAATGGCAGCTCATAGATAAAATAGGTATGGCCCACACAGATGTCTAAAGTTTTCAAAATTAGTTGGTATTATTTTCAATCCAGGAATTCCATTTGAAAATCTAGGTTTCTTGTTTCTCTCTCATTTTTAACTTTCATATATTGTAAAATCTAACATACGTACTCAGAGCAAAATCATATAGCAAAATTGTATAACTAGCACAAAGTTAACACCCAAACAACCACCACCCAGGTCAAGAAGTAAAATGTTTCCAGACCCACCAGGAACTTCCATGCACCCTTTTTAGTCACGTACACTGTCCCACCAAAGAGAATTTTCTATGTGACTCTTGTCATGATATCTTTGTTTTTCTTCATAAATTTACCTTCTAACATGCATTCCTAAGAGTTGCTTAATTTTGCCTGCTTTTTGAAATTTATATAAAGGAAATAATCCAGCATGATTTTATGTGTATCTGATTTCCATTGCTCAATATCACACTTATAGCATTTGTCCATATTGTTCTATATAGATGTAGTTTACTTGTTTCCATTTCTATATAGGATTCTATTGAATGAATATGTCAAAATTCATCCATCTGTAGTCTTAACTGTTGAGGGACAGTTAAGCTGCTTACACTTTGAATAATGAGTTTATAAATATTCTTGTATATGTCTCTTGCTGCGCATGTGCACGCATTTTTGTTGGATGTAAACTGGGAGTGGTAGGAGAACGTTCAGTTTTAATCGATCCTGCCAAGTAGCTTCCAAAGTGGCGGTACCAATTTACACTCCCACCATCAGTATGTATGATTCTCAGTGCTCCAAATTCTCTCGAACACTTGTGATTGTCAGTCATTTTAATTTTAGCCATTCTGGTGGGGGTGTAAGTGACAACTTATTGTGATTTTCACTTGTATCTCTCCTGATTATTCGTGAGGTTAGCTTCATTTCTATGTTTATTGAAATGTTGATATGCTTTTTAAAGGGATAAACAGTTCATGGCTTTTTCCCATTTTGCAACTTGCTTTTCTGTGCTTTTCTTACTGATATGTAGATGTCTAGATACGAGCCCTTGGTTAAATATGTATGTTGCAAATATCTCCTTCCTTTCTGTAGCTTGTATTTGCATTCTCTTAATGGTATCTCTTGATGTGCAGTTCAACTTACCAGTTTTTTAATGGATATTTAATATCCTATTTAAGAAGACCTAGCAGCAGCAGCAGCAGCACACCACCCTGAGGTCATCGAAATATTCTCCTAGGTTATCTTCTGGTGGTTTTATGTTTTCCATTTAGATTATCTCACCTAGAACTGATTTTTTATATGGTCTGATACAGGGGGGGATTTATTTTATTTTTGATACAGGGGTTTAGCATCAATTTTTTTCCATACTGACATCCAACTGATGGCATCATTTATTGAAAAGCTCATCCTTTCTCCACTGAACTTCAGTGGCGCCTTTATCATAAATCAAATGACCAAATTCACATGTGACTGTGTTTATGGTCTTCCTTTTCTATTCCATCGGTCTATTTGTATATCTTTAGGTCTTAAATTTAATCTAAGTTTTCATATATGGGACAGTAAGTTTTTTCATGTTACTCTTCTTCAGAATTGTTTTGAACCTGTTAGACATTTACATTTTATATATAAATTTTAGAATCAACATGTCAAACTATGAAAAACTACAAGAAATGAGATGGCCTTTAACTTACATGTCCATTTGGGAGATTTGATATCTCTAAATACTGTCTCTCAATCCAAACATATAACATATTGCTCTGTTTATTTGTTGTGGCTTAGTTGTTATGTCCAACTCTGGTTTCCCTATACTTCTTTTAGTGTTGTTATATAGTTTTCAGTACAGAGATTTTGCACATTGGTTGTTAGATCTATGTTCTAGGTATTTGATGTTTTTTGATATTATTATAAAGACTATCTTTTAAAATGCTATGTTATAATTTTTGCTGCTGATAGGTCAAAATAGAAATAATTACTCATATTGATTTCATGTCCAGTGATCTTGCCATATTCATTTAGTAAATCTGATATTTTTCAATAGTATTTTGGGCTTTTCTATAATCTTGTCACATATGAATAATGACAGTATTATTTTTTTCTTGTCAACTTGGTCATGATATTAACTCCTATATCCTGTTTACTAGTGTTAATATTTTGTTTAGGATTTTCATTTTGATTATGAAATAAAGTGCCTGTAATTTTCTTTTCTATTATTGCCCCTGTTCAGAGCTGTCTTGATCTCAGAAGAAGAAAGGAGTGCTCCCTCTTTCTATTCTCTGGAAGAACCCTATAAAATGGTGGTTATTTATTTCTTAACTATTTTTTTAGAACTCAGCAGAGAGATATCTGGGTCTGGAGTTTTCCTTGTGCAAAGCATTAAATGTCTTGAAGACTTATCATTTCAGTTCAGTTGCTCAGTCGTGTCCAACTCTTTGCAACCCCATGAATCGCAGAACGCCAGGCCTCCCTGTCCATCACCAACTCCCGGAGCTTACTCAAACTCATGTCCATCGAGTCTGTGATGCCATCCAGCCATCTCATCCTCTGTCGTGCCCTTCTCCTCCTGCCCCCAATCCCTCCCAGCATCAGGGACTTTTCCAATGAGTCAACTCTTTGCATGAGGTGGCCAAAGTATTGGAGTTTCAGTTTCAGCATCAGTCCTTGCAATGAACACCCAGGACTGATCTCCTTTAGGAGGGACTGGTTGGATCTTCTTGCAGTCCAAAGGACTCTCAAGAGTCTTCTCCAACACCACAGTTCAAAAGCATCAATTCTTCGGTGCTCAACTTTCTTCACAGTCCAACTCTCACATCCATACATGACCTCTGGAAAAACCATAGCCTTGACTAGATGGACCTTTGTTGGCAAAGTAATGTCTCTGCTTTTTAATGTGCTGTCTAGGTTGGTCATAACTTTCCTTCCAAGGAGCATCTTTTAATTTCATGGCTGCAGTCACCATCTGCAGTGATTTTGGAGCCCAAAAAATAGTCTGACACTGTTTCCACTGTTTCCCCATCTATTTCCCATGAAGTGATGGAACCAGATGCCATGATCTTAGTTTTCTGAATGTTGAGCTTTAAGCCAGCTTTTTCACTCTCCTCTTTCACTTTCATCAAGAGGCTTTTTATAGTTCCTCTTCACTTTCTGCCATAAGGGTGGTGTCATCTGCATATCTGAGGTGATTGATGTTTCTCCCGGAAATCTTGATTCCAGCTTGTGTTTCATCTAGCCCAGCATTTCTCATGATGTACTCTGCATATAAGTTAAATAAGCAGGGTGACAATATACAACCTTGACATACTCCTTTTCCTATTCTGGAACCAGTCTGTTGTTCCATGTCCAGTTCTGACTGTTGCTTCCTGACCTGCATATAGGTTTCTCAAGAGGCAGGTCAGATGGTCTGGTATGCCCATCTATTTCAGAATTTTCCACAGTTTATTGTGATCCACACAGTCAAAGGCTTTGGCATAGTGAGTAAAGCAGAAATATACATTTTTCTGGAACTCATTTGCTTTTTCGATGATCCTGTGACTGTTGGCAATTTGATCTCTGGTTCCTCTGCCTTTTCTAAAACCAGCTTGGACATCTGGAAGTTCACGGTTCACGTATTGCTGAAGCCTGGCTTGGAGAATTTTGAGCATTACTTTACTAGAGTGTGAGATGAGTGCAATTGTGCGGTAGTTTGAGCATTTTTGGGGATTGCCTTTCTTTGGGATTGGAATGAAAACTGACCTTTTCCAGTCCTGTGGCCACTGCTGAGTTTTCCAAATTTGCTGGCATATTACGTGCAGCACTTTCACAGCATCATCCTTTAGGATTTGAAATAAATCAACTGGAATTCCATTACCTCCACTAACTTTGTTCATAGTGATGCTTTCTAATGCCCACTTGACTTCACATTCCAGGATGTCTGGCTCTAAGTGAGTGCTCACACCATCGTGATTATCTGAGAGATCGTGAAGATCTTTTTTCACTATAGCACTAGTCAATTTTGCTATTCTTATGACAGTTTTGATAATGTATATTATGTAGATAAAATTTTCCCATTTCATCTATATTTCTAAATATCTTGTTTATAATATCCTCTATTGTTTTCTTCATGTCTGTATAATTTGTAAGTGATGTTACTTTTTATACTCCTGACACTGGTTGTTTCTGTGCTTGGTGGCTCTTGCACTTTCTCTAAGATTCTTTAGGGGTTGCCTTTTATTTTATTGATCTTTTCTATTGTATGCTTCTTATGTAACTAATTTCTAGTCTTCTCTCTTATGTTCTTGAAATGTATGCATAGTTCACTGACTTTTTTTGGTAACAGTTTTCTTATTTTCTAATGTGTGAATTTGTGAAGCAATACATTTCCCTCTGCTGCTGCTGCTAAGTCACTTCAGTCATGTCCGACCCTGTGTGACCCCATAGAGAGCAGCCCACCAGGTTCCTGTCCCTGGGATTCTCCAGGCAAGAACACTGGAATGGGTTGCCATTTTCTTCTCCAATGCATGAAAGTGAAAAGTGAAAGTGAAGTCGCTCAGTCGTGTCTGACTCTGAGCGACCTCATGGACTGCAGCCTACCAGGCTCCTCTATCCATGGGATTTGCCAGGCAAGAGTACTGAAGTGGGGTGCCATTGCCTTCTCCGACACTTCTCTCTAGAGATAGGCTTAATTACATCATTCATTTGTTGACTTTTCAGATTTACTAATTTTTTTTTAATCTCTCCAATTTTTACTCATCTTATTAATTTGGAAAGTTGACAACCCTTACCTATTCGTTTTGCAGTTACACTAGACATCACAATATTTATTCTTTCTTTAAAAATACTTATTTACTTATTTATTTGCAGCACATGGGCTTAGTTGCTCCACAGCATGTAGGATCTTAGTTCCCTGACCAGGGATCGAACTTGAATCTCCTGCATTGCAAGGCAGATTCTTAACCACTGAACCACCAGGGAAGTGCCACAACATTTATTCCTGACTAACCAAATGTTATTGTATATCTCTACTTATTCCATCTCCACAGACATTGCAAACATCTTAGAACATTGCAGCTTTATTTTTTTCTAGCCAACATACATAACATGATTGTTGCATAATTTTTGTATTTTTAAACTCAACAAAATAAAATCTGTGGGAAATATGGTGGGTACAGTGGAAAATCCTAACATACATGGTAAATGGGATGTCATACAGAGAAAGTAAGAGGATTCAGAAATAATGTGTGAAGAGGCAATTGCTAAGAGCTTTCTAAACCTGATAAAAGATATTATAATACAAATTCAAGAAGTTCAATATACCCAAAGCAAGCTAAATGAAAGAAATAACACCTAGACACAACCTACTGACATTGCTGAAAACCACAGACAAGCTCTTAAAAGCATTCAGAGTGAAGAAAGGGTGAGAGACAAATTACTACAAAATGATCAGCATTAAGACTGACAGCTGACTCTTCACAAGAAACAACTGAATTATATTTTTAAAGTGCTGAAAGAAAATAACTGCAAATATAAATTCTATATTCAACAAAGATGTATTTTCAAGAGAAAGTGTAAAATGAGGACATCTTCATACAAAATATTTTTTTTAAGTATTTGTCAATAGTAGACATACTCTAATGGAAATAAGTCAAGGATATTACTCAGGAAGAAGCAGAAGTATTTGAGATGGAAACTCAGGAATAAAAAGGAACTAGAATTATAAAAATATGGGTAGATACAAATAAATATGGACTGAGTAAACAGCAATCACAATAACTTTCCATTCTTTTTGCTTTCTGTGCTTTAATCTTGTTATTTTATTTTGATCTGTCTTGAAGTTTACTGATTCTCTTTTAAGAAGCATCTGATCTACCATTATGTCTATAAAATTCTTGAGGTCAATCTTTTATTTTTCAAATTTGAAATTTTCTGTTTATTATTTTGCATGGTTTTCAGTAGTCTGCTGAAATTATCTATCTTGTATTTTATTCCCTGGAAGGCAGCAAGCATAGTTGACTATAAAATGCATGCCTGATCAATCTACTATCTTGAGCCCCTATGAATATGGCCCTATCTTCTCTTCTGTTCATTTGTACTTACATTGTTTTATCTTCTGATGTAACTGGTTATTTTTTATCATGTTCTAGACATGGTATTGCAGAATTTTTCATAGAAATAATTTGATGCCTAGGGTTATGTTAGCTTTTTCCCTAATAGATATAGTTTTGCCATGTTAATATCAATCTATTAGCATTTCAGTCCCATTTCAGAGATTGAGATGATTTAAAACTAAATTGCCATCTCTACAAGCACTTATTTCCAGGTTCATCCTCACTTCTACTGGGCAGATATTCTGAGTCCCTAACCAAAATGAACATTCTTTAACAGCCTCATTCCACTGCCACCAATTGTTTCTGAACTCCAATCCCCACATTCTTATTCCTTTTAGTTTATTTGTTTCTTCTGAAATTGGTAAATGTCTCCAGGGAAAAAATATCTCAAACACAAGGGCTACCACTGACTTTCCTCTAGCCTCAGATCCTTGCTCTGTGATTCTTCACTCTCTTGTTAGCCCTTTAGATCTTTGAGCAGATTTTTAAGTATTTTGTCCAGTTTTTCTTTTTGCCCCCACTGGTCCAAGTTATATAGTTTCTCATTAAGATAAGTAAAAGTCTTTTGCCTTCTCTTTAAAAAATTCACAGACACGTCCACAAGAGACTGACTGCAGGCAGTGGTTTCCCCCTCTAGATGATTCTCCCAAATCATCAGTTTCCAGCTGGTCACTTCTCATTTACATCAACTCAGTCACTGTGTGTCTCAGGGACTGAGACTCTTGCCTTAAATCCTTACTAAAACAAAGCAAAACATAAACATTCTGATAGAGCCCTATTTGGTCTTCTAAGTCAAATTTAGACTTCTGAGTATTTCTTCTAAATCAGGCTTTAGGTACTTGGTAAATGAAGGTTAGGTTGTGTATTATTTTGCTGGGAAAGAGCTCCTAAAGGTTTTATAGTGTTGCTATCATTCTCCTTTCCATGTGCCTGGAAGATATGTAATGTTTAATGGTCCCAGGCTTGCCCTGTGAGGACAGACTGACAGTCTCTTCTGAGCATCCGAACATCTGCTGGTTTCTAGCCTCAGTCATGGTGTGAGACCAGGACAGTGCTGAATGGAAGACTGAAGGCAAGATGACTTAGAAACAGATGGTGTATAGCTCCCACAGGGTGTAGAGTCCACTTCCAGAGTCAGTAGAAGGAGTATTAATGCCACTAGGATGCCACGTTGAGTGAAAACACACACATACACACACACACACATACACACACACACACAAATAAGACAGAAGATTCAACTCTTCCTGTCAGTAATCAGGAAATCTATCTGTTCAAGGACTGACTAGTAGATTCAGAATAGACTTTCCCAAAGGGTCAATAAAATGGAATAAAAGCCTACAAAGATTTTCAGATACCCTGGGAAAGACAGACGGGTGTGACTTTTTCTAAAAAATGAACTCCTGTCCTTTGCTCAGTCTAATTCAATGAAAAATTTCTGAGTTTTATGAGAAATAATCTCTAATTTTGGGAAGAAGGTACTTTCCCTAATTGTGGTTGAGTGTGCAGTTCCTAGAACCAGGCTGCCTGGATTTCAATCCCAGTTATGCAGTATACCAGCAATGTGATCTCAGGCATATTATTTAATTTCTCTGTATTGTCATTATCCCACACATAAAATAGAAATACTAGTGATACTTAGCTCACAGAGAGAGGATTTAAAAAAAGTAATACAGGCAAAGTAACTAGAATAGTGACTGATCTAAAAAAAAATGCTATTTGTAATTAAATTTGTTTTATTATTATAATTATTACTTAACAATATCTAACATGCTTATCTTGTGGCTCTCAGAGCCATGGGTTTCTTATCTCTGTTCTATAATCTTTTATTTACCATTATTAACAGCCTGAATGTTAGAATGGTTTCTTTACTAGCTGAATGTGGGGACTGCATTGGGGACTCTCACATCTTACTGCTCATTTCAGAAGGCTCTTTGAAAACACTACTTCCTAGGATCTAAACATAGAGAGTTTGATTTAGTAGATCTGGAATGGGCATAGGAAGCTGAATTTTACCGATGAACCTAGATGCAAAAATCCTGAACAAAATTCTAGCAAACAGAATCCAACAGCATATTAAAAAGATCATACATCATGACCAAGTGGGCTCTATCCCAGGGAATCAAGGATTCTTCAATACTCACAAATCAATCAATATGATACACCACATTAACAAATTGAAAGATAGAAACCATATGATTATCTCAATAGATGCAGAGAAAGCTTTGACAAAATTCAACATCCATTTATGATAAAACCCTCCAGAAAGCAGGCATAGAAGGAACATACCTCAACATAATAAAAGCCATATATGACAAACCCACAGCAAACATTATCCTCAATGGTGAAAAATTGAAAGCATTTCCCCTAAAGTCAGGAACAAGACAAGGGTGCCCACTCTCACCACTACTATTCAACACAGTTTTGGAAATTTTAGCCACAGCAATCAGAGAAGAAGAAGAAATACAAAGAATCCAGATTGGAAAAGAAGAAGTAAACTTTCACTGTTTGCAGATGACATGATCCTCTACATAGAAAACCCTAAAGACACCACCCAAAAATTACTAGAGATAATCAACAAACATAGTAAAGTTGCAGGATATAAAATTAATATACAGAAATCCCTTGAATCCTTATACACTAACAGTGAGAAAACAGAAAGAGAAATTAAGGAAACAATTCCATTCACCATTGCGACGAAAAGAATAAAATACTTAGGAATAAATCTACCTAAAGAAACAAAAGACTTATATATAGAAAACTATAAAACACTGATGAAAGAAATCAAAGATGACACAAATAGATGGAGAAATATACCATGTTCATAGAAGAATCAATATAGTGAAAATAAGTATACTATCCAAAGCAATCTATAGATTCAATGCAATCCCTACCAAGCTACCAATGGTATTTTTCACAGAACTAGAACAAATAATTTCACAATTTGTATGGAAATACAAAAACCCTCAAACAGCCAAAGCAATCTTGAGAAAGAAGAACGGACCTAGAGGAATCAACTTGCTTGACCTCAGACTATACTACAAAGCTACAGTCATCAAGACAGTATGGTACTGGCACAAAGACAGAAATATAAATCAATGGAACAAAATAGAAACCCCACAGATAAATCCACACATCTATGGACACCTTATCTTTGACAAAGGAGGCAAGGATATACAGTGGAGAAAGGGCAATCTCTTTAACAAGTGGTGCTGGGAAAACTAGTCAACCACTTGTAAAAGAATGAAATTAGAACACTTTCAAACACCATACACAAAAATAAACTCAAAATGGATTAAATATCTAAATGTAAGACCAGAAACTATAAAACTCCTAAAGAAAAACATAGGCAAAACACTCTCTGACATAAATCACAGCAGGATCCTGTATGGCCCACCTCCCAGAGTAATGGAAATAAAAGGAAGAATAAACAAATGGGACCTAATTAAACTTAAAAGTTTTTGAACAATGAAGGAAACTATAAGCAAGGTGAAAAGACAGCCTTCAAAGTGGGAGAAAATAATAGCAAATGAAGCGACTGACAAAGAATTAATCTCAAAAATATACAAGCAGCTCATGCAACTCAATACCAGAAAAATAAACCACCCAATCAAACAATGGGCAAAGGACTAAACAGACATTTCTCCAAAGAAGACATACAGATGGCTAACAAACACATGAAAAGATGCTTAACATTACTCATTATCAGAGAAATGCTAATCAAAACCACAATGAGGTACCATCTCACACCAGTCATAATGGCTGCTATCAAAAAGTCTACAAACAATAATGCTAGAGAGGGTGCAGAGAAAAGGGAACCCTCTTACACTGTTGGTGGGAATGCAAACTAGTACATCCACTATGGAGAACAGTGTGGAGATTCTTGAGATTCTTTAGAAAACTGGAAATAGAACTGCCATGACCCAGCAATCCTACTACTGGGCAAATGCACCAAGGAAACCAGAATTGAAAGAGACACATACATGCAAATCCATGGTTGATTCACGTCAATGTATGACAAAAACCACTACAATATTGTAAAGTAATTAGCCTCCAACTAATAAAAATAAATGAAAAAAAATCATCAAAAGAAAAAAGAGACACATGTATCCCAATGTTCATCACAGCACTGTTTACAATAGCTAGGACATGGAAGCAACCTAGATGTCCATCGGCAGATGAATGGATAAGAAAGCTGTGGTACGTATACACAATGGAATATTACTCAGCTATTAGAAAGAACACATCTGAATCAGTTCTAATGAGATGGGTGAAACTGGAGTCTATTATACAGAGTGAAATAAGTCAGAAAGAAAAACACCAATACAGTATATTAACGCATTTATATGGAGTTTAGAAAGATGGTAACAATGACCCTTTATGCAAGACAGCAAAAGAGACACAGATCTAAAGAACAGACTTTTGGACTCTGGGAGAAGATGGCAGTGGGATGATTTGAGAGAATAGCATTGAAACATGTATATTACCATATGTGAAATATCACTATATATGAAATATATGAAATATTTCAAATATTACCATATATGAAATATCACCAGGCCTCGTTCAATGCATGGAACAGGGCACTCAAAGCCAGTGCACTGGGACAACCCTGAGGGATGGAATGGGGAGGGAGGTGAGAGGGCGGTTCAGGATGGGGAACACATGTATACCATGACTGATTCATGTCAATGTATGGCAAAAACCACTACAATATTATAAAGTAATTAGGCTCCAATTAAAATAAATTAATTTTTAAAAAAAACCTCACTGGTGAACCACTGGACCTTGGCATACCAATTATTAAATATCTTAGCCAACTATTAAATGTTCATGAATTTTGCAAACTGGTTGCTCAACTATCAGTAGCTATTGGCTATGGTGGGAATATTTACATTATGAAAATTGGCAAATGCTATACTTTTTCTTTTTTTCTGGAGAGCTAGTTGACTACCAGGAGAAATATTAACAGCCTCAGATATGCAGATGATATCACTCTAATGGCAGAAAGTGAAGAAGAACTAAAGAGCCTCTTGATGAAAATGAAAGAGGAGAGTGAAAAAGCCGGCTTAAAACTCAATATTAAAAAAAACTAAGATCATGGCACCCAGTACCATCACTCATGGAAGCAGAAGGAGAAAAAGTGGAAGAAGTGACAGATTTCCTCTTCTTGGGCTCTGAAAAATCACTACAGATGGTGACTGCAGCCATGAAATTAGAAGATGCTTGCTTCTTGGAAGGAAAGTTATGACAAACCTAGACAGTGTATTAAAAAGCAAAGACATCACTTTCCTGACAAAGGTCTATATAGACAAGGCTATGGTCTTTCCAGTAGTCATGTACAGATGTGAGTTGGACCACAAAGAAGGCAGAGTGCCAAAGAATAGATGCTTTCAAACTGTGGTGCTAGAGAAGACCCTTGAGAGTTCCTTGGACTGCAAGGAGATCAAACCAGTCAGTCCTAAAGGAAATCAACCCTGAATACTCATTGGTAGGACTGATGCTGAAGCTGAAAGTCCAATACTTTGGCCACCTGACATGAAGAGCTGACTCATTGGAAAAGGCCCTGATGCTGGGAATGATTGAAGGCAGAGGAAAAGAGGGTGACAGGATGAGATGATTGGATGCCATCCAATGGACATGGATATGACTCAATAGACATGAGTTTGAGCAAACTCCAGGAGATGCAGAAGGACAGGGAGGCCTGGCGTGCTATAGTCTATTGGTGTGCTATAGTCTACTGGGTCACAAAGTGTCAGACAACTTGGTGACTGAACAACAACAAGTTGACTATCACACTGCAGGTATACTCTTCTCCTTCCTAGGAGTGTTTCTGCTTAACCAAAGTTTTCACTGTTCTCAGGGTTTGTTGACTGAAATTTGGATCTCCCATGGAATGGGGATCCCCATGGTGGAAAGGGGTGTTAGCCAGATATCTCTGCATCCATATTCAAACTATCATGTCTTCAGTGTGAGGCAGATATGGAAAACTGCCTATGGGTTACTCTAGCTTATGCATGTGTGATAGTCGGCTCTCACAAAGATTTAAAATCAATTTTGAGGCAGCTTTTACAAAATCATGGCAGTGCACATTAAAATCCAGATTCTCTTTAAAGCTTTTCTTTAAAAAGATGAGGGACTTCCCTGACAGTCCCATGGTTAAGACTCCATGCTCCCACTGCAGGGGACATGGGCTTGATCCCTGGTCGGAGAACAAGATCCTACATATGTCATGCTGTGACCCAAAGAAAGAAAGAAAAATAAATAAATAATCTGTGGAGAATTTTTTTAAATGGAAAGATCTGGGCCTGCTTCTCATTTGAAAAATTCTGGCTAAAGCTGAGTGACCACTGGCAGGATGAAAAATGTTCTCTCACCTGCCCATTTGTTCCTTTATGCTTCCTGCCTGGCCCCTGAGTCTGCAGCTTACTACAGCCGTATGCCTTGCTGGAAAAGGTGACAGACCAGGACATCGCAGATGGAAGCTTGTCGTCATGATGCTGCTTTTAACTCATTGTGTGGCATTGGCTGACTCACTTTCCCCATAGGAGTCCTAGTTTCTCATTTGCAACCTGGGAGAATGCACACCTTACCTGCCTCTAAATGACCTTGGGATGATCTGAAATGGGAGAGCATGAGCCCCTGACTGCCAGCTGCAGGAAAGTAAAGAATTATTGCTATCTGTTGATTTCTATTATCTACTGTCCCCTTAGTGGGGATGAAGGATCCCAGAACCAGATCTGATAGGAAAAAATGTCTGACCACATTGGCACACTGAGAATGGATAGGGAGAGATGGCTCCATAGCGAGAAAAGCGTATGTAACAGAAGGACCAGTGAACTTGCTGAGTCTGCAGTCTTGCTCAGGGAGCTTTGGGACCAGGAGGATTTAAACACCCTGTTACTAACCACCTCCACTTTACAAATATGAAAATATGGGCTCAGAAGGAACATGGGCTTAGAATCAGATCTGCATATCAATCCTAGTGACATTCCTTAACCTCTCTGAACCTCTGTTTCCTCGTGTATAAAATGGGAATGCAAGAATCTGTCTTCTAACACATTATGAAGATTCAGTGAGATAATGTGTTTTCGTTACCTAAAACATATTGTAAATGTCCATTAAGTGACAGCTGCTGTTATTAAATCAGGCATATGCTAATTGAACCACTGGCAAACCAGGAAGTAGTTAAGAGAATAAGACATATTGCTAGTGGATTAGATCCCTACAGGAAAAGAATTTTTCATCAACCAGATGGGGCTCCTTTGACTTCCCATTACATTGAGATACTTCAAATCAGTATTTTTCCTAGCATTTACTGTAAGAAGCATGAGACACCCAACCATACAAGCCCAAGTTACTGGAAAGTGCTGAGAGTCAGAGGTGGTATTATTAATAGCATTATAAAGCATTTGCAGAGTTGAACTGGAGTGTGTTTACCCTTCAAAACTCCTTAAATATTGGCCCTACTCAGCTGGGAATGAAAAATTGGGGCTCAGAAAACACTTATTTATTTTTTATTTTCCCTGCTTTTCATGCCTCTTTTCACCAGCAGGTCTGAATATCAAGGCAAAAGTGTTCAAGCTCCTCTGGGCTCCTGAAGGCTGGAACAAATTACAAATTCTTGGAGCCAGTCCTTCTTTTGGATTAAACTCCTTTTTCTATTCCTCTTTCCCAATAAAATTTTCAGTTCCAGAGAGTCCCTTTTCTCACCCACTCCTCTCCTAATGCAATTCTGTTTGATTTCCACCAAGCAGCTCCTGAAAGGAGCTGCTGAACCGTGCGGCAGCCAGCATTTCAATTCCTGAACACCCAGAGCTGTTTCAGATGCTTCTGTAGATCCAGCAATCTTGCATTTAACCAAAATGATTGACACAGCATTTTCCCCCTCCCCAGCATTTCCAACTCATTCGTCTTATTTGTCTTCACAGAAGGACTCTCTTGGTCTGGTTTCCTGCCAAATCAGTGAACTTGTACAAATACATGCATAAGTCAAACACACCTACACACACATAGATGTAATAGGTACTGAGTCTGTATCGGTGGTGAATATTCAACAGTTCATTTTGAGACTTCATGTCTCCACTGAAGTTTTAGTCACTTGCTCTTTTCTTATCTCCCCTTCTTCTTCCTCCCTCCCCTCCCTCCCCACTTCTTTACTTTCTACTTTTCCCAGAAACTGTCTCTTTTTTTAGTAGTAATTATAAAATCTCATATTCTTCAATGTCAAAGAGGCTTGAGAAGCTATCTTATACAATCCTCTCACTTTAGTTTTGAGAAATCTGTGCACTGGAAAGGAACCCATGTGCCATCAGTGGTTTTTCTTTGCCTTTAGGAAAATTTTCAAGCTCCGCAGGCATCACCCAGCACTGCATGGCTCGGGCACTCCATATTGTGTCTGCCACTTCTCTACCTCAGTCTCCACACAGTAACCACACAGATCCTTCAGTTCCTGCCTCAGGGCCTTTTCACATACTTTTCTTTCTTCCTGGACAGTCTTTCACACCTGGGCACACACCTCTTCTTCACCACTCTACATTCTATTTATTCCTTAAATTTCAAATCAAATGGTGCTCCTTAGACCACACACTGTTCCCTGTTCATTTCCTTCCTGGTACTCATCAAATTTATAACTATGTATTTAGTTGCTTAATGTCTCTTCACCTATTAGAAAGCAAGATCTCTGGGGCCAAATACCATGTCTTGTCCCTTCCCCCTACTACTTCTTCAGTGCCATATACAGTGCCTAGCACTTGATAGTAACAAGAGATAGTAACAAGAAAGTTAAAAGTGCATTCCAACATACAGTAGGTGCAGACAAATATTGCTTGATTCCACTTTTACAAGGTACCTAGAACAGTCAAATTCACAGAGTCAGAAAGTATACTTACTGGTAGATGTCAGGGGTAAGGGGTGAGGGGATCAATGAGGACTTGGTGTCTAACGGGGATAGAGTTTCAGTTTAGGAAGGTGAAAAATCTGGGAGACGAATGATGGTGACAGTTAACACAGCAACGTGAACGTACTTAGTGCCACTGAAATGTACAGTTAAATATTGTTAAAATCGTATGTTTTATATTACATGACTTCTACCAAAATTTTTTTTAAAAGTTAAAAAATCCAGTGAATTCTTACAGTAAGGATCATGGCTGAGCTATTCATATTCCTATCAAATGAATAACTATTGCCTATTAAATTTTTACTTGTGATTATCTATGTTTTGCTAGACAGCAAAAGAATATATGGTTTGTTACCTTAATTAAGATCTATTCATTCTGTTTCTTTTGTTGAATGTATACATGGTGTAACTTATCTAAATGTGATCAAATATATCTCAGATCAGTCACTTTACTGCTTTATTTAAAAAAGGAAAGTAATAGTGTCTAACATTTACTGGGACCTTGCAAGTTTCAGAAACATTGGTCTAAGTATTTTATATGTATTAACTCATTTAATACTTAACAACTATCCTATGAGGAGGGTATGATTATTATCCCCATTTTGCAGGTAAAAAGACTGAGTGGTAAAGTCACCCACCCATTATTACACAGCTAGAAGGTAACAGAGCTAGTTTCTAATCCAGGCAATTCTGACTCCAAAGCCTGAACACTTATCCAGGCCATGCTGTGTCTTTATGAAGTGTTCCATTAATATTCATTGAAAGAGTAAATGAAAAATTTATCCAAATTGATTAGCAGCAAAACTGAGGTTAAAACTTAAATTGCTTGATTGATAATCCACTCCTCTTTCTTTGCAAACAGAGAGCTTCTCAAGAACTAGCAGAGTGCAATAAAAAGAGAAAGAAGAAATTAACAAATTGGTCTGTTGCTGGTAATTACTATGGGAGGGACCTTGTATTGTAGATTGTGGAGTGAAACGGAAATCATCCTTTTAGATTCAAGCAGGACCTAGTGGCAGGTAGAAAAACACTGAACTATTGAAGAGGACTTAGGATAAGGAATTAGGTTCTCTAGAAACACGAAGTGGATTTAGAGTTATTATCACTAACAATTCTCATGTTTCAGATGAGATTTTTCAAACCTGTTTCTAAAGTATAAGCAACCATCAATTTTATGAGAGTGCTGGTCAGAATTCTATTTAGGATGAAAGCTCCAGCTGAGTGCCTTGTTCGCTGCTGCATCCACAGCATGCGGAGCATTGCCTGGCACATAGTAAGTGCTCAGTAATATTTATTTAATGAGTTAATGGAAAAGGCACATCCACAAATCCATCAGCATGTCCTCACTGAGTACCTGTTATTAAGTTTATGCAGTCAAGGCACAGTAAGGCTTACAAAAAAAAGTAAGTCAGATTCCTTTCCGTGGAGAGGTCCTAATCTAGGTGGACCTCATAACAACTACCACTATTAATAAAAGTCACCATCTTGGGAGTGTGCTTTGTCTATATGCTGTACTATGTCCCTTTATGTATTATGTCATTTTCATACTTCTAACACCCTTAGGATAATGGCATTAGTACTAGACTCCTTTTGTAGATGTAGACACTGAGGTTTAGAGATGCCAATTCCTTGATCACAGTCACAAAGCAAGTAACTTGTGGAGCCAGGATTTGAACTCAGCTCCATTTGACTCTGGCATCAATTATGCCAAATGCATTCATCCCATTATTTCAAGGTCACCACCTATGGGTGAGAGGTGTTGGGACTACCAGTGTTCAGAGCATTAGAAGGTGGGGGCAGAGACGGAGACAGTACCACAAGAAACACCACTCAGCCTCTCCAGGTCTACCTATGCTGCTGACCTGGATCTGAGATACTCCCTTTTTTCACCTACCACAACCCTATTTGTTGTGTAGGGCAGATTCAGTGACTCTCCTTCCTGGAAGCCTTCTCAAACACTGTAAGATCGGCTTAGCTCTGCCCTCCTTCACGACCCCTCATTGCAATTCTTCTCATCCCACATTCTAATCTCATGTATTTCCCACCACTTATTCTTTGAGTTCTTCCAGGAAAGTGCTTTATTCTTTCAGGGCTAGTATAGTGCCTGACCTATAATGTGTTATTTCCTAAATATTGATGGAATAAATGAATTTTTGGTAGAAAGTGCCACATATGGATCCAACCAATATACCACAGAATTCAAAGGAAGGAATACATTTTAGGGTGTTAATTAAAACTCCACGCAAAGAACTGCTGAGAAGTTGGGTAAGATGCTCACGCAGTGCTGCACTGAACATGTGTGGACCCAATGGCCTCCGCAGATGAGTGGTGTGCAATGTGGTCCTAGCAATGTCAACATGGTGAAGACACTCTACATGTACCTGCTCGTGACCTGGGAACTCATGCTGAGGGCACTGCTCTCACTGGTGCTCAGTACTGCCCCTGCCCTAGGCTTGGGGCCACAAAGGTCAAGACCAGGAGAGAATCAAGAGTGAAAGTCTATCATGATGAGGAAGCTGAGCCCAGAGCTGCAAGTACACTTCAGTTCAGCCGCTCAGTCACGTCCAACTCCTTGCCACCCCATGGACTGCAGCACACCAGACCTCCCTGTCCATCACCAACTCCCAGAGTTTACTCAAACTCATGTCCATTGAGTCAGTGATGTCATCCAACCATCTCATCCTCTGTCATCCCCTCCTCCTCCTGCCTTCAATCTCTCTCAGCATCAGGGTCTTTTCCAATGAGTCAGTTCTTTGCATCAGGTGGCCAAAGTCTTGGAGTTTCAGCTTGAGCATCAGTCCTTCCAATGAATATTCACAACTGATCTCCTTTAGGATGGACTGATTGGATCTCCTTGCAGTCCAAGGGACTTTCTGAAGAGTCTTCTCCAACACCACAGTTCGAAAGCATCAATTCTTCAGTGCTCAGCTTTCTTTATAGTCCAACTCTCACATCCATACATGACTACTGGAAAAACAATAGCTTTGACTAGATGGACCTTTGTTGGCAAAGTAATGTCTCTGCTTTATAATATGCTGTCTAGGTTGGTCATAGCTTTTCTTCCAAGGAGCAAGTGTCTTTTAATTTCATGACTGCAGTCACCATCTGCAATGATTTTGGGGCCCAAAAAAATAAAGTCTCTCACTGTTTCCATTGTTTCCCCATCTATTTGCCATGAAGTGATGGGACCAGATGCCATGATCTTCGTTTTCTGAATGTTGACTTTTAAGTCAGCTTTTTCACTCTCTTCTTTCACTTTCATCAAGTGACACTGCCATAAGGGTGGTGTCATCTGCGTATCTGAGGTTATTGATATTTCTCCCAGCAATCTTGATTCCAGCTTGTGCTTCATCCACCCCAGCATTTCTCATGATGTACTCTGCATATAAGTTAAATAAGCAGGGTGACAATATACAGTCTTGACGTACTCCTTTCCCAGTTTGGAACCAGTCTGTTGTTCCATGTTCAGTTCTAACTGTTGCTTCCTGACCTGCATGAAGATTTCTCAGGAGGCAGGTCAGGTGGTCTGATACACTTAATCTTATCAAAATGAATGGAAGTAAAGCAATCTAAAGGAAATTCAAGACCAGAGAACTTACTGATCTGAAATCCTGGATTGGCCACAAAGTTTGCTCAGATTTTCCCATAACGTCTTATGAAAAAACCAGGATGAACATTTTGGCCAAACCAATACATCATACTGTTTATACCAAGAATAACGGTGTTGTGAGAAAGACCATCCTGCTAAATCATGATGGAGGCAGAAGACAAACAGCCCTGGAAGACAATCTTTCCCTTTGAATTACCTAAAATGGAACTTCATTTTCATTTGAGTGGATCCATTAGTTCTAATGCCATGAGGAAATTAATACACAATAAACCAGGTCTTAAAATCCATCATTCGATGACTATGATTAACAAGGGAAAGAAAAGAACTTTGGAGGAATATCTCCAGAAGTTTCAAAGTATTCATCAGCTTGCTACTAGCCCTGAACAGACTTTCATGGCCACAAAAGATTTTATTAAAGAATTCACAGATGATGGTGTCAAGTGCCTGAAAGAAAGGAACACACCCAGAAAAGAAAATACTACGGAATGACTGAAAAGACTTATGTGGAATTTGTACTTGACACTATAAAACAGTCTGAAAAAAGAGAACATAGACACTGATGCTAGGTATTTGACAGCAATCAACAAAAGAGGTGGCCCTTCAGTAGCCAAGGAGACTGTTAAGCTTCCTGAAGAGTTCTTCCTTGCTACTAAGGACACAGTTCTTGGGCTTGACCTCGGTGGAGACCCTATGGTAGGACAAACAATATTCCTTGGAACATTTTTAGAACATGATAAAACATATCTTCAGTGCTCACTTCAGCAGCACATATACTAAAATTGGAATGATACAGAGAAAATTAGCATGGCCCCTGCGCAAGGATGACACGCAAATTCGTGAAGCGTTCCATATTTTTACAGCCTTCAGAATGGGAGAAAATAATAGCAAATGAAGAAATATACAAAGGATTAATCTCAAAAATATATAAACAACTCCTGCAGCTCAATTCCAGAAAAATAAATAACCCAATCAAAAAATGGGCCAAAGATCTAAACAGACATTTGTCCAAAGAAGACATACAGATGGCTAACAAACACATGAAAAGATACTCAACATCACTCATTATCAGAGAAATGCAAATCAAAACCTCAGTGAGGTACCATTACACGCCAGTCAGAATATCTGCTATCCAAAAGTCTACAAGCAATAAATGCTGGAGAGGGTGTGGAGAAAAGGGAACCCTCTTACACTGTTGGTGGGAATGCAAACTAGTATAGCCACTATGGAGAACAGTGTGGAGATTCCTTAAAAAACTGGAAATAGAACTGACATATGACCCAGCAATCCCACTCCTGGGCATACACACCGAGGAAACCAGATCTGAAAGAGACACGTGCACCCCAATGTTCATTGCAGCACTGTTTATCATAGCCAGGACATGGAAGCAACCTAGATGCCAGCAGAAGAATGGATAAGGAAGCTGTGGTACATATACATTATGGAATATTACTCAGCCATTAAAAAGAATTCATTTGAATCAGTTCTAATGAGATGGATGAAACTGGAGCCCATTATACAGAGTGAAGTAAGCCAGAAAGATAAAGACCAATACAGTATACTAATGCATATATATGGAATTTAAAAAGATAGTAACGATAACCCTATATGCAAAACAGAAAAAGAGACACAGATGTACAGAACAGACTTTTAGACTCTGTGGGAGAAGGCAAGGGTGGGATGTTCAGAGAGAACAGCATTGAAACAAGTATACTATCAAGGGTGAAACAGATCACCAGCCCAGGTTGGATGCATGAGACGGGTGCTCAGGGCTGGTGCACTAGGAAGACCCAGAGGGATGGGATGGGGAGGGAGGTGGGAGAGGGGATCGGGATGGGGAACACATGTAAATCCATGGCTTATTCATGTCAATGTATGGCAAAAACCACTACAATAAAAATTAAAAAAAAAACACATCTTCATTTGCTATCACACTTTACAGAGATCCCAAAGCAAAAGGAAGGAAGGAAGGAAGGAAGGACGGATGGATGGACAGATGGATGGATGGATGGAAGGAAACAAGCAATCAATGAAGGGAGGGAAGAAGAAGGAAAGGAAAGGAAAGGAAATTAGGGAAGGGAAAGGAGGGGAAGAAAAAAAGAAACTTTTGTATTCCTGGACCTGCCTCCTGATAGAATTAGGCATGGGACATTTCTCAGTTTCTCTGAGGGAAGATCCCTGGATCCAGTGAACTTTGTAAGGCATCCCTAGACACCACTGGGTAAAGCTTAGGGCTTCAGTTCCTACAGACAACCCACTGTTCCTCTTGCCCCACCCCCAGGTTGCAATTCATATGGAGAAAAGTACATTTGTATTTTTGTTTTAAAAATACAAATGTCATTTAGAAAAGAAATGATTTAAAGTAGAGTTGGGGGTAAAGTGGTCATTAGATTCCTGTCTGGATGTTTAGACTATGTTAACCTAGGAAAGTTATCCTCTATGAGCCCCAATTTTTACATCTATACCGTTGAGATGACAAAAATTACTGTTGGGAAGTCAAAATGAAGCAATACATTAGGAACTCAGCTGAGTGCTCTGTCCTTTGTAAGCACTCAAATGTTTGTCATGGTCACTGCTGCTGCTGTTGCTACTTGTCTTCCAGCATTACTATTAGGTAAAATTGGGAGAGTAGTTATTTTATGCAAAAGTGCACTTCTGAGGAAAAGTACAGAGACATGAAGAAATGTCCTGCCCTCAGGTATAAAGACGACTCATGGCGTTGGCAAAAAGGGCTATAGATATTTCATGCTGAGAGAGAGTTACTCCTCTGAACCAAGGAATCAATGCTCAGAAAATTAGAGAGCTGGTGAAACCATGCTCCATTCTTGTTTTAAAAAGCTAAATATCAAAGTGAAGAGCCCAACATATGAGCCGAAGGTGTGTGTCCTTTCCACTAAACATACAGGTGAGGCTCTGTACCATGACTACCATTTTGTTCTCAGGAAACGATCCCCTGGGAATGTGGGTTGCTGCCTCTCATTCTTTCTGGAGAAGAGTGGTGAGTCATTAGACATCTTTTTCATCTAGAAGAGTGATACCAGTTTCGGCTCTATGTCTAACCACATAGTCTTTTCCTAAGGCTGCCCAAACAGAAATGTGAAAAGATGTGACTTGGTCCTTATGACTAGGATTAGGAGAGAGTGGGTGTGCTGGTATAAGTGATCCTTCAATTGGCTCTTTCTATGAAAGTTGGGACATGCATAGAACCTATTAAGAGGTTTTCAAAATATGTGAAATTATTTAGTTACTTACAGATAGATCTGTTTACTACGTTCTCAAAGATGCCATTTCCTGACAATGCTAATTATGGAGGCATTTCAGAATAATGACCTCATAAAGTTCAAGCAGCTGTCTCTGTGCAGACTTAAATAACACACAGCTATGACCTCACTCAGGCCAAGGGCAGGTCTTAATAGTTTGAAAGGACTATGGTCAGAAAAGCAGTTTGGCTTAAACTGTTTTCCCTCTTAACTGTTTAATAAAAGGAAGTGTCTCATTAAAGTAGCTTCTTTCCCCCATGATTCCATGGAGTTAGGGCCGTGGTACCTTCAGGTCATTAGCCAAAATGAGAGTGATATCTTGGGATAGATTGGGAACCCCAAAACTCAGTCTCGTACTCCAATCATTGTAACACTTTGGTTATTTTATTCTATCACACCGGTCATTTAGAGTTGAAGAGTCTAAAGATACTAGTCATTTCTAAAGGCTGATTAGGGCATTTTCCCTGGAGAATAAGCTTCTCTACAGAGGAACTTCAAGATGTCCAAGAAGATGGGCTCTGTGTTTATTGAGAGACAGGAGAGGTGATCAGGCAGTAACAGAGCCCATGGTACTGGAGAGTAAAACAAACTGCTGCCCATACATAATGGAAGGTCGGAGGCAGAGTGGGCATAATGGGAGCCTTATAAAAGCAAAAGGAAAAACTAGGACCACCCACTTATTTAAAATGGAAAAAGGAATGTGTGTTTTTATCCCAGTACCCATCAGATTTCTTTTAGGAAAAAAGAAGCAAGAGTAGGAGGAAATTAGGAGTAGGAAAATGTTATACAATTACTTGGCCTTTCAAGCATCTTAACATCTGAGGCAGGTCAGGAAAGCCATGGTGGAATGAAGAATCTGGATTCAGGAAACATAAACTCAAGTGTAGATTCTGCAGCTGACACCATCACTGTGTGACTTGAGGACAACATTCCCCTGCCCCACAGCCTCCACCCCTTGCCTGTCATATAAGGGAGTTAGATAAAGGCTCTGTAGGTTCTGTGTTTTCTGACATTCTAGGGTTTAATAATAAGCTAAAACAAGGATCCTGTTTTCCAATGTGTAAAACACAAGAAAAAGTATGCAGTGAAGTGACCTATAAATTCTGCTGAACTTTAAATGTGAATTAGATGCAAATACAGAATTAAAAATTAGCATGAAAACCATTACCCTCTGTAGATTAGGAAGTATAATGCAGTTGCTTTGCAGTGGGAAGAATGAATCTTGCACATGCTGAAATAAGCACTGACAAATGTTAGAAGAGATAGACGCTACAGTAGTCTGGGCTTTTTTCCCCTTTGTTGAGACTTTTTCTTTTCTCATTTTGCATCCATGGTTAGACGGGGGACAAACATCCTTGAGATTCTACACGGGTCAATGGTACAAGGATGCAGAAGAATGTCAGGTCACCTGAGCACAGTCATAAGTAATGACATCATACACAGGTTTATATGACCCAGATGACCTGAGGATATACAGCCTCTGGTCAACCTGAGGTAGTATCTACCTGTCCTGAAAGAAAGTTTATGCAATTGTTACACTTGAACTTAAACTGAGAAAACAGCCTTGGGGACGGGAATTCATGCTTACTGAGTGCCACAACATATGTTAGCATTTGACACATTTTGTTTCATTTAACCCTTATGCTAAAGGCACCCTATCAGAATGGGGCTGATTCCCTGGTGGCTCAGTGGTAAAGAATCCACCTGCAATGCAGGAGACAGCGGTTCAATCCCCAGATCAGGAAGATCCCCTGGAGGAGGGCACGGCAACCCACTCCGGTATTCTTGCCTGGAGAATCCCAAAAACAAAGAAGCCTGGTGGGCTACAGTGCATGGGGTCCAAAAAAATCAGATACGACTGAAGTGACAGTATGCACACACCCTATCAGAATACAGTTTTTAGACATTGTTTGATTTTCTGATTCCTATTTGTAAAATGCGGATGTGAAACCTTGAAGAAAGTAAGTAAAGTCTTACAGCTTCTAAATAATAATGGATTGGCCAAAAAGTTCACTCAGGGAGCTTACAGAAAAACCCAAGTGACCTTTTTGGCCAACCCAACATAAGCTGAAATTGAAATCTTCCCTGACTCTGAAGCCTGTCCTCTTCCACAGTACCTCATCACCTTCTGAAATCCTAGTTTTCATTCTAGTTCTGCCTTTATTTGACTGTGATACCTGAAAAACAACCACTCAGCTTACTCATCTGTTAAAAATCACATAAAACCACCAGCCAACTGACCAAAACAGTGACTATATGGCCTCTGTTCATCTTCCACGGTTTGTGGATGGACATTACAGTACCACATTTAATTCTCTAGGAACAGTGCCTCTGACAGTCATGAAATATGGTGGCCCTCGACTTTAAAAGATCCTTGTACAACCTGAGACTATATGTAAACTGCATCATATATTTATATATCGGTAATGTTTTAGAAAAGAGTCCAAAGCTTTCCTGAGGTCTCAATGGCATTCATATCTCCAAATGCTTTAGAACCTTCTGATCAGTAGATCTCCTTGTGATATCTTCTAGCTCAAAGCATCTGTAACAAACTGAAATAAATTAAGATTTGGTACATGAAGGGAGTTCAAAGACGGAACTTCACTTGCACCAAAGATTATGCGATGTCATGGAAACAGACCTGGCAAAGAATCGAGGATTCTGGATCCTGGCTTACTCTGCCTTATCACTCAAAGAGATGTTAATTCGCTATCTCTCCTCTTGTAAACAGTTATTATAAAACCAAATGTGATGATATGGATGAGAGTACTCTGGAAAATATAAAGTTTCCTGCAAAAGTGTGACATTAACTGCGAGATATTAAAGTATCATGTCATTTCACTAGCTGTCAACTAAGAAAGAGGGAAGATGGTGAGCTTCATCAGCAAAATTTAGAAGCCATGCTTTTTCATCCTTCAGCAAGGTCCTACATCTGATACTTATGTGTAAATTTCCTTGACTTTAAAATGAGAATTAGTTGCGAATACAGCTTGCAGGGTTCAAATGGAGATCACCACCAATCTGGGAGCTGATAAATAGAACTTAAGTTTTCTTCCCTAGACAACAGTATTTCATCTTTTTTTTAAATCTCCTTTATTCCATGAAGCAGTGGTTCTTAAAGAATGGTCCAGAGCCAGCAGCAGGAGCATTACTCAGGAACAAGTTAGAAATGCAAATTCTCAAGCCCCACCCTTAACCTACTGAATCAGAAATTCTAGGGGTGGGCTGTGCAGTCTGCATTTTAACAAGCTCTCCAGGGAATTCTGATATACTATAAGCTCAAGTTTGAGAACCACTGTCATAAGTGATTATCCCAGAACAGACCTCCTGGGCTACTGTGTTGGTTATGGGAACTCGAAAAAGAATGTCAGAGCTCCAGTAACCCGGAAGAGGATCTAGCACAGTTCACGAAAGGGCAGTATAGGACAGGTTGGGCTGGAGGACACCAGGGCAGCAAACACGGCAGGCGCATGTTCAGGGCTCCCCTGGTGGTCGAGTGGTAAAGAATCTGCCTGCTAATGCAGAAAACACAGGTTTGACCACTGGTCCGGGAAGATCCCATGTACTGTGGAGCAGCTAAGCCCGTGTGCCACAACTACCGACCAGTGCTCTAGGGCCCAGGAACCGCAACTGCTGAGCCCATGTGCTGCAACTTCTGAAGCCCATGGGCCTAGAGCCGGCGCTCCGCAACGAGAAGTCTGCACACTGCAACTAGACAGTAGCCCCTGCTCTGAAACTAGAGAAAGACCACGCAGCAGTGAAGACCTAGAACAGTCAAAAATTAATAAAAATAAATCTTGAAGTGCAAGTTCAGGGTGTTTTCTGAGGTCTAAGTGAGGCAGCTACACTCAGTCTTATGCAAACAAAGGTTTCTCAGAGAAGGACATGCCTAAATTTAGGTTTCCGAAGGATGAGAGGAACTGGTCATTTTAAAGTGGAGAAAACTGAGATTTAGGGCACTTGGACAACTGTACTCTAGGCCACACAACCTGCAAGCAAGTGGCAGTGTTGGGATTTGAATTCAGGTCAGTCCAATTCCAGAGTTCTTGCTTTTAACCATTACAGTTAGGCTGGAAAATAGGTTTTATCAAGCCTGTCAATCCTGATAAATTGATAATGGCTTCCAGGAAGGCTGGTGATGAGGACTCTGAGACCTGGGCTGGGCTCAGCAGGAAAAGATGCCACAATCAATTAGTGATGTCTGCCTCGGGTACAGAATAGGGGAGTATATGTGTCATGCATGCATTTGCTGACCCTGCACGGCAGAGTACTGCCTCAAGGACTTTGCACAAAGAGGGACAGACCTGCAGAGCTGTTTCTTATTCATGGAAGATTGTCTTTGACTTTAAAGAACTTATAGCTCTGTGGCATCAGTGGGCACCTATTTTATGTTACTAGGAGGTAGTCAGTGACAGGAGGATGTTATGAGCTGATGAAGCATTCATTGAGAAAGGGAATGAAGTTTTCTTCAAAAAGTGAAGCTGCTGATTAAGTCTAACAAACAACAATAAAGAACAATCTTATGAACCTAAGCTTCAAAGTTTGTAGGACAATTCACTTTCATTTTTTACTTCTGTTATTTCCATCAACATGGCAGATGTTGATATGATAGAAAATGTCACTGTTCGCAAGTAATGTGTCAAGTTAGCACTCTCGTGCCTAGGGGAAACTTAAATTTAGAAACGCCACCCAATAAGTATGCATTCGCCATACCTAATGGCTCAACTGTGCAGTAGTTTAGAAGTTACTATCAGACAGAGGGACTGAGAGAGTGGCTCTTTAAGGCAAAGATGGTACTAAGTTAGTGCCAGTTTGTTTCACACATGATTTATGGTGTTGGGAGGATGGTAGGTGAGCTCTTTGAAGGGTAATCAAATACTATTTTCACAATATATTTGTTAAACCAATGTATGGATTGAAACAACAGTAACAGCACAACAACAGCAATTGGTTCTAATAATCAAAGGAAATCTGATGGTATCATCAAGTCAGCGAGTCATGGGAAATGACTTCTGGATGAATTTCCTTTGCAAAACTTCTTTTTCACTTCTCCCTGTCTCAACTTCACACTGAACTGTTATAAAAACCCTTTTTATCCTTGAAATTAACAAGTTTTTGAAGGAACTTGTGCCCTGGACATAGAGATCAAAAGAAGATGACCTCCCCCAAAATCCCAGGTCCCAAATAGCCACCTGGGCATTTCTCCCCAGGTGTAGTGAACAATCATCTCTCAGCAATCATGACTTGGACAACCCATGTGCACTCCCACCCCCATTATCAGAGGCTCACTTTGCAGTTATGGGCAGCCTTGGGTTTTGTCATCTGAACAACTAGGGTGTAAGCCTCAGTGGTCTGCTACCTCAGGGCTATGCCTGCTGATAGAGCTCCCCTAACCCCCACCTGCAGTTATCAGGAACCAGCTTTCTACTGGTCCTCCCCCAAAGCATTTACACCAGAGATGATAGGGGAGCTTATCACCTTAAGATTTGTTTACCTTATCTCACAATGGGAGAAGAGATTTGACAGTACCAGGAATCAAAACATTTCTCTGCCCAAGTCCTGCTGACCAGTGCAGAATTATCTCTGATTCACTTTACATTTTAAACATTATCTGAAACCTCAACAAGGAGAAAAAGAAAACATGACAGCCATCTGTGGAAAACAGGCTCTGGGGTACAGGCTGATAAGGACTTTACCTTTAGATAATCACCTGGAGAGCCATAAGAAATGGACTCAATATGCAGAGACTGTGCATCTTTGTACTGTAGCATCTTCTAAGGTACAAATCCCAACACGAAGAAGGTGCCCTGGAGACCAAGGCTGGGGGTCTCTAGTTTAGATTACATGTTCCAAAAGAAGAGAACCATTTAAAGGTTCATGCCCTGAAGCTTCTCTTTTGCAGGGCTCCTGATCCATTCATGGAGCAGCGAAATACCAAGTCAGTTCATAGAAACTGCCTTATTGGCTGTGCGGGTGATTCACGCCCTTCACCCCTGGTTGGTTTTGTAATATGTATCCCAAATACATCCCTCTCCATTGAGCAGCTCTGGTGCTGAAGCTTAGCTATGTGCTGTCATTGTCCAGCCTCCTCTCTTTAACCCAGGTCCATGGATCTTTTCTCCTTCATCCCATGGAGAGAGATAGCATAGTGCTTTGGGTTGAGCCCGGGGCTGAGGGTAGTAACAAGATCCGGTTTCTATATCTCCTTCTGCCACTGTGATCTTATATGACTTTGGACAAGTATCTTCCTCCTCCCCGCAGCCCAGGGATCTGCTGTTAGTGCAGGATTGGGCTTCCCTGGTGTCTCAGACAGTAAACAATCGGCCTGCAATGTGGGAGACTCGGGTTTGATCCCTGAGTCAGAAAGATCCCCCGGAGGAGGGCATGGCAACCCACTCCAGTATTCCTGCCTGGAGAATCCTATGGACAGAGGAGCCTGGGGGCTACAGCCCATGGTGTTGCAAAGAGTTAGACATGACTGAACAACTAACACTCATCTCTAAGGAGACTTTCCACCCTAACATTCTAGATCTTCAAGGGAACTGGAATTCTGGGTTCAACTGAAATTGGTGTAACCAGAATTTGCCAACTTTCTTCCTCTCTGGCATGAAGCATGACACTAGGCATCACAGGGGATATGCTTCTATCAGATCTCTCTCTCTCTCTCTGAACCACAGCACTCACAAGCGAGGGGCAAGTGGGAGAAAAAAACAAGTTTACAGTTATCTCTGGTGCACAGCAGAACATACTGTGTGCTATGAGCAAAGTACAAATGATTACAGGGTCTAAAAGAGGCAGAAATTGCATCTATTTACAAAAAGTCAGACTCACACTTCACGGCATTTCAGATGAGCCTTGTCAGGGAGAGAATTCAGACAGGACACAACTTAGTTTCTATAGCAACATTTACTGAGCAGGTCTTTTGTGCCAGCCACGGTTCTGAGTGCTCTGCACACAATAACCCTTTATTCTCCTCAGTCTTTTGATATTGAGACTGTGATTATTATTCCCGTTCTGCACATGAAGAAACTGAGGCATACACTGCTTAAGTAACAGGCCACAAAGAAAGGGGTGTGTGTCAGGATTCAAACACAGGCAATCTGGTGGACAAGCTCCCATTGTCAATCTGGTGGCTCTACTGATTGTGGCACTGGAAAACCACTGACTCTGGAAACTGGAGAATGAAGAAGATCTGACTTCAGGGATGAGCTCTGGGGCCGTGGGCAAGTCCTTCCATGCCTCTGCTATCCCAATTTCTTACCTGTGAAATAGCAGTGCTAAGTACTGGCCTCACTGGATTGTCATGACAATTTAGCAAAATGGTGAATGTAAATATGATTTAAATGATACAATGTTCTATCTATTTTTCTGTTTGTAAAGGCTTTTTTGATGTGGACTGTTTTTAAAGTCTTTATTCAATTTGTTGCAATATTGTCTCTGTTTTGTGTTTTGGCCACAAGATATGTGGGATTTTAGCTCCCCGACCAGGGATTGAACCTGCATCCCTTGCATTGGAAGGTGAAGTCTTAACCACTGGACTACCAGGGAAATCCCTATATACTTTTTTTTTAATTTATTTATTTTTAACTGGAGGATAATTGCTTTACAAGTGTGCTGCTTTCTGCCATATATCAACATGAGTCAGCCATCGGTATACATAAGCCCCCACCCTCTTGAACTTCCCTCCCATCTCCCACCCCATCCCACCCCTCTAGGTTGTCACAGAGCACCAGGTTGAGTTCCCTGTATTGTTTACAATAAATTCTATATCGTTTTAAATAATAGAAGAAAGCAGAAGGAGCAACATGAAGAGAAGTCTGAAGGTGGTGAAGTGCAAGGTACATATATTTAGGCATGTGTTTAGGGCAGAGTGATCATCCAGAGAGTCCCATGAGTAAGGGCTACCTGATGGGTCAGGCCTGGGGTCTCTTCCTCAGGGTTACACCTTGGGTAGTTTCCACTCAAGGCTTTATTTCATCTCATCTCTGCTATCTATGCTAGGCCTTGACTGTGCTCTCTAAAGTAGAGAATGACAAATGTAGTCCATTTTCCTCATGTTTTGTACTGTTGAAGCTCATGCCCAGAATGCCAACACAGTTCTCATCAGCATTTGAGTTCAGCCACAGCATTTGAATGAAAGGGCTAGACCCTTAACCCGCAAGACAAATATAGGCATTGGCACATTAGTTTCAGCAGAATTAGCCCATGTAGGCGTGACACTAAGGGACAAACCCAGCATAAAGAAATAGACTCATCTCAGGAATGTCTGTGTAGTAAGATGTGTTACCATCATCTTCTCAATACTGGCCAAGGCAGCATCTTCAGATGGTATCCGGGTTACCATAGGAGCTGGTGGTAAAGCTGAAGGGATACACTAAGAAAAGGGCACAAGTTCAAGAGATACTCAGTGGGAAAATACACTGGACTGGCACCAGAAGATCTGAATTTGAGCCCTAGCATGACTGATTTTTGACTGATTGCCCCTAGAAACTGGAGGAGGAAAGAGCGGCCCACTCCACTATTCTTGGCTGGAGACTCCCATGGACAGAAAAGCCTGGTGGGCTACAGTTCATGGGGTCGCAAAGAGTTGGACACGCCTGAGCATGCATGCACGACCCTAGAAACATCATTTCCCCTCTCTGAGCTTTTGTTTTCTGTAAAATGGCACAACTGATATAAGTGCTCCTTAAAGCATCTTCGAGTCTGAAAGCCCAGAACATGCAGGTTATTTTAAGCAGAAACTTAACTAAAGCTATTCTTAGGCTCCCAACTAGAAGCTACATGTGATTTTGCATCTCCTACTAACTGCAGAGGTCACATTTTCAACTGCTTCTTGCTCTTATCTCTCTCAGCTACCAGATGCTGCCATTTACAAAGCAACAACAATAACAACGTGACAACAGCAACTGTAGCAACAGACATAGTGGTAGACAGGAACTGTGCTAGCAATACATTTTCAAGGCATTCAACTCTCAGAGCAGCCCCATTGGGTGGGTATCATCATTATTTCTGTAACACAGATGAGGAAGCAAAGGTTTCAGAGTTAATAATTAACTTGCCCAAGAGACAGAGTGGGGAACTGAGTCCAGTCTGTCCATGGCAAACCTTGTGCTCTTAGCAACCTAGATATCCAGCCAGGACTGAACATAAGGGTATGAACCTTAAGTGTCCCCGGTGGCCCTGGAGGGCACTTGCCTTTGAAAAATGATTTCTAAAGATTTTCTCATAGGGATCAGAGCTTTTCTTCCTCAGGAAGAAGGAAGTCACCAATTCCAGAGTGAGAGAACAGGACACGCAGTCCTTTCCCTAATGTGAATTCTGATGATACAAGAGTGGACAGGCCTCCATTGGAAGAGAGAAAATCAGAGGGAGAAAAGTCGCATGAGGAAAGAGCAATTACCCACCTTCTTAGTGATCTGAGAGATACTCCACACAGGAGTCCCTGATCTCTGCCCGACATTGTTCAGTGACCCTGCCTGAGGGTGCATGGAAAAGTACACCAGAATGTGTGGGTGTCAGTGGAGGGGGAGTCACAGCTCATAGATTAGACAGAATGAAGGAACCAGCTGCATGGACCAGCCGCACTTAGAAAGCATCTGTTCCCAAAGCCCTATTAAGTGCCAAGCACAGAGAACCATTCCCAAGACAGAGCCCCTGTGCTCCTTGTGTGAGACAGGAGACAAATCCAGGCTTGGCTGGCATTAACGCCAGACGCTAAGTGCCATATGAAAGTCTAAACAACTTGCTTTGGGTGTAGAGTGGAGGGAGGATCCACTCCACAGTTAACTCCAACACAACGCAGAAAGTGCTACGAGCTCTAATGAAAGCACAAGCTGAGAGCTCCGGGAGCTCAGAGAGGGATGGGTGGATTCTGACTGGGGTTCACACAGAAACAGTGGTGTTTGAGTGGAATCTTGAAGAACTGAAATGAGTGGGAAAGGGCTGAGATGAAATTCCCTTTATCTCGGGGATGTCAGTATAAAGAAAAAGTCAGTTTGTCTATGTTTGCTATTCTGAAGGCAGAATGGCTACAAACATCGGAGTCGAGGTTAAGAATGATCTGATTTTGACTTCCAGATCTGCCGTGTCTGTGTGACCTTAAATCTTGGTATCATCATCTGTAATAGGAGATACTAGTATCTTTTTCATGGGATCGTTGTGGGGAATAAAGAAATTAACTACGGCAAATGTTTAGCAATGCAAGTGTCTAGCAAATAATAAATGATAGCTTTTACTGTAGTATGATTACTGATGCACTGAACATTATCTAGCTCATCTGGACAACATGTGACTATTCAGCCACTGCTGGATATTCAGACAACTTCCAGAATTAACTAAATGCACCTGCATATTCCTTGGCACTTGTCTTCATCCTGTGTGCATTTTCCCTCTCCCCAGACCCTTGCACGGCCAGCCCCTTTGTCTACTCCTGAATCACAGTTTTGCCTTTTTGGTTTGTGTTTTGGTGTTCTTATCCATACAATGGACTAAATGACTGGGCCTAGTTTTCTCACTTCTTTATGCAGTAAGGTTCTACAGTGGAGGGTACACTCTTTGAGGTACTTTCAGATCCAGCAGTAAAGGCACAAGAGCCATTATCACAGTCAGCTTCTCGAGTAAAGTCCTGTCTTGTTCATAGCCAAGTTTGCTCTGTCTCCTGTTCATCACCATGCTATGAGAATCAACAGAGGACATTGGAATTGCAGGGAACTAGAGTCAAATCTTCTGTTTTACCAAGGAGCACCACGCAGGCCAGAGAGAGGAAGACATTTGTCAAGTTTCTGCAGAGAGGCAGGCAGGGGCGGGTCTGCACACTAGACCCCAATGTGGGAGCTCACAGGTCAGTGTGCCCTGAATGACTTCCCGTGACCTCTGCGCCTTGGCTCTGCAGACCCAGGCTCTGATAAGGTCAAAGATGCATTTCCTTCTCTCCCTTCATCTGCCTCGCCCTCCCTCCTGACTTTGGGTAAAGCCCCCTGGAGGTCCATTTGGACACACACACACTGCTCCCACAAGCATCCTTGGATGCCACTTACATACCACGTACTGACTTGGGGCCTCACAGTCTGGAGACCAGCTGACAGGAAGAGAGGCAAGAAGACCGAAAACACTTTAAATGGCCTTGGAATTAAAGTGAGAAGGGAGACAGGAAACGTTTGTGATGACCAACATCACAGAGAAGTGATAAAAATGAGGAGACCTTAACGCTTGCCTTCTGCTCCCCTGAGATCAAGGATATAAAGGCTTTTCATCTCACACGGCAGCTCCAGCTGTTTGGTGGTGGTAACCAGGCTGCAGAAGATTTCAAAGCAGCGCCTGGGCTCCACAGGCAAGAAGGCTAGGTAGAATCCTGTGTCTGCCCCAGGCTCCCGCTCGAGAAGCATTCACCCTTTCCTCTGAATATACAGAACAAGCTATACTTCTACTTTGGAATTTATTTCATTTTCTCATGTCCAGTTTTTATTCATGGGTCATGGGTCTGTCTTCCTCTTCACATTAGAACGTTCCTCTTAAGATGCAAATGTAAGAACAGCCTTATGGACACAGCAAGGGAAAGAGAGGTGGCAGGTGAATTGAGAGAGTACTGCTGACACACATATAAAACAACACCACTATCGTGTATAAAACAGAGGCGGGAAGCAGCCGTATAGCACGGGGAGCTCAGCTCGGTGGTCTGCGAGGACCTAGAGGGGTGGGATGGGGCGGGGTGGGAGGGAGGCTCAAAAGGGAGGGGCTCCATGTATACTTAGAGCTGATTCAAGCTGTTGTACTGCAGAAAACAACACAACATCATAAAGCAATTATCCTCCAATTAAAATAAAATTTTAAAAAAAGAACATCCCTCTTAAAGGTAGGCCCCGTGATTGTATGTTGTATCACATATGATACAACAATCCAATATAATTATACGATGTGATACATGATACAACAATATTGTATTTAATCACATATAATGTGCTTATGATGTTATTTATATGACGTTTTATTATGACATTAATTATATGATGTTAATTATTCAGTGAATATTATGGTTAGATATACTGCAAGGTATTTTAGCTTAATAGTAAGCACTCACCTGGGAGGATCAGACATAGGTAGGTTTGAATGCTAGCTCTGCCTTTATCAGTTCTCTGATTTCTACCTACCTGTGCCTCAGTCCATTTATAAAATAATAATGATAGTGCATACTTTATAGGACTGCCACACAGATTTTAAACTGTTTATTATTTTAAAATGTGTAGTTAGTTCCTAGCATTAAAGGGCTCAATATATGCAGCAGCTATTAGTAATAACAGAGATCAACACCATCATCACCATCATCGTTTGTTGACAGTTATTATGCTGGTAACCAAAATCCACAAATCCTCAATCAGTTCCTGTCTTTCCTTAGACAGGAGAGGGAGAGATGCAAAGGAACAAACTAAAGGAAAGAAAACAAACCCAGTGCTTCTTACTCTGTGGCTGCCACACCAAACCACACGGTGGGCTTCTGTGCGCTGAAGGATCCCTGAAAGCTTCTTTCCTGAGGCTCTCTCCTAACCTTGGCTCTGTGGATGCCAGCCCTCTGGAGACAAGAAAAGACTAACCTAAGGCAATGAAGGGGCTTCCCAGGTGGATCAGTGGTAAAGAATCTGCCTGCCAATGCAGGAGACACAGGAGACATAGGTTCAATCCCTGGATCAGGAAGATCCCCTAGAAAAAGAAATGGCAACCCACTCCAGTATTCTTGCCTGGAGAATCCCACTGACAGAGAAGTCCAGTGGGCCACAGCCCATGGGGTCGTCAGGGGTCAGACACAACTTAGCAACTAAACAACAAACAACAAGGCAATGAAGGGGTGAGGGGAGAAGCTTTGCCTAATTTCTCAAATAAGGCAGTCCAAGCTTCCCACTCAAATCTTTAGGGTGAAAGAGGTCCATCCTACCCACACTCAAAGCTGCCCCAGGCTTGCCTATCACGTCAAAGAAACAAAGCCAGCAGCTGTGGCACCATGGCCCAAACTGGTCTTGCGACCTCCTTAATGCTTTGAGGGGAGCAGCAAGGGGAGTGGGTTATCCTAAACCAACAAAAACCAGGTGGGAGAGTAGGTACTGGCGTGGCTGTAGTGGTGAGTAGGTGTGTGGGTACAAAGGTCACTAGCATGATGCTCTAACGTGTGTGTAGAAAGTATGGAGAAAAACAGAATCTGAAACATAGAAATGCTTACTGGATGTAGTTAGTGGTAACAGAATGTGGAGCTGAAACTGACCACACTTGTACAGTACACGCCTATCCTCTCACAGCTTAGGAAACAAAATTCTTCACTTAAGAAGGGAAATAGTCCACCTACTTGGTTATTCACTTACTAGGCACGGACTGTACCACTTAATGCCAAGGACTATGCTATATGCTGTGTATACAAGCTGAGAAAAAGGGCAAGAGGCCCTGCCCTCACAAACGTACACCCTAAAAGAGGGACAGATAATCAACAAGCCAACAGTCCATCAGATGCAGTGAAGTCTCTCGTGACCAACTTCTATTCAACCATGTCTCTGGATTGACCTGTATTCTCCATGATCTCTGTAAACCCCACACCTTCTGGACAGTAGCCTCTTCTCTCATCAGTCCCTATATTTCTGTTCACTTTAGCTTTGTTGAAGATAGACTAGGAATCCATTCCATTTGTTTCCAAACCTATTTATACTTTTGTGTTTTACTTAAATTTTTGCCATGTAACTAGAAGTTATGTAAAATATGAGTGCAAAAAGAAAGTTGTTTTACTTCTCTGGAAAGTCAGTTACATGCTTTTGAAAGGCTCAGAGATGAATCACTAGAAACATTACAATGCTAGGTGTAGGCAAGGAAACTATAAAAGATTGGGGGGGGACACAAAAAAATTCTGTGCTTACATTTATGTTATGTCTTCAAGTTCCCACTACATCAAAAGTTTGGCAAATGCGTGTGCACTTCAGTGTTTTAAGTTAGAAGAAAATCCTCGTGATGAATCATTTTTTGTAATTCTCCATTTTAACCATCTTTTCCAAATAATCTAATAGCAGCCCCTTATTGTATCAGATGAAAGAATTTCTGCTGCAATTACAACTTGAGTAAAGTGCTGTGAGGGGAGCCAGCTGAGTGAGGTGACAGAGCACAGTGGATGACCTACTTAGGGAGGTCACTGAAAGATGCAAAGAAGCCAGCCAGACAAAAGTAGGAGAGAAGAGTTCTAGGTAGAAGGGACAGCCTAGCAGGGAGCCTCAGTATGCTGAAGGTGCAACAGTGGATAGAAAAAGGGAGAGGATGAATGAAACTGTTCAGATTACCAGGGTTCAGTCAAAAGGCGGCCCCTGACAGGTCATGCAAGGCAATATAAACATTACTGACAGGGACCTCCCTGGTGGTCCAGTGGCTAAGATTCCACTCTCTCAGTGCAGGGGGCCCAGGTTTGATCTCTGTTCGGGGAACTAGATCCCATATGCTGCAGCTAAGAGTTCACATGCTGCAACTAAAGATCACACAGGCCACAACTAAGACCCGGCACAATCAAATAAATAAATATTTAAAAATTACTGAACACACGCTGAGGACCCTCTCAAAGCTCAAGGGGACTATGTCAGGACCCCATTTCCATTTTCAAAAGAACATTCTGGCTGCTATGTGAAGAATGGAGGAGGGTGAGAAAAGAGAAAGAGAGCAAGATGGAGGCAGCGATGCAGGAAAGTGATAAAGAAAGCAGTAAATACAGCTATCCCTCAGCATCTGTGGAGGATTGGTTCCAAGACCCTCCTCAGATACCAGAATCCATGGATGCTCAAGTCCTTATGTAAAAATGGCACAATATCTGCATATAACCTATGTGCATCCTCCCATGTACTTTAAAGCATCTATAGGTTACTTATAACACCTGATGCAAGTAAACTCTGTGAAAGAGTTATAAATACAATGTAAGTGCTATGTAAACAGTTGTCGGCACACAGAAAATTCAAATTTGGCTTTTTGGAGCTTTCCCAATTCTTTTTTGCGGTACTTTCAATCCATGGCTGGTTGGTCCGTGGACGTGGAATCCGCAGGTCCGAGAACTGACTATGCATGGTGAACAGTGACGCAGCACTGGGCCGCTGGGGGCCGGGGGTATAGGAGATGCGTTCGCGGCGTCTTCAGAAGGACGTATATCCATGTTTTCTCTTGTCAATCAATCAGCATGGCCAAACTTACAGCTAATTTTTGAAAGGTATTTATGATCCAATCTGGGGGGAGGGGGGAACCCAGAAGTCAAGTAAATTGGTTTTCTTCTCCTAGTTTGATACTTATTGACTGTGCTACTTAAAGCAAGACTCTGAACCCTTGGAAGCTCATCTGGATAAAGAGAATAATAATATCCTCTCCAGTCTCTATTATATTTAAGTTATGCAATTTGAATAAGATGATGTACTACATCAATCTGTATACTACCCTTTATAGTGAATGTAAGGACTTGGATAATCTTACAACCGGTAAGGCAGATTTTATTGCCTTCACTTCACAGGTGAGAAAACCCAAATATATTCAACAGTTACTGAGCATCTACTCTATCAAGACCAGGGCTAGGCCCTGAGACTTTAAAAATAAATTAGACCCAGCACCACCCTGTAGAAATTTACAGTCTGATGCAGAGACAGACATGAAATTACAGAATATCAAGAGAAGTGCTAAGAAAGAAAGCACAGTAGAAGTTCAGAGGAGGAACTCATTTTTTCTGGAAGAGATGGAAGACTTCCTACTGGAGGCAACATCTAACTGGGGTCTTGAAGGAAGTGTAGGAGTTTTTCAGGTGCGGAGGGGCGTTGGTAAGGAATGTCTACAGAGGTATGAAGACCTAGCCATGTGATTGTGGTCTCCAGCATTCAGTGGGCTGTTAAGAAATGAGGCTGGGGGTGGATCAGGGCCACTGAGGCTCTCTCACATGGAGCCTTGTGGGTGCATTACACCCAAGCAAAAAAAAAAAAAATCTAGTACAGTAGCTTCATAAGTATGTTTTTTCCAAATGCTCTCAGCAGTTCTGCATTGTATCTGTGTCTTTTACTCTCTCCTTCCTCACTTACTATTTTCCCCAGAATGAGTTTGAATCTCAGCCTCTCCCCTCCCACACACGCTCCTGGATCTTAATTTGCAGGGGAGGGGGGGGGGCATACAAAGAGAACACCCCTAGTCGGTAAGAACTGCTATTATTCTCAGAATTTCTTTTAGAAATCAAGGAATCTGGACTGTTTCTTAGCAGGAGCTATTTCATCCTATTTCATGGATGAAACATCAAAACTATTTCATGTTTTGAGAAACGTTGAAAAGGGACTCAAATTTTGGAACAAAGGGAACTAAATACCAGGGAGTTGGTTTTGGAGGGGAGGCATCTCTGCGGAGGAGGAGGCTGGGCTTTTGCTAAAGAGTGTCAGTTGGAAATTGTCTAGGAGACCTGAGCTCTCATCCCTGGGCACAGCATGCTTTCATGCCTCAACATGTCCATCTGGAAAATGACAAATAAGAAAATGTGTAGTTTTAGAGGTGGAAGAGTGTTATAGCTAAATGAATCTCACTTTTTTTAAACAAATAAGGACATGAACTCCAGAGAGGGGGAATAACTTGCTAAAGGTAATATAGAGAATGGGCAGTCTGTTTGGTCATTCACTCATCCATTTCATTCAGCAAATGTCTTGGTGAGTCCCCAGCGCCAAGTACCTTGCGAGATGCCAGGACTAAAGCAGGAGATGAAATAATCATGATCTCTGCTGTGTTGGGAGAAATGAAATGATACCAATAAACAAAACGTTAAAGAGGATAATTAAAGACAGAGATAAGCTATGATGGAAATAAACACAGCACTGGTGTAGAGAATAAAAGGGCAAAAGCACAGAAAAAGCCTCTCTGAAGAAAGAACCTAAAGTGGAGACCTAAAGACTACATACTCAGCCACTTGAAGAGGGTTTGGAAGAACTTTCTAGGGGAGAACTGCACGTGCCAAAGCCCCAGGGCAAAAAAAGTTTGGACTGTCCTGAAAGGTGAAAGAAAGACCAGTGTGTGGATAGACAAAAGGGGCACGACCTGGGTAGGAGATGTGGCAGGAGAGATAGTTGTTGTTTAGCCGTTAAGTTGTGTCTGACTCTTTGCAACCCCATGGACTATAGCTCACCGGACTCCTCTGTCCGTGAGCTTTCCCAGGCAAGAATACAGGAGTGGGTGCCATTTCCTTCTCTTGGGTAACTTCTCTACTCAGGGATAGAACCTGCATCTCCTGCATTGCAGGCAGATTCTTTACCACTGAGTCACCTGGGAAGCCCAAGGAGAGGTAGGTAGGGAGCTTAAAATTCAAAGTGCCCTTACTGGTAAATCCTTGATTGACCTTCATGTCCTTGTTGGACTCTACTGGTTGAGGGTTTGTTTAAAATTCACTACTCTCAGTATGATTTTCTGAGACCTGGATTAGATGAGCAGGAAAGAAAATAAAATGTTGAACTTTTCTTCTGTATCCACCTCTCCCCTTGCTTAGGGTTCAGCTCAAGAATTCAGCCAGGGGCAGAGTCAGGAGTGGATTCAGATATCAGGCAAGGTAGAATTTGATTCCCGGTGGTGTCATATAGTTTTGAGAGCTGGAACCTCTTGTTTCTATAGCCTTATTCCTCCTTCATTTTTGTCCTTCCCCTCCTCAGTAGATATACCCTCGCTAGAAAAATGAATTTCACTGATATAGGGCACCCTCAGGCAGTCATCTGCAGATTTTCATGAAGGTTTGCCTTGATGGACAGGTGCCAGTCAAGTTTGTGGTGTGCAGTGCAATTGCAGGCTTGCCACTTGGCTTAGGAACACCTATTTATATGCATGATTTTCATAGAAAAAGAATAGCAAGCAAGAAAATATTTTTCCCACTCACCCAGGGAACACAATCAAGATCGTCGGAGGGTGAGTCTAGCTTCATTTCTGGAATGATTTACCTGGTGTTCCTTGCAGGAACTGTTCATTCATGAACCAGCAGAGATGCTTTGTGATGCGGGGGGAGGTGGCACAGGGGGGTGACAGGGCCAGAGACAGAGGACGCTATGAGGCTGATCTCTCCACTAACCCCTTCCCTTTGGCTAGTGTCTCACTCCCTTTCCTTCTGCTCTAGTGGGTTTGTGTGCTAGTTCCCCAAGGCTGCACGGCAGCAGAGCTAGAGAGATGTACTCTCTACCTGGACTTTTGAGTTAACCCTACCTCCTACCCACAAATGAGGCTGAGCGAGCACGTGCCCTAGCGCTGGTCTGCAGCCTTGACCTTGGCCCCAGAACTCGACCCCAGAATGAGCCCTGACCTCATCCTCAAATCCAAGTTCCAACCTTGTCCAGCCCCTCCCCCAGCCCTGGGCCAAGTGCTCCTGCCTCAGCCCCTCTGTGTGCCTGAGTCTTTGCCTTGAAGGGTGCAGCCACAGTGATGTGCATCCCCTTTTAGGGAGGCCTCTGAAAGCCCCTGGCCTCTCGAGACCCAGGTCTCCCTTGCCAGAGCCACTGCAGAAGAACCACAAGATGTGGAAAGGAAGACATAGGTTCACACCTGTGTCCCTGGTTCCTCATCTGTATGTGGGCTCGAGCGTCATCAATCCTGCCTTACCTGCCCCAACGGGTAGTCTCAACAGGTAGCGGATGAGAGAGATTTAAAGCTCATATAATGCACTGTGAACTTTTACTACCTCTGCTCAAAATGTCAACATGTCAGCCTTCTTGCTGTCCAGTAGCAGAAGCCCACAGAGTAGGAGCTGGCCACAGACCAAATCTAGCACAATGTCTGCTTTTGTAAATAAAGGTTTACATGGTAAATAAAGTTTCACACTCATTTTATGTGCCTGTTGTCCTTGGCTGTTTCTGTGCTACCGAGCATCATAGAACAGTTGCAGCAGAGACTGCAGGGCCCACCAAGCCTAAGATACTCTGTTCCTTTGCAGAAAAAGTTGCTGTCACCCGGCATAGAGGAGCAGAGCAATGGCTCTGAAGCTAGAATTCCTGTGTTTAGAGGCTGAATCTTCTACTTGGTGGCTATGTGACCTTGGGCAAGTAAATTAGCCCCAGTTTTTTTATCTCCATAAAATGGCAATAAGAACTGAATCCCTCTACACTAGTGAAATGGCAGTAAATGAGTAATTCGTAGAAAGCAGGTAGCAGAGTCCCTGGCGTACAGTAAGCATTCAGTGTTGCCTGGTACTATTATCAGGGAAATGAGAGCTCTGGTTTGTGATGACAGACTTTCTGGGGACCAGAGTTAATATGGTTCAAGGCACAGGGGAGGGGAACCGACCTGAATTCATATCTCAACTCTGTCACTTATCACACGAATGACTTGTGAGAGATTAATTAACCTCCTTGAGCTTCAGCTTCTTCATGCATGAAATAGGACAAAAAAAAAATTATAAGGTTGTTGTGGGAAGTAAATGATAGTGCTTAGACCAGGATTTGGTGCATAGTAAACCCTCAATAGGGGACAGAGCTATAATAATAAATAAGATGAAGAACAGTAATTTTCCCCAAGTAGGGACAGCCACCCAGAACAGATAGGTAGTGAGAAGTCTCCAGGATGCCACCATTTTCAGGAGGTTCTAGCTGTGGCTAGTTGTGACCTTGACATCAGTTTTTACATATTCCAAGCACATTTAAATTCTACAGACTTCAAAGTGGAGTCAGGCAGACAGACATCTTTTAGGAGACTTCTCTCTAGGTTAAAAGGCCCTCAAGACCAAGTACCTTTCGGTCTAACAATCCTACAACAGTTCTTGGGTTAAGTTAGAGGCAAGGAGACTAGCACATATGTGTGTGTGTGTGATTATACAAACTATCTCTGAAAGCTCTTCTGCCCATAACACTAAATGGTTACCTGGTTTGCTATACAAGGGTGAAAAACGCCCTCATTTTGAATCCTTTAGAAAACCTAAGGGTTGAGTCATGTAATAGGATGTAAATCTTTTTGCCTAGGGAGCACTGGCTAAGAAGACTGACTGCTGCAGGTGGAATATGTTAAGGGTGGCTGAGTTTTGGACACCAGTCTAGGAGAAGTTCTCTCATTCTCTATTGGCGTAAGATAACAGGGAGTGACACAGTTCAGTGGGCTGAAGCAGGGGGAGTTTGGACCAAGGGTGGGGGCATAAGGGATATTCCTTAAGTTCATGGTTCCTAGATGGTCATCTTAATTTAGAAGACTGTGAAACAAAGTAATATCACCAAGCATTTATGGTTATTCCCTATCCAGCTGTATATAGGACACATCACATTGAACATGCCAAGAAAAATCATAAGAGTTGAGAGGCTTCTACTTTCAAGAGAGCTTACACCTCAATTGTGAGTGAAAAATGTACATACACAAAAAGTCATTTGATAATACAAAGAAAAATAAGTCTACCCAATGTAAGAAATGCCATGGAAGCAAGATTGTCAAAAATAGTACCAAGTAGTATAAGTGAATGATAGGCATTCATTCATTCAATCAGTCTTTAGTCTCTCATTTACCAGAAATACTGTGTAGTCATTGTGTGATGCCCTCTAAGGATTGTAAAGAATCAAATGAGCTTTATGAAAGCAGAGGCATCATCTATCTTATTCACCACTCTGTTGCACAGCCTCTAACCCATAGTAGAGAGGCAATAATGACTGAAACAGACAGACATGGTGTTTAGATGACTGTGACATTTATGGAGCTCCTAATATGGTCTTAGACTTTGACTTGTATTATAAAATACTAGCAGATAGAAATGTAGTAGACATCAGTTGGTTTGATATGTCCAACATCCATCTTCTCTCTGTCCACAACACATTCATTTTCCTTTGGCTGATACCTTCTTAGTAAGATGGTTACCTAATCTTAGGAAGATCATTAGCTAGTTTCTCTGCCTTCCCTTGACCAAAGGATGACTCCTACTCTGAAAAAGGCCTGTCTGGAGCTGTGTGGAGCAATGATCACAAATGGTTGGAGCAACGGTGATATTCTGAAGACACCATCTATGAAATTCTCACACCTAGATTCCCCAATCTCATGCAATTTCCATCTGCCTAAGGTTCAGTCTTTGAGCTGGCGGTCCCCCCTCCTTTCTTTTGTCTTCAGTTAGGATGCATTCATTTCTGTCCTTGCAATCAAAGAACTCAAACTAATAAAGCATGCGGGCTGCATAAAAATTGATGAGGCATATATTTCTGTGGACATTTAAGAGAGGAATGGAGACTTTAATAGACTACAGTTAGGAAAAGGAAAGCATGAGAGCTTCATGGAAGAGGTGGCATTTAAGTGGAACCTTTAAAGATTGGAAAGAATTTGTAGAGGGAAATGGTAGAAGTCAGGAAGTCTGTACAGGCTGGAACAAGAACATGAGCAAAGGCCCAGAACTAAAGAAAGCCTAGAAACATCCAAGAGGATCAGTACCTACACTCCAACCCCATGAACTCATCGGTCCATGTTTGTAGCCCCATTACACTTAAGTCAGATTTCCTTTTCCCATTTTGCACTGGATCAGAACCAGCTTTCCCTCCACTGTGTCTCTTCTCCATTGCCTTTATCTATAGGATATTAGAGCTGAGGGCTCAGTTAAAATCAGACCTAGACTATCTCTGAACAAGGTGATATTCTAGAGCTCAGCAGGTACCCGAGCCACACATGAAGCACTGGGCACCTTAGGGGAGCATTAAGGTTTACTCAGAAAGTTACGTGTGTTCTCCTTCACCTCCACTGCTACTGCTTTTCTCCTTTGGCCTGCACTGCATCTACGCTGGCCTTCTTTTTACTTCTCAATTTCACCAATATTTTCCTGAACCTTATTGCGAGCCTTTGTACTTCCTGTTCCTTCCACCTGAAACTGTTTCCCTGGCCCTCTGCCTGGCCAGCTCCTCCATATGATTCATTTTCTCAGGTCAAAGGTTACTGCCACAGAGAGGGTCTCCTTCACCCTTGTATGCAAGTAGCCCCATCAATCACACTCCCGTCATCTCATATCATTGCCTTCCTAAAACTTCTCAGATCCTAACGATCTTATTCACATGTACATCATCTCTCTCCCGTCTCTGGATCCTAAGCTCCATGATGGAAGGTTCTCAGTATTGTATTCCCCTGGCACTCCCACTGTCTGACATACACTGTGTGCACAGTAAACATTTGTTGGAAGGGTGGGCAAGTAGTTAGATAGAAGAAAGATGGAAAGAAGAAAGAGAAAATCCCTGTCTGTAGAACTACACATCTTCAGGGAGCATAAATGTTTTATTACAGGTACTCCACACACACACACACACATGCACACACCACTGATTTAGTAGAAACTCCATTGTCCAGATGGGGAAAATGAAGCTCAGAGAGGGAAAGGGGCTTCTCCCTAGTCCCAGATTTGTTTCTCTGTGTTTACTTTTCCAGAACCAGGCCAGGCTCCTGAAAAGCATTCCCATAGAACCTATGATCTCTCTGTCTATTTGTCCTTCCCTTGCCCCTGGTTTCATATGTTGGCCCACAAGGTGAATCTAATTCCAGGACCAGTGAGCCCAGCCTGTAACCAATTCTTGGCCTCATATACCATGTCACATCTCATTGACTTTCAGTGCCTGGTAATTAATACTCATGTTTCATAATAAATACGCAAGTCTGAGCAGGGGAGGAGGTCTCCTCTTCTGCATCTCCCTCTCTTGCCCAGTCCCAACTGGGTTCCAGGGCCAAGGTGAAGAGAGAGGCTCTAGGAAGCTGAGAGGAACCCAAAGTCAAAGTATACGCAACATGGACACATGACTCAGGGCCTTAACACTGCTAGTCCTGGCAAGGCCCTTGGCAGTTTGGTCCCCCACCACCACCTCCAACTCCCCCACATCCCTGTCTCAGTTGTACTGGCTTTTCTGGACTTTCTCTAAGGCCCCTTCCTCTCTTTCACCTCATTGCCTTTGGATAAACTGGTCCCTCTTCCTGGATATTGGCACAGGTACTTAGCACCATGGCCCCCTGAAGTAAGTACTCAGTAAACACTGGCTATCATGATAGTTACAATAGTTTGTTCTATGTTTAATACTTATTACTTTCTCAAAATATCCTTTCTTTCCCTTAATTTAAAACTTACAGAACACTGATCTCCTGTCTAAGCTCTGAGAAGGCAGAAGACACGCCTGTCTTGTGTCATCACGGCTTCCCAGTTTCCTGGTGCTCAATAAATGTTTGTTGACTTAACAAATGAACAATAAGGCTTTATCTAGTAAGTGACAGAGAAGCCCTAGACATGTTTCAGAATCCTAAATAATTGCTGTTTAAAGGAGATGAGGACAATTTATATCTATTAAGGTGACATATGATCATCAGATCTTGGATGTAAGAGAGTGTAAGGGGATGGAGGGGCACTCTCATTGTCTGAAAGACAGAAATAAAGCACCTTTGATGTCACAAGGTTAGAATCAGATCAAGAATGTCATATCTACCTGTAAGAATAGGATAATTCAAGGAGCACGATGAGTGTCGAAAAGTCCCTCCATACACACACAGACACACTTTCCATCTCCCTCCCCCTGAATGGGGCCACCCTGTCACCTCATTAGCCACCATTTACAATGAGGCTGCCACATTTCCAGGGACTGCAGCCAGAAGCCAAGGAGAAATGTCGGTGTGAGAGGCCTTAAATGAAGTGACAATAAAAAAGGAGTTGCTAATACCAGGAGATCCCTCCCTGGGAGAGAGCTGTCAGGAAGAGTGCCCAGGGCTGGGAGATTTATTGATACTAAGTGGATGGTGCCTTAACCAGAAGTGATTATCAAAGAGGTTTGAGCCGAGTGAGGATGGAATTGGACAGCCTGCGCCTTGCAGAGCGGGGGTTTTCCTGCCCTCGCCAGGGCCTGCCCTCCTACCTCCCCAAGAGGGAATTCCTGGCCTCGTTTCTACTTGCTCTGATTGTTGGCCGCATTCTGCTGCAGAATCTCTTGGAGGCAGGGACCTCGGAATCTGACACTCTGGCGGGGTTCCCTGAACATGCGATGGCTTTTCTCTCTGCCAGGTCTTTGCTGCTGTTCTTCCTTCCACCTGGAATACTCTTTATGCACAAGCGACTGCACTCTACCCTTGCCCCACACACACACCCCTTCTTCTTGCTGATCTCCGATCATCTTTCAGGGTCAAAGCCGGCACTTCTTCTCAGAAGCCTTCTCTGAGGTTCCCAAAGTCTGAGGTTGGGTGCCCCTGCCTGAACCCTGACCTCATCCCTTCCATAGCACGTACGTGAAGTGTAACTGACTAGTTTGATCCGGGTCTTTCCCATTTTCCAGGCAATGGTCCTTGAGGTTGGACCTTGCTGATTTCACCACTGCATGTCTACTGCCTAACATAGAATCTCACGAGTGGTAAATGTGAAATGTTGAGAAGTGGACGCATGGGCGGATGGACCAACAGAAGAAGAGATGTGTGTATATGCTCTGCATGATCCCCAGGGACCAGAGGGGGCTGAACTGAGCACCACCCATTTTCATTTTGTTGTAATATCAATAGACCCTAATGCAGTAATGTCTCTTGATCTGGCATCAGGGGAAGGCAATGCGCTACAGGAGAGGATTTCCTAGAAACTGAAGCTGTCCTCTATGCCATGACTGTCTCCTTCCAGTATTATAGGAGGGAGGGAAGGGATGTCATATCACAGAAGTCAAGAGTTCAAGCCTTGTGGTCTGACTGGTAGAGTTCAGATCTCAGTTTTGTCTTATGCTGGTCTTGGACTTGCCCTTCCCAACTTCTAACCTAACTCACAGGATGAAAGCAGTGATTGCCAGGGAATGTCTTTGGCATGAGTCCAGTACTTCATAAGTGCTCAAACAGCAGCTCTTAATTCTTACTATCAGAGGCACTATATAAATCATTGCTGTCTTAAATGGAGAATACACACACAGTCCCGCCTACTCCGATTCTCCATCAGCCTGAAAATCTGACCAACTAGTACACCGCAGGGTCCCCAGGCTGCTTTCCAATGCTCCCATTTCTCCTCAGGCCCACTGTATCTAATGACACAGGGTCCACCTCTAGCCTGCTTTCTGACTGGCCTTCACTCATCTACTCTCTGAAAGTGAAAAATGTTAGTCGCTCAGTCGTGTCTGATTCTTTGCGACCCCATGGACTGTAGCCCACCAGGCTCCTCTCTCCATGGTAATCTCCAGGCAAGAATACTGGAATATTTCTTTCTCCTAGGTAACTAACTCACCAAACACATTAAAAACTGTATCTTAAATACAACTCAAGACTCTGAATGCATCTGGATTTAGTGCCAGGATTCTATTACAATCAAATTTAAGAACTCAGAACCTTTACCTGATTTCTAGGTTTGAAAAACTGCACTAGAGTTTGCTAAAAGTTTGACTAGGAAATAAACAAAGTATGCTCAGTTAATATTTTTCAACTAATTTGACTAGAACGTAGACTGTAGGAGCCTGGAGGAACATTTATTATGAAGTCTGATGCCACCAGTTTACAGATGGGAGACTGAGACCCAGGGAGAGCCTGGGGTTGGTCCAAGGTCACATAGTTCTGTGTTGTGATAAAAACCAAAAAGAGAATCCTCTAGGTTTCTGGCATCTAGTTTAGTACTTTTTCTACAAGACGGGTTATCTTTTTTAACTGAATATTTACTGTGACAGATTTAAGGAAATGCACTACAACTAATTATATTTCTCAACATTTAACCAATTATGCAGCACCCCACAGGCCCTGGGCCCACAGTCTTAGTCTCAGTCTCTCGCTGGCCCTTTCTCCGTTGCTGCTCAGGCTTAGTTGAAATAAGGAGTCAGATTGAAGATCAGATGCTAAACACGTCTGGGGCCAGGGTCCACTTCAGTATATCCAGAAGGCTACCTCCAAGCCATGTTCTTCTAGGGAGAAGTGGGAAAATGTACCCTCTTAGCCTTAGAGGATAATATATTCAGTTCAAGGGGGAAAAACAGACTTGCAAAAGGCAAAAATAGGAAGATAACTTGAGAAGGGAAAATATTCTGGCCTCTGTGAATATAAAGATTCTATCATGCTTACCTGCACCCATTTCTTCCATCCCATCTCATCCTTTCCTCTTCCACTTCTGAAGTTCCAGCAAGAAACAGTGGCCACAAGGGCCCTAGAGGCCCAAGGAAAGGTGCAAACCAAGTTGGTAACATCAGGGAATGGACTGGAACATGAGATTTATATCCCACTGGATAATATTTCATTTCAGCAAGGAAAGAAGAGATCCTAAAAATACTGCAGAGAGCATATTATAATATTTTAATGGGGTTTATATGCTCCTCATATACACTTCACCCAGTAAGATGGATTGTGCTTTTTGACAAATCTATATTTAACATGAGGAGAATATACAATGTATGCTTCCTGGTGGAGAAATCCATATTTATGGAAGTTGTGATTCTGACAATTATAACAGACATTTAAAGACAGTGCCTATTGTCAGCTGCAAACAGACGGAGTGGCCTCATTAGGGCGAAAGAAAAAATAGTGTGAGCAGTAAAAGATAAATAGCTAATACGGAGACATCAGCCCGGAACAGAGGAGGAGGAAGAAGTCCAGGGTGACCCACCAGCTCCTCCTCATCCCCTACTGCAGGCCATGTGACCCTCTCATCAGCACTCATCTACCATGTCCTGGGTATTATGCTGGCTTTGGGCCATAAATGAGACCCCTGTTTTTTGGGAATTAACATTGACCTGAGCAGTCACAGATATATACAAGCAAAAAAAAAGAAAAAACTATTTCAAACAATAATCATTCAAGTATGAAAGCTACAATGGGAGATGTGATAGAGATTTATAGAGGGTTGAGGGGAGGATGGAACAAACATCTAGAAGAGGTGATGAAGGAAGGCCAGTCTAGGCAGGAGAGATGTGAGCTGAGACACAACTGCTGAAAAGCAGTGAGCATTGCAAAGACATAAGGGAAGGGCGCTGCAGGCGGAGGTGGCCCAGCTAGGGCAGAAGGAGTGAGGAGGCCAGAGAACAAAACAAAGGCTAGTGTGGCTGGAGCAGGGAGCAAGGACAGGGTGTGAGATAGGGGCACAAAGAAGGGGTTACTCTGGCTCTGAGTCACCATCATTTTTCCTCTGTGCAATGGGAAACCCTCAAAACTTGGAGAGGTTTTGCACACAAGAAAGGGCAAACAATGTGTTTTGTTTTGTTCAATTAAAAGGATCCCTTGGGTTTCTAGGTGGAGGATGGCATAAAGCTGGAGTCCAGGAGGGCCACCTTCAGACACAGCAGGGCCACAGAGTAGGTTAAGAGCAGGCATGTGGGGCTCTGGTTTCAGAGAATGGTCAGTCGATGGACTAGACACCTTGAGAAGCACTGAGTACCCAGTAACTCAGTATGCAAGCAGATATTATTATGAGTTTGGGATTAACATAAACATACTACTATACACAAAACAGGTTATCAATCAGGACCAACTGTATAGAACAGGGCACTGTACTCAATATTCTGTAATAACCTATATGGGAAAAGTATCTAAAAAAGAAGCAGTCACTTTGCCGTACACCTGAAACTAACACACATTGCAAATCAACTACAGTCCAATACAAAATAAGAATTAAATTAAAAAACATACACAAACACACAAAATAAAGGGCGCCTGCCAGGTTTCCTTAGATGATATGCTGGGTTACACTGGAAGTTAAACAGACGGCTTGTATGGCTCCATTACAATCTTTAAGAGAACATCTTGCAGGGGCATGAAGGGAATATCCAGGAAGTAACTGAGAACTGAGACTTGGTAGGCAACTAGGTCCTAGGAGCTAATGGCATTCTTCAGTTCAGCCTGACCCAGTGTATCAATTACATGTTAAAATGTATTCCCCAACAAAGGGCCCTGGGAGTATTTGAATTTGACAAAAATCTGGATTTTCTGGAACAGGATTCTTCTCAATCTTTTATGTGGCTAGTATGTAGCATGAAACTGCAAAGGGAGGACAGGGTTTGCACCATTTCCAAAAGGTGTTTACGCAAAGAAGTCTTTTCTTTTTAAGGAGCACGTTGTGGTACTATGGAGAAGGAAATGGCAACCCACTCCAGTATTCTTGCCTGGAAAATCCCATAGACGGAGGAGACTGGTAGGCTGTAGTCCATGGGGTCGCAAAGAGTTGGACACGACTGAGCAACTTCACTTCACTTCACTTCACTTTTTGTGGTACTAATGCTTCATGGAACACATTTGGGCAATGCTCATGGAGCATAGTTTAAGAGCCCATCTACAAAGGCAGTGTGGGGTCATGAAAGCAGGTGATATGGTCAAGAGAGAATCTAAGAACATCATCTAAGAACATCAGTTTTTTCATCTTAAAATAAAACTGATAATACCAAAGTCACAGAGTTGTGATGAGAAATGAACAGCCTAACATATACAGCAAAGCACCCTAAAATACTGTCACCATGAGAATGACTTGTGTACCTCACCATCCATATTAGGACAGTAATTTGGGGGCACTGGGGTTGGCATTACAGTTGGTCACTTCACTGGGGCAAAGTCTAGGAACCCTGTATCACATATTAAAATGAAGTTTCATTGCTGAATGACCTGAACTTGGTCCCGTAACTTTGGTCTTTTTTACCATTATAGTCTAACCAGCAGTCTAACTGAACATCAACCAGTGTTGGTAACTTAACTGGGATCTCACAAAATGACTCCTGTGGGGATATTCACACAGCTAAGCTATTACTGTGGCTGATACACCAGGGGGCCTGAAAACTCAGCCAGCAGGATGTACAAACACAGGATGAACATCAGCAGGGAAATGTACACTGAAATCTAAGGGTAGACTGGGAAAATCAACACTTGTTTTTTCTTAAACGGGCATCAGCCGCAAGCTGACAGACTCTCTTCCTGCAGGCACCTTATTATGCTTTGCCTTGAAGTGATGGGCAGTGTCATAAAAGATCGTTAGATTGGGCTCAAGACACCTGCCTAATTCAGATACGGTCTATCTGTGATACCTTGGGCATGTTCATTACCTTTCTAAGCCTTGGTTTCTCGCTTTAAAAACTTACCTAGTCAATCCTTTTCCTACCTTAATAAGGTTGTTGTACAGATAACATGAAAGAACATACAAAACTGCATTGTATACATTTATAATGAATAACCATGACAACGCTTGGCATGGAAATGGCACCTAATAAAGACTGCTTCAACAGATGGATGGGTGGGTTGGACAGATGAATGAGTGAATGGATGCACAGATGGGTAAAATAGATGGACAGTTAGATAGGCTGGTGGGCTGAAAGGATGGAGGGGTAGATTGCCTGAGTGGGTAGAAGGCTAGCTAGATAATAGAAGGATGATGAGTTGGATGGATAGGCTAGTGGATGAGATAGTTTTAGAGCCACTGACAACATGTTTGCAGCATCTTCCTCTATTCATTAATTTCTCTCTTCTCCTTTTCCAGTCTGTTCCCAGTTCTCTAAAGGAGTCTATGCCATCTTTGGGTTTTATGAACGGAGGACTGTCAACATGCTGACCTCCTTCTGCGGGGCCCTCCACGTCTGCTTCATTACACCAAGCTTTCCCGTTGACACATCCAACCAGTTCGTCCTCCAGCTGCGCCCCGAGTTGCAGGATGCCCTCATCAGTATCATCGACCATTACAAGTGGCAAAAATTTGTCTACATTTATGATGCTGACCGGGGTAAGCCAGGGGCTAGGGGAGAGAGACGTTGAAGGGATGGAGAGTAAATTACCAGCAGGAAGAAGAATGGGGCCTCCCTGCTTTCTTGAAAGCAGGGAGGAATGATCCAGAAATGCTTTATGTCTGTGGACTGATTTTTCAGTAGCTAATCTGTAACTCACAGTGTGGAAACACATCCTTGGAGAGAATAACCTTTTAACGCACCATGTCACGCTACAGCTCTCAAAGCTTCCATTGTTCCTGAACCCAGACTCAATGTCCAAGAACCTTAGCTGACTGGCTCAGGGTTCAGGGCTCAGAGCTCATGGAATGGCTTTGAGGAGCATATGGAGTCAGACCTGGATCTGAATTCTATGTTCCTTCCTCTCCTGCTGTCTGACTTTAGGCAAGCTCTCTCTGCCTCAGTTTGATCACTTCTGTAATGGGAATACAATTCTCTATTCCTTCCTTTTTTCATCTCTATAATGAAGATAAAGCCAGTCTCGATCTCATAAAATTGTGAGGACTGAATGACACAGTAGCTAGATGGGCTTGTATGGTACCAACAACACAATCAATGTACAGAGTCTTTTATACATGTTAACCTCTATCAGCATCATCAAAGTATCACCATCAACCCTCCCAGGCCTTAGTAATTCTGCCTCCACCTAAATTTCAAATTTTCCATTTCATTTTCTAAATGTGTCCAGTATTTGTTTTCCTTCTCTACATCTTGAATCAGAGGGTTCTAGTTTCTGGGGAGCACTTCCCTTTTCAAATCTACATATGCAAATTATTCCTTTTTTTTTTTTTTTTGGCAACAGAGAACACCACTTTCTCTATTTCCTGACCTTCTAAATAGAAACTCTCTTCTCTAACTCCTGTGATGGTTGTATTATACTATCCTACCATCCCCTGTTATACTCAATGGTTCAAAAAGAATTTAACCATTATTGGTTTGAATAAATAAGTGGACCATACAAGGTCTGCAAAGTGAGGCACAGAAATTCTGCCCTGTTTAAAAGAGAGGTTTTATAGGGGGTTGCTTTTAGAGATGGAGAAGGCAATGGCACCCCACTCCAGTACTCTTGACTGGAAAATCCCATGGACGGAGGAGCCTGGTAGGCTGCAGTCCATGGGGTCTCGAAGAGTCGAACACGACTGAGCGACTTCACTTTCACTTTTCACTTTCATGCACTGGAGAAGGAAATGGCAACCCACTCCAGTGTTCTTGCTTGGAGAATCCCAGGGACGGCAGAGCCTGGTGGGCTGCTGTCTATGGGGTCACACACAGTCGGACACGACTGAAGCGACTTAGCAGCAGCAGCAGCAGCCTTTAGAGAGGCTTAGAAGATTTTTCAATAGAAGAGTGACTGGCAAAATGTTTTTTCAGGAAGAGTTAGGCAGGCATTATTTAAGGAGAATTAGCTGGCAGGGGAAGCCAGAAGCATTCTATTTCCTTCGATTTTCCCTTCTCTTTCCTTATTTGGATGATTTCCCTTGTCAGACAAGCAGGCATTATAAGGATGACCTGCAGAATGACTATTTCAGGACAACTTTGCAGCATAAATAGGTCTCCCCTGATGGCTCAGATGGTAAAGCGTCTGCCTGCAATGCGGGAGACCCAGGTTCAATCCCTGGGTTGGGAAGATCCCCTGGAGAAGGAAATGGCAACTCACTTCAGTACTCTTGCCTAGAAAATTCCATGGAGGGAGAAGCTTGGCAGGCTATAGTCCATGGCATTGCAAAGAGTTGGACACGACTGAGCGACTTCACTTTTGCAGCATAATGAGGCTTGAGGTCTAGAAGTGGCAAAGCCAGGAAAATGTCACTTTTACTAGAGGATCATCTCTGGGGTTAATCAGCAAAAAACGCCCATACTCTAAAAGGGGCTCCACCTACCTCACAACTCTTAGCTCAGAGTTCTGCCATTTGCTAGCTGTGTGACCTTAGGCCAATGACTAAGTCTCTCTGCACCTCCATTTCCACATTTGTGAAACATGGATAACAATGGTACCTACCTTACAGAATTAAGTGAATTGAAGACAGGAAAGCTAATGGAGCAATGGCAGACACATAATAAACTTTCAGTAAAAGGAGTACGTCAAGGCTGTATATTGTCACCCTGATTATTTAACTTATATGCAGAGTACATCATGAGAAACGCTGGACTGGAAGAAGCATAGGCTGGAATCAACATTGCTGGGAGAAATATCAATAACCTCAGATACGCAGATGACACCACCCTTATGGCAGAAAGTAAAGAGGAACTAAAGAGCCTCTTGATGAAAGTGAATGAGGAGAGTGAAAAAGCTGGCTTAAAGCTCAACATTCAGAAAACTAAGATCATGGCATCTCGTCCCATCACCTCATGGGAAATAGATGGGGAGACAGTGGAAACAGTGTCAGACTTTATTTTTTGGGCTCCAAAATCACTGCAGATGGTGACTGCAGCCATGAAATTAAAAGACGCTTGCTCCTTGGAAGGAAAGTTATGACCAACCTAGATAGCGTATTAAAAAGCAGAGACATTACTTTGCCAACAAAGGTCCGTCTAGTCAAGGCTATTGCTTTTCCAGTGGTCATGTATGGATGTGAGAGTTGGACTGTGAAGAAAGCTGAGCGCCAAAAAATTGATGCTTTTGAACTGTGGTGTTGGAGAAGACTCTTGAGAGTCCCTTGGACTGCAAGGAGATCCAACCAGTCCATCCTAAAGGAGATCAGTCCTGGGTGTTCATTGGAAGGACTGATGCTGAAGCTGAAACTCTAATACTCTGGCCACCTCATGCGAAGAGTTGACTCAATTGAAAAGCCCCTGATGCTGGGAGGGATTGGGGACAGGAGAAGGGGATGACAGAGGATGAGATGGCTGAATGGCATCACCAACTCGATGGGCATGAGTTTGAGTAAACTCCGGGAGTTGGTGATGGACAAGGAGGTCTGGCGTGCTACAATTCATGGAGTCACAAAGAGTCGGACACGACTGAGCAACTGAACTGAACTGAACTGAACTGAACTGAAATGTGAGGCTTAAGAACACCAACCTTGTACTTAAATAAAATAAATAAAGCAAGCAAAAAAAAAAAAAACAACAGAATCAATCTACAGATGATTCTTTATGCCAGGCACCATATTGGTCGCTATCAAAGAGAATATCAATGTATGACAAAACCCACTGAAAAATAAAAAATAAAAATAAATAAAAATAAATAAATAAATAAATAAATAAAAAGAAATTAAAAAAAAATAAAAACAAAGAGATAAGCAATGTTATATGGACATAGAAATGATATACGTGCACAAGATAGATTAAGAATGAGTGGGTAAAATAACAATTTGTTGCAGGCAAAATTATGACCTCCCCCTTCTTCCCCCACAAAGATACCCATGCTCTAATTCCTGGAACCCCTGAATATGTTATGTTAAATGCAAAAGGCATAAAGGTTACAGATGGAATTCACATTGTTAATCAATTGACCTTAGACAGATTATCCTGGATTCTTTGGGTGAGCTCAGTGTAATCACAAGGGTCCTTAAACATGTAAGTTGGAGGCAGAAGGGTCAGTATCAGAGTATGACATGAGAGACTCAACTTGTCAGTACTGGTTTTGAAGATGGAAGAGGCTATAAGCCAAGGGAAGCAGGTATCCTCTAGAAGCAGAAAAAGCAACAAAAATTTCCCCTCCTAGAACCCCCAGAAAATAACACAACTCTGACAATAACTTGAACTTAGCCCAGTGAGATTCATTTCAAACATCTGACCTCTGGCAGTTGAAGATGATAAATGTTTTATTTGAAGCCACTAAATTTACAACTTCATGCATAGAGTTGACTCATTGGAAAAGACCCTGATGCTGGGAGGGACTGGGGGCAGGAGAAGGGGACGACAGAGGGTGGGATGGTTGGATGGCATCACCAACTCGATGGACATGGGTTTGGGTAGACTCCGGGAGCTGGTGATGGACAGGGAGGCCTGGCGTGCTGCAATTCATGGGGTTGCAAAGAGTCGGACATGACTGAGCGATTGAACTGAAATTTACAATAATTTGTCACAGTCGCAGTAGGGAACTAATACACCATCTATGTCCCAAAGATGAAACAAAACAGTATTAAGTCATGGGTTCCTCTATCATTTAGCTGTAAATCAGAAGAGAGTAACTTAATTCAGTACATGGTGATCGAATACCTACTGTGTGAGAGGCAAAGTGCTAGGACTTGAGATATACTATACATTAGTAAATGTGGTTGACAGTTATAAGGTGCTATTTAGATATCAGATCAGCACATTTAATAAGCAGTTACTAAAGGCCAAACAATAATCAATATTTATAAAACCCCTGCCATGTTTAAGATACTCTCATTCAATCCTCATGATGACACTGTGAGGTGGGCGTTATTAACATCACCATTTTACCACTGAAGACACTAAAGTTTCACAAGATGAATTAATCCATACAATATCATTTAACCAAGTATATTGTAGCATTAGAATTGGAGCTTCAGATTACACTTTTAATCAGTAACTATTGCCTCCTACGTCCTGCAAACAGAAACACAGAACAAACAGAGAGTCTGCCCACCCCAGCTCAAACTGGCATAGAGCAAGCTGGAGCTGAGTTTAGTGGAGGAGTGGGGAAGGTGGGGGTAATTCCTATGGATTCTGACTGCCACCTCTCTGTCCTACTCACCCCACCTCCAGGTCTGTCCGTCCTGCAGAAAGTCCTGGACACAGCTGCTGAGAAGAACTGGCAGGTGACAGCCGTCAACATCTTGACAACCACGGAGGAGGGTTACCGGATGCTCTTCCAGGACCTGGAGAAGAAAAAGGAGCGGCTGGTGGTGGTGGACTGTGAATCGGAACGCCTCAATGCTATCCTGGGCCAGGTAGTGAGTGCAGCGAAGGTGCCCTCAGGGTGGGTGTGGGGGATGGTTCCAGAGGACCAGATGACCTCTGGCCCTCGGAGTTACGAAGAGAGTTCTTGACTAGGTGAAACCACAGGCTGTTTCTCACATCCTGTAACTGATAACAATTTAACTCTGAAACATTATGAAATAGTACAGAGTAGGAGCCATCACCTAGGGCTTCCCATGGGTCTCAGATCAGTTAACCAAAAACTTCTCTCAAGTGCTTCCTTTTCTTGTTAAAAAGAAAAATGCATTGCACTTTAGAGTTTGTGAAGTGTTATCACATCCTTAGAGCCGGATGTGATCCTTTCCCTGGGTTTGGCTCTGCATTCTGTCACCCGCTGATCCTGCATTTGCTTTCTCATCCATGTGGCCCACTGACCCATTTTGAGTCCAGGAAGGCACTGAGCACCCCCCTTTACTCTTTCCTGGAACATATATCAGTGTCTGAAAGATGAATTAACTGACTGTCCATTCTAAGAAATTACACCGTAACCTCAGCAGTCGTTAGCCAGATGTCTCTAAGTCATGGTTCCTCCTATTCTCAGAGGTAAAGCATGTGGCACTGGATAGATCACTTGTTTTTTTAAATTACATCTGTGTATTCAGATGAGCTAGCAAGGAAGGAGATGCTGCAATTGTTTTTGAACAGTACTCTACAATTAAAGATGGCAGTTTTAGGTACTTGACAACAAGACAGCGCTTGTTAATAGTCCTCAAGATCCCCGGGGCTCCCGCAGGGAATCTCAGAGCCAGCTCAGCGCTTGTTCAGAGGCCTCGGCAATTGAACAGGAGAGATTTTGAAAGCCGGGGGTTCTTTGAGGCGTTCACTCTGTGTTCTACTTTACAAAGTGTGAATCTGTGCCTCCCTCTCAGAGAGAAAAAGCAGCAAAAATTGTTCCCATTGAGATGGGAGTTTTTTGAGCCAGAGTCAGAGGACTGGAATTCTAGTTACGTAAAGCAGAATAGAGTATTAATAACAGTTAAACACAGAGACCCTGTAGTCAGATTCACATCCCCAGGTCTAACGTTCATTAGTTCTGTGACCCTGGGCCAGGTTTTTAATTTCTACATCTCAGGTTCCTGACCTGTAATTTGGGCATAATATTAATAAAAATGGCTACCTTTAGAGAGCTATTGTGAGGGTCAGAAGAATCTATGTATACATGCACAGCACTTAAAATAGAGCCTGCCCCACTGAAAGTGTTAAAAGTAAAGATTTACCTGTTTTTGCTATTCATAATGCCAACTGATACTGGTTTTGCTTTGTGTTTCTTTTTTTTTTTAGTCAAACTTTTTAAATTTTGAGACACAAGCTCATATGCATGTGCAAGATATAATGCAGAGAGATCCCATGCACCACATGTCCAGTTATTCCAATGATAACATCTTATAAAACTGTAGCAACTATAGTGCAATACCACAACCAGGAAATTGACATTGATACATTTCAGGTACAGAACATTTCCATCATCACAAAGATCCTCTATGGTCATCCTGTTTCTTCTCTCCTTTTCCCTTTCCCTAGGCACTCACTAATCTGTTCTCCATTTCTGTGATTTTCTTATTTTAAGAGTGTGATATAAATGGAATTACACAGTATGTAACATTTTGAGTTTGGCTTTTTTCACTTGGCATAATTCCCTAGAGATTCATTCAAGTTGTTGTGGGTACGATCCTGGCTTCTTGAGTCATTTATTTTTTGATGTAAGTGTACTCATCTGTAAAATAGGAATGAAGATCCCTGTTCTACGAAGCTGATAACAAAATTAGATGAAAGGTAGGGAAAGTGTTGGATGATAAGCAGGTATTCTTAACAGACTGAAGACTCCAACAGTAAAGATAAAGCTGTTGGTACTATTTTCTGAGTACTTACTTTGTACCAAACACCATGCCAAGCCCTTTCGATGTATAATTCCACTTCATCCTCGCATCCTCTCTATAAAACTGCTTCCATTAGCGCCCTTATTTTATAAATGGAGAAACAAGGGATTACACTTGCCTGGGATTTCACAAGTAGCATGGAATGGAAGTAGGAAATAAAATCCATCTTGGTTTAGCTACCATGCCAGACCTCTTAAAAACTCAGTTGTCAGCATCTGCTGACTATAGCCATCCCCTCTGTCAAAGGAAAAACGTGCGTTTTGGAAGAAAGTAACTTGTTTTTCTGAATATTTTAGATTGTAGTATATTATCTTTTTAATTGTTGGACTCTTCTATTCTGAAAAGTAAAACCAAAATGCTGGAAGGATCTTATAAGTTATTTGGTTTATCACTTGCATTTAGACTTTACAAATGAGATGACTAATGGTCATATTTGTTGAATCACTTATCTTGGGTTCAAACTAGTTAGTGAAAAAGACAATGTCACTTAGTTAGTGACAAAGGATTTCCATCTCCTGATTTGCAGTCTGACATCTTGGCATCATCCTAGACTATCTCACACTCAAGAACTTGGATCTTTTCAGTCTAACACAAATGTTCTGCCTAATCTAAGGAGGAAGGCAATGATTCAAAACTCCACATAGTGAATTAATGGCCTGTCTCAGTCTCTAGTGCTCCACCTGGAATATCAGCTGTATTAGGATTCTTGTTCTGTTTTCCTCCCTGCTGTATCCACAGTGCCTTGAACAGTGCTTGGCATCTAGCAGGTATTCAATAAATATTTTTTGAATGAATGGGAAGAATAAGGAATCAATGAATGCTCTAAGATCCTAAATGTGAGATGGCTCTAGATATCTACAGGTAGCCTTTGACTGAAAAAGAGCCTTTAAGCTGGAGGTAAGAGCAGGTAGGGAGGCCCAGAGGACTTGTGGGAGCCACGGTTCACAGAGGGCTTAAAAGGCCAAGTGGAGGATGTCAATTGTTTACTAGAAGACAATGATCTTTGGAAACCATTCTAAAGAGTCTGGGGTTTATTTTATAAACAGTGGAGAGACAGTGAAGGTCTGTGAGCAAGGAACAGGGTTATCAAAATATAGCACGCGCACGTGTGTGTGTGTGTTCAGTTGGTCAGTCACGTCCAACTCTCTGGGGCCCCAGGTACTGTAGCCCACCAGGATCTTCTACCCATGGAATTTCCAGGCAAGAACACTGGAGCAGGTTACCAGTTCCTACTCCAAGGAATCTTTCCAACCCAGGGATTGAACCTGCATCTCTTGCATCTCTTGCACTGGCAGGAAATTCATTAGATTATAATACTTTATCAGTATATGGCACTTAATTATGTAATACAGTCATTAAATTCAGAAGGAGTTGGAGATGGATGAGGGAAACCGGGACCAGCCCATTCATATACTCTTATTGTCTTCAAAGTGCTTTTCACCTGCTGAAATCTTGTTCATTTATCTGTTTATCTATTTACCATCTGGCTCCCTGCCAAATTGTCAGCTCAGCTCAATGAGGGCCTGGGGACCCTGCCTCAATTGTTCATAGCTTGTCCCTAGTACACAGCGTGGGGTTTGACATATGGTCCATGTTCAATACATATTTGTTGAGTGAATTAATTAATCATAGAAGCTTCACAGAGCAGTTGGAATTAGAGCTTAGCCATAAAGGTTACAAATAATCAAAGAGAATGGGAAAGGGCATGCCAGACACAAAGACTGTGAATTAAAGCAATCCAGTGAAAATGAGCTTTGAAGAGATGGGGTCGGTGATGCAGTGGACTGCAAGTGTACATTACCTTTGTATCAACTTTCTCAGTGCCTAACCTTTTATCTCTTTATCTGTTTAGTATTGCTCTTCTCCCAGTAAACTGTGACCTCTAGCAGAGCAAGCACCATGCTTTTTCATTTTCTACTATATTCTCAGCACAGTGCTTGGTAGATAGTAAGCATTTAATATTTATAAAAGGGAAAGGAGGTCATCAGGTAGGTAGGTGAGTAGATGGGTGGGAAGGTTGGTGTTTAGGTCCAACTATATGAAATTATTAATCTTTATTGGTCAAAAATCATTCATTATTGTTTCTTATGTTTCAACCTGTAATTTCATCCTGCAGAGACTATTCTTATCCATTGCCCTGAGGCAGTGGGTTTCAATCTGTCTTTTGTTTGCTGTTTTGTGTTAATTTGAAGCTGAATAGGTTTCTGATAATGGTATCTCATTGTTGAAAGCGCAGCAAGCCATTTGACAAGAAAATGAAAAAGCAATGAAGAATTATTAATAAAACTATCATCCCAATAGTCTTTGAGCTCCATGGTCTGGAATTTCACATGCTAGCCACTATTTCAGAGCATTCATTGTATGCACTTGCATTTAATTATTCTCACCATAAAAAAAAATGTGAGCTGCTATGCACATACATCCAATTAAGTAGATATCTGAATGTGGTTGTTAATAACCTTGAAAATTTATTCAGTTGGAGAAGAAGCCCAAATGCTTCTCCTCTGTTTTATGTCTCCTTGTTACAGTGCAGGGGGAGGGGCACTGAGCAGGCTGTACTAACCTCATTTTGATGATTTAAAAGAAGCAGATCAAGTTACCTTGCTGGCTGAGCTAGGGCTAAACCAAGGTCCACAGTCTTAGCTGTTCCCAGCGGGGTAGTGTATCTGGATGCCCAAGGAAATTTCTGGGTAGTTCTTTCTACAGATATTTTCCTGCCTAGAATGATTAGAGGCAGCCTGTGCATGCAAGATGGAGGGGTGTTTGGAGACCCTGGCTCTTATTTCAGGCATCCTATGGAAAGGCTCACAACAGCCATGTCCCTGTCCTAACACTAGAGATTTCCAGGTGGCGCAGTGGTAAAGAATCCGCCTGCCAAGGCAGGAGACACAGGTTCAGTCCTTGGGTCGGAAAGATCCCCTGGAGAAGAAAATGGCAACCTGCTCCAATACTCTTGCCTAGGAAATTCATGGACAGAGGAGCCTGGTGGGCTATAGTCCATAGGGTCTCAAAGCATTGGACATGACTGAGCATGCGCGCCACACAATGCAATGTCCTGACACTGCTACCATACTGCTGTGGGATCTGATATATCACGCCCCAACTCTGGGCCCAGACTTCCCATCTGTACAGTGAGGGGTGGATCAGATGATCCTGACATTCCCTCCCAGCTTCCAGCTTGCACTCAAAATTGCAGAAATGTCTGAATACCCAACTGGTTCAGGGAAGAAGACACAAAAGAAGGAACTGTATCTGAATGGGACCCATGCAGGGATGTGAAGTTCAAGAACTTGGGTGCAATCATCCAACCACCCATTTGACCATGCATCCACTTCTCTGTCCACTCAAGCAGCAGATATCATTATAACAGTGACAGGGAATCCAATACAACAGATGATTCTCACTGCGTACAGAAAGAATCTCCATGAATGGAGAAGGCTTTATGGAAGAAGGAAAGAAGTGAGCATTTTAGCCAGGACCTTGGGGTTGTAATAACACTACTCCATCCCTGGAATCAGGCAAAAATGATTTCAAATCTTGTATCTGCACTTAATATCTGGGTAACCTCAGGGAATTTATTTAACTTCTCTAAACCTCCATCCCTATCTGTAAAAACGAGGGTATCAGCAATGCCACCATCATTGGGTGGCTGTGATACTGTAGCTTGAGTACTTAGGATAGGACAGGGCAGTCAGTATTCAATGTTCATTGCTATTATCATTGCAGGTGTAGCTTTAATTGGCAGTATGATTAATGCATGTATCCCCCCTGGTTGTGTTTTATAGATTGTAAAGCTGGAAAAGAATGGCATTGGCTACCACTATATCCTTGCAAATCTGGTGAGTAGAGGACACTGCAAGCCCTCAACTGGTGAGTCTTTGCATGTTTGGGGCCTGGCTTGCCACTGTGGTCCCTGGCTGGTAGGAACTGCATGTATGGGACAGGCAAATTCAAGCCTCAGCTGTGCCTCTGCAAAACCCACAGCACACTTAAGGTGACTCTCTAAGCTTCCTTGTAAGAGATCACACTGGTGGACAGGCCTTTATTAGTCATCATAATTCCAGCTTTAATTGACTCTGCCACTTGGCAATAACAACAAAATCACCACATCTTTGAATGGATACAAGATGCTTTAACCCCACTGATTTTGATTCTCTGTTTTGACACCAATGATAGTTTTACTGTTTATAAATACAAATGTTTAAATCATAAGAATACTAGCACTGACAAGTATTTAACCAGAAACAGTTTTATACCATGAACAATATTATGACAATTTAGTTTTTATTCTCTTTTTTATGTGGCATAGATAAGCTGTCTTTTAAAGAAAATTTTTACTTTCATTTTTATGTACTACAATTATTTTTATTGGGTGCAATTATTTTTCAGGGTATGAAAACTTGACTCATAAGATAATTTTTGGTACATTAAATTATTCCTAGTGACATGTATCATTATGAATTTTCTTTGTGGCCATCCATTTTGGCAAGTCTATTTTGGCAAGTCCTGGGTCATGTTTTCTCATCTACCTTTTTAAATTATGAAGTTTGAGACTTCCAGTGTTTTGTTTTGTTTTTTCCCCAAAGCCAAATTTATTTTTACTTTGCCTTGTCTTATTTTGAAAGAGTGTTATTAAGATGCAATTTACATGATGTAAAGCTCATCCATTTAAAGTATACAAGTCAATTCTTTTATGTATATTCACAGAATTATGGCACACCACCACAATCTCCATCATCCCCCAAAAGAAACCCCATACATAAACAGTTACTCCCTATTTCCCCCCAAATTCCTCCAGCCTTTGGCAACCAGTAATCTACTTTCTATCTCTATGGACTTGCCTATTCTGGATATTAGAATCACAGAATATCTGGTCCTTTCTGACCAGCTTCTTTCACTTAGCATAATGTTTTCAACATCCATCCATGTTGGTACCACATATCAGTTCTTCATTCCTTTTTATTGCCAAGTAACATTCCATTATACAGATGTATCCCATTTTGTTTATCCACACACCAGCTGATAGACACTTGAGTTGTTTTCACTTCTTGACTATTATGAATTCTGCTTCTACAAATATTTGTATACAAATTTTTCTCTTGAGCACAAACCTAGGAGTGAAATCACTGGGATACATGGTAACTCTATGGTTAATATTTTGAGGAATGCCAAAACTATTTTGTAAAGTGGTTGCATCTCCCAGCAAATTTTTAATAAATAACAAATTTTTGCCATGTGACAATTTGAGCAGTTGTCAGATTTCCTTAATGATAGCTTTTTCTACAAAGTTTGCTTATTATCCTGGCCTTCTTTATGATTTTCTGTGTTTCCTTTAAGATGTGATTTTTTAGCTTTTTGCCCATAACAAATTATATCACTCAGTTTTAGCCATGTTACTTGTGGTAATTATTCCTGTAATATTAACTGAATAAGAGATTGATATTTTCCTACTTATCTTTAGAATAAGGATCACTAACAGGACAAAGGCACAGGGTCTGGGCATATAGTAAAGGTCAAAGTGGTAGGACTGAAAAGTGGGACCAAAATATCTTGCCTAATTCTTAAGCTCTGTCTCTCTTTCTGACCGATCTTCAGCCTCAGACATATTCCTACCTGAACCATCTTTCCCCTTGGAAACTTCCTAGCCTTAGCAGTCTTGGTATTTCATGGTCAAGACAAGAAATAAGGACTTACTAAGATAAGTTAATTAAGGTCTAGCTATTAATAGATAAATATGTTATTTTTCTCAGACATACTTGCCTTTTAAATGGATAATAACCATCCAGACACTTTTGGGGGAACCAAGAGTTGCATCCTCAAAAACCATTTGCAAGGATGAAATTGTTGACTTTGTAATGAGAAAAACTCTTGACATCCCTTGAATCTCACTTAGATCCTTCGTCCTAGAAGAGACTTTGGAAGTCAGCTCTATCTAAGTTTCATTTGCTTACAGGGAAACATTTGCTTATGGTCAAACCAGCAAGGGGGTATGACTTGGCCAGGCTCACACAAGTCAGTGATAGAGCCAGGCCTGGCGCCAGGGTTAGCAGGCCTATGCCTTTTCTACTATATCAGGACATCTCTCAGCACAGATCATGTGGGCACCCTGCTGCTTGAGAATACACAGAACAAGGGTAGGGGCATGCATAATCATCTCTCCAGGATAAGATAGAAATTACACATCAGTGACCTCAAAGCCACCCAAAGACCTCAGGTAATTACATTGCCAGCCTCCATCTGTTGCCAAGTGACCCCTTAGTCACAGCATCACCAAGTCAGCCCTTTGGGTGTCTGCAGCCTTCTGATCTGCATTCTTTTTTTCTCCCCTGACCTAATGAGCTCTCAAATTCTTACAACTGCCAGCTAATAGGATGCAAATTGCATATACCATCCAAATACAAAAGACTTGCATGTTCCAATAGATTAGTTGATAATTGGGCTTCAAATTACTAATTAATTCAGTTTGAAACAGTGGAGTATGTGGTGTGTGTGTTCTTCTTCCCCCTTCAGAGGAATCACGCAATTTATAAGATGGTAATTTTTAGAAATTCTGCCACATAATTAGCCCTCTGCTGCATGGAACTGACCCCCTCCTTCAGCATGCTTGTGATTAGGGTGTAATTATAGAGTTAGAAACTAAGGGAGCTTTTGAAAGGTTTAACAAAGGAGGGAGCTACTTTTTATTTCAAGGTTCTTTCTGTCCCTGTCAGACTGTGTGAGCTTCAAAGAAGCCAACAGTGTTCCTGTAACAGGTCACTTTGGAGGGATGCTTTTCTGGGTTTGGAGGGCTACTGGAAGAGAAGACGGAAGGAGAACCCTGGGTCAGGGAGGAGAGCTTTATAACAGGAGTCATTAAAAAAACAAAGAAAGAAAAATCCTGCTTTTTGTCCAGACACCATCCTCGGCTAGCTTCTTTGTGATTTTGGGCAATTTGCCAGTGCTCAGTTTCCTCACTGAGAATAACAGTTCCTATATTATGCTCATAGAATCACTGGGGAAGGCCAGTATGTTGCTGAATGCCACCATGCCTAGAAAAAGTTAAATTGCTCTACATAGTGGGGAATCCTTGCTTCATATACTAAATGTGCCCATCTAAACATACACACATGTGTCTGTACATATATGTGCATGTGTATGCCCATGCACATAAATGCTGGTGTATGCATTCTTATTTTATATATGATGGATAGATGTATATTTCTATTTCCATAGTACTGGGACGTCCATAAAGTGAACTTGAGTGCATACTCAGTTGCTCAGTCATGTCCAACTCTTCGCAACCCTATGGACTGTAGCTCGCCAGGCTCCTTTGTCCATGGGATTTCCCAGCCAATACTGGAGGGGGTTGCCATAGAAATTGGTGAACTATACCATTACTACTTAAAGAAGCTCCTGGATCCTGGAATCTCCTGGAGAACCAAACTCTCCTGTCTGGCTGTCAGGCCTCCTCCAAACCCAGCCCTGACTCAGCTCTCACTCACTACTCGGAGACTGTGATCAAAGCAGACAGTTACCAGCCGGAGCTCTCCAGTTATACTCTTATCTCTACAATGCATCAGCAGCAAATCTTAGAACAAACTAGTGTTTCTCAAAAGAAAGATATGTGGACCCATAGAATGCATCTGCACAGACAGTTTGGAAAACGCTGAGCTAAAGATTAAATTTTTCAGTCCACTGGGACTGCAAACAAGAGTACTCACAGCGTGAGACAAATGATCAGATAATTAATATTGATGATTGAGTTTCACTGAAATAAATAAGCACATTTAAAAATTCTTGCAGAGAACTAGCAGACCTCTGAGAATTTATAAAGGGTCCACCAGATCCCAGTTTGAAAAGCACTGAAAGATTGAAGGTATTGGTTGTCTTTCAATATGGAGCAGTTCATGCTGCCTAGGGCATTCATGGGCTTCGCAGGTGGCTCAGATGGTAAAGTGTCTGCCAGCAATGCGGGAGACCCGGGTGTGATCCCTGGGTCAGGACGATCCCTTGGAGATGGAAATGGCAACCCACTCCAGTACTCTTGCCTGGAAAATTCCATGGATGGAGGAGCCTGGTAGGCTACAGTTCATAAGGTCGCAAAGAGTCAGACATGACTGAGCGACTTCACTTTCACCTTTCAGGGCATTCATAACAATAATAATAACAGCAATTCCTCTCATTTTTCCACCATGCTATAGCTAATGTGACATTTTGGCATGCATCTCATCCCACAGTACCCTTATGAAATAAGCAAGGTAGACTCTATCATGGAGAAGACAATGGCAACCCACTCCAGTACTCTTGCCTGGAAAACCCCAAGGACGGAGGAGCCTGGTAGGCTGCGGTCCATGGGGTCGCTAAGAGTCAGGCATGACTGAGCGACTTCACTTTCCCTTTCCACTTTCATGCATTGGAGAAGGAAATGGCAACCCACTCCAGTATTATTGCCTGGAGAATCCCAGGGACAGAGGAGCCTGGTGGGCTGCAGTCTATGGGTCACACAGAGTCAGACACAACTGAAGCGACTTAGCAGCAACAGCAGCAGCACTCTATCACCCCCATTTTACAGAAGAGAGAACTGAGGCTCCAAGATGTTACATGACTGAGCTGCAGAGGAGGAAGGCAAGCAATTCTGGTCAGTGGCGTTTGGCTCTCAAGAATCTGACAGAAACCAAGTAATGTGATCCTGAGAACAGGATGACCAGGCTAAACTTAGGCCAAACCACCGGAGCCACTGAGCTAGACTGCCTTAAACCCCTAATAAATAACTACAACAACAAAAACAACCGTGATAACCCAGCTATTCACTGAGGGATTGCTACAGTCCAAACACTATAACTGATTAACCATTAAATCTTCATAATAGTCCTCGAGGTTGATAAAAACCCCATTTGTCAAATGAAGACACCAAGGTTCAGAAAGTGAGCTTTCTGGTCACTAAATTGATAAAATCATGGAGCCAGGCCTCTCCTCCAGGACTACAGAACTCCCAAATCTATGTTCTTACACTGTGCCATATGACTGCTGAGCAAGAGGAGGGGGTCAGGTGCAGCGGGAAGATGGGCTCTTGACTAGAGGGCTTGAGTTTAAATCTTACTACAATTGCAGCAATAGACCTGGAAGTCAGACTCAAGCTCTCAAATCCCCATTTCATTTTCCACTGGATACTGATGGAATTTTATTATAATTATACAGTTGGTCCTTCACATCAATGGATTCTATATCCATGGATTCAACCCACCACAGGTCAAAAATATTTGAAAAAAAAAATCCAGAAAGTTCTGAAATGCAAAACTTGAATGTACTCTATATTGGCAATGATCTACCTATCCTTTATATGGTATTTCCAGCTAGTGACATAGCATTCACATTTTATCAGGTATTATAAGTAACCTAGAGATGGCTTAAAGTATTCAGGAGAATGCACATATATGCACAGGTTATATGCAAATATTATGACATTTTATATAAGAGATTTGAGAATCTAAAGATTTTGGTGTCTTTAGAGGTTCCTCAACCAATTTCCCATGGATACGGACTACAAATTCTAGTGTACAAAAGCTGAGAGAAACACAAACTGAGGACAGGTCATCTCACATCTTATTGGGGTATCTGGGGACCAGGGTGGTCAGCCATTTCCCCCACATGTTGCAGATGACCTCCTGTGAAATGTTAGTTAGAAGTAGTTCTGGTCCATGTGGCAGCTCATCCAAGACTCAGCTCCACGCTGCTGTCCTCTGCTGTATGAGTCCTGAGAAGAAGGTACTTTCATCTCCTTGCTCCCCTGTGCAGAGAAATCTGTCTACGCCTTCTATAAGTCTAAGCGTGTCTGCTTTCTTCTGCCCATGTCATCTCAGTACATGCTCATGTTTGGTTTCTGCGTTGTTTCTTTGGTTAGGAAGGTGGTGCAGTAGTTGGGGAGAATGGCTCTGGGTCAGACAGACCTGGGTTTGAATTCTGGTTTTATATTTATTAACTGTGCAGTATTAGTAAAATAACCTACCCTCTCTGAGCTTCCACTGCCTCATCTGCAAAAAAAAAAAAAAAGGAATGTAGTATCATCTTCCTCCACATGGGCTATCATGTGAATTAAGTGAAATAATAACTTTGTAAGTCCTCAAAATTATAGTCGGCCCCCCAAAAACACTCAATAAATGTTAACAATTACCACCATCATCATCATTGTAATCACCATCATCATTATCATTTGGGGGGGAAAGAAAACACAATATCTGGGAACAAGATACCATCCTTGAGGTCCCTCAACCCCCTTCTAGACTAAATCTCATCCACCACTATAATAATAGTGGTAATTATAATAATAATTATCAATAATACTATAATTATATAATATAAATATATATTATATATTATATAATTACATTATATTGTTTTAATAATATAATAATTATGGTAAAATAATAATAATAGAAATACAATAATATAATACCTTCCTCCCTGTTTGTCTATAAGCTCCTAGAGGAAGGAATTTACCTTTCTCACTGATGAATTTCCAGTTCACCAGGCAAAATGAGCTTCATGTAATGGTGTTCTTTAAAAAGTCACCGAATGAATGAATGAGTGAGTGAAATGACTTCTCAGGAAATAAACAATGCTGGTATCCATTTATCACATGAACTTACAGGCAAATTCCTTGTGTCTTGCTAAAAGAGGCAGAGATCAATGGTAGACTATAAGTACAGCTATGAATATGCAAATGAGTAGGTAGATATGAGACTCAGAGGGCAGCTAAACCACTTCCCATAAACGGCCAGACTCTCCTTTACAATGTCCCTAACAGAAGCACATCCATCTGGTTCCTGTTCGAATAACACCCACTGAGAGGGAAGCACCTACCCTGCTTGCTCCTGGCATTTGCTCCTCTAGCCTGGATGCCCCTCATCGTCGCATGCCCCCAGGGCCTTCTCACAGGGCAAGGTTCTAACAGCCCACCAAACAAACATCAGACATGAACCGAGCATACCTCCCACCACACCAGGCTCACACCAGCAGCACTAAGAAGCATTAAGAAGCATGTGGCTTCACTTTTATCCTGGAAGCAACTTGGCTTTGTCTTCCAGCTAGAACATATCAGGAAAGTTTTAAAAGAATGCCAGAGAAAAATCACAAAATAAATATAAATTTTAAAAAAGAGGGACAAGTAAGGAAGTGAGGGCCGAACCTTCCAAGCTGTACACTACCCTAACCTACTGCCAAAACTGGCACTTAAGGGGTCTGTCCCTCCTGACGCTAAGCTGATGTGTACATGCGATTCCTCTGATTCACCACCCTCAGTCACTCTGACTTGGAATCTCCAAGCCTGTGTGTTTTCTAATTAGAGTTCTTTCTTGCACTCTTCACCCAACCAAAGCCTCCTATTCTTTCAGCTTCGGTGTTTCCATTGGGAAGTCTTCCCTGAGTTCCAGGGCCAGGTTTTGTCCTACTTAGGGTTTAGCTCTATAATTACATGGGCAATACTGGTCTTTCTCACTAAACTTTAACTAACAAAAACAAGGACCAAGGGTATCTTATTCTCTGCTGTATCCTTTTGTCCCATATATGCTTGGCAACATTAGATACAGAAGAATGAATGAATGAATGAACTAGAATATTCCTTTACCCATCCTGCTAGGTTTCAAATTTAATGCTATGTTTGAATTTTCATTCCTTTTTCACCAAGCATTCAGACGGTGCCTACTCTTGGGGAGCACCTGAGGATGTTTAAGCTGGTGTTTTATTTAAAAAGTAAGCTGATCCTTCTTGGACAGAAAGGTTTTGATCATATGAAAGGGAGACATTGTTGGCTTCAAGTCTGCCAGGAACTCCAGGCATAAACCCCTTCATGGGCCTAGACAGCATATTAAAAATCAGAGACATCACTTTGCCAACAAAGTTCCATATAGTCAAGCTATGGTTTATCCAGTAGTCAGGTACAGATGTGAGAGTTGGACTACAAAAAAGGCTGAGCACTGAAGAATTGATGCTTTTGAACTGTAGTGTTGGAGAAGACTCTTGAAAGTCCCTTGGATTGCAAAGAGATCAAACCAGTCAATCCTAAAGGAAATCAACCCTGAATATTCATTGGAAGGACTGTTGCTGAAGTTGAAGTTCCAGTACTTTGGTCACCCAATGCGAAGAGCCAAATTACTGGAAAAGACCCTGATGCTGGGAAAGATTGAGGGCAAAAAGAGAAGTGGGTGGCAGAGGATGAGATGGTCAGATAGCATCACCAACGTGATGGGCATAAATTTGAACAAACTCTAGAAAACAGTGGAGGACAGAGGAACCTGGCATACTGCAGTTGATGGGGTTGCAAAGAGTCAGACATGACTTACAGACTGGACAATAGCAACAAGTAGGCATAGGCATACTCCTTAGGCTGAATTTTCAATTGGTCTTTGGCTCCTGCTCTGAGGTGGCCATGGCCAGGTGGCACCCCTGACTGCAGACAGAACAAACTTAACATTAAGGGAGATTCTGGAAGACCAACCAATACCAGGCCAGGTACTGTGTACTTCTTTAATCATGCATTGACAGCCTAGCCTAGGGGCCCCCTGACTTTCTGCCACAAAGTGTCAACATTTTATCCTAAACCCCCAGACTGTGAGATCCCAACCACCTTTTAAAATAATTTTAAACACAAGTGGACTTATATTTGGGGGATATGTCTGATTGTGTGTTTTAAGGTATCTAAGCATATAAGCTTCAGCAATACGTGAACCGTGAACTTCCAGATGTTCAAGCTGGCTTTAGGAAAGGCAGAGGAACCAGAGATCAAACTGCCAACATCCGCTGGATCATCGAAAAAGCAAGAGAGTTTCAGAAAAACATCTATTTCTGCTTTATTGACTATGCCAAAGCCTTTGACTGTGTGGATCACAATAAACTGTGGAAAATTCTGAAGGAGATGGGAATACCAGACCACCTGATCTGCCTCTTGAGAAACCTGTATGCAGGTCAGGAAGCAACAGTTAGAACTGGACATGGAACAACAGACTGGTTCCAAATAGGAAAAGGAGTACATCAAGGCTGTATATTGTCACCCTGCTTGTTTAACTTATATGCAGAGTACATCATGAGAAACACTGAGCTGGAAGAAGCACAAACTGGAATCAAGATAGCCAGGAGAAATATCAATAACCTCAGATATGCAGATGACACCACCCTTATGACAGAAAGTGAAGAGGAACTAAAGACCCTCTTGATGAAAGTGAATGAGGAGAGTGAAAACGTTGGCTTAAAGCTCAACATTCAGAAAACTAAGATCATGGCATCTGGTCCCATCACTTCATGGGAAATAAATGGGGAAACAGTGTCAGACTTTAATTTTGGGGGCTCCAAAATCACTGCAGATGGTGACTGCAGCCATGAAATTAAAAGACGCTTACTCCTTGGAAGGAAAGTTATGACCAACCTAGACAGCATATTAAAAAGCAGAGATATTACTTTGCCAGCAAAGGTCCATCTAATCAAGGCTATGGTTTTTCCAGTGGTCATGTATGGATGTGAGAGTTGGACTGTGAAGAAAGCTAAGTGCCAAAGAATTGATGCTTTTGAACTGTTGTGTTGGAGAAGACTCTTGAGAGTCCCTTGGACTGCAAGGAGATCCAACCAGTCCATCCGAAGGGAGATCAATCCTGGGTGTTCATTGGAAGGACTGATGCTGAAGCTGAAACTCTAATACTTTGGCCACCTCATGCGAAGAGTTGACTCATTGGAAAAGACTCATGCTGGAAGGGATTGGGGGCGGGAGGAGAAGGGGACGACAGAGGATGAGATGGCTGGATGGTATCACTGACTCGATGGACATGAGTTTGAGTAAGCTCTGGGAGTTGGTGATAGACAGGGAGGCCTAGCATGCTGCGATTCATGGGGTCATAGAGTCAGACACGACTGAGCGACTGAACTGAACTGAACTGAAGCATATAGGTGCCAGCCCTTCTTTCAAATGTACTTGGATAAGAGTTAACACAAGAGACTTTTTTCTTCTTTCCAATTCAAATGATGTTTTAGCTGTTTTAAGCACAGCTGCAATGTCTTATTGACTTGGCGGGAACCAGATAAGCCTGTGTTATGAGGGATTATATAGAGCGAGAACACATTCAAGTTCCAGTCAGTTAAAGTGGCTAAAACCGGAAAATCTGAACACTGTATGCAGAGACATGGTTATTTGAGGACAGAACAAAGTCCTCATCTCAGGAATATTCCATGAACTCACGTATCTCCATATTCATGTGCACACACCTGTGTGGTCACAGAATTGTAGATCAAAGCTGAAAAGCCCTTAAGGGAAAAATCAACTGGCTCAGAAGTTTCCAAACTTTTTAGTTTAAAGCTCTATTTTCAAATGGAATCTTGAGGAGAACCCCAGTATGTGAAACAGATAAAAAAGCAAAGCTGCTTTGATGGTAGAGGGAGAGTAGGAATCTAGAACCCCATTCTTCTCCCTTCCCCCTAATTCAACTTGGTAGACTCTAAAATGCCTACAGCCTGGGACAACAGTTGAAAAGATCACTCACTGATCCAGCCAAGGGCCTCACTGTGCAGATCAACAATCTAGTGCCTGGATCAATATTACCCAAAAAAAGTCAATAACAAAACTCTTTGGTCCACAAGCTGTAAGTTAAGAGGGTGAGAGATGATGGATGGAACTTACAAGAAAACCGTGAGAAGGATAAGTGAAGACATGATTGTTTATTGCTTCACTCCTTGGTGTGAATTAAGCCATTAGCCTGCTCCAGGTACTGTGCTGTGGATACTGGGAGAGACTCTGAGAGAGAGAAATAAAGAGCTTGGAGGTTCACATCCCAAGAACCAACACACATTAAAATTTTCAGAGATGTGGCTGAACCTAGGGACTGTCATACAGAGTGAAGTAAGTTAGAAAAGGGGACAAACAAGTATCATATATTAATGTGTATACGTAGAAGCTGGAAAAATGGTATACATGATCTTATTTGAAAAGTAGAAATAAAGACACATGTAGAGAACAGAGGTATGGATACTGGGTGGGGGTTGGGGGAAGGAATGGAATGGGAGATTGGGATTGGCATATATACACCACTATGTATAAAATAGATAACTAATGAGAACCTACTGTATAGTACAGGCAATTCTAATCAGTGCTCTGTGGTGACCTAAATGGGAAGGAAACCCAAAAAAGGGGAATACATGTATATGGATGGCTGATTCACTTTGCCGTACAGTAGAAACCGACAGGACATTGTAAAGCAACTATAATCCAGTTTTAAAAAAGAGTTGAAGACTAACACCCAGGTTGCCTAGAAAACTGCTAATTCCTTCTTATTAATAGTATAGCGATGCAAGCCATTCCAAGGGCTTAGTTCATTGCAGGACAGGAGACAAATGAATCAGACTGACTAGTGATGAGGAGGCAGAATGTACAGTGGTTAGAAAGAGAGCACAGAGTCTTGTCACTTGCTATGACTGTGGTCTCTGCCCCTCACTAGCTATGTTATATTGGGCAGAAACTACTGCATTCATTTAAGACTCAGTTTTCTAATCTGCAATGTGCAAATGATAAAAGTACCTGCTTCACAGGATTATTCCAAGGATCATATGAGATCATACAAATCAAGTTCTCAGCATAGTGCCTACTATGTAGTTCAGGTCTAATACATGTTAGGCGCTGTGATTGTCATCATTATTATTTTAACCGAAGTCTGACTCCCATGACTTCTGTGCATTGGTTGGTCCTGGCCTACCTTAAAGAACAAATATTCCCCCCCACCCCGCCCCCCGTAAAGCCCTTCTGGGATTGGAATACATCCTTCACTTCCCCTCTTGGTCTTTCATTATTTTCAGGTTGAACATCCCCACGTTTTTCAAGCATTTCTAACGTAACCAGACTTTTCGAACTGTACTTTCCTATAACTATCCTCTCTATGGAGCTGTCACCTAAGAATTTACCTGACAATCTGGGGAAACTTGCCATGTTCAACTTATGCCGTTCAGAGTATAAAGTGCAAGTTCTTCAATTTGTTCTAATCTTACCTCTTCTAGATCTCAGGTGGATGAGATGGAGGGAGTTTTCTTTCCCACCTCCAGGGCTTGTTAAGAATCCTTCTCTTTGGCCCCTTTCTCTTAACAATGCTGGCTATTCCCTCTTCCATCTAATGGGAGTGGTATCAGCCCAAGCAGGATGATGATGGCTGAGCAGCTTGTGTGTGACCCCCTGAAAGAACCCCAGAGAGAAAGGAAATCTGGCTTTGAAGATAAAAGCTTTTTATCTTTTGAAAGCTGCATTCCTATACACCTGTCTCCTGTGGGCTCAGGTGTCTTGCCTGACCCAGTGCCTGGTTTTAGGATTTTTTTTACTTTGTATTTTGTATTGGGGTATAGCCAATTAACAATGTGTGACAGTTTCAGGTGAAGAGCAAAGGATTCAGCCACACATGCACATGTATCCATTCTCTCCCAAACTCCCCTCTCTTCCAGACTGCCACATAACATTAAGCAGAGTTCCATGTGCCATACAGTAGTTCCTTGTTGGTTATCCATTTTAAATATAGCAGTGTGGACATGTCCATCCCAAACCCCCAGTGCCTGGTTTTCAAGTAGTTGTAGCACCTAACCTCTTTGGACTGTATCATAGTGATGATGGTAAATATGATGATGATAATAACAACTAAGATTTATTAAATGCTTACTTTGTGCCAGACACGGCTCTAAATATTTATACACACTTTTTAAAAAAAAATCTTGTACCAATTTTATGCCGTAGGTGCTATTATATCTGCATTTTGAAAACCAGAGAGCTAAGCCTCAGAGAGCTTAAATAATCAGTAAGCACACATCCTCAAGATGTTTTGTTTCCAGGCACACATGATAATTAAAAGTCATAATGATAGCCCAGAGCCTCCTCATGATCCTCAAAGCGTTTTCTAAATCTTTTCAGCAACATGAAAGTACATCTAATATATTTATGGTGTTAAACATCTCTTTTGGATATCATAATTATTTGGCATGCCTTTTTGCACTAATCCTTTTAAAATGATCATTGAGATATGATAGATGGGATGACTACCTTAACTGGTTTAATTAAGTGAGCACGTCCTCCCCTCCCCCAGTCACGCTGTTCTAACCACGGGTCAGCAGTGCATGGCCTCCTACAGTGAGAGCTTAGGGAATACAGATCCCGACCCCAACTCACACTCTAACCAGCCTACAACCTTGAGGCCAATAGTCTCCTATCTGAACAACAAGGGGTTTGATCTGATCTCTAACATCTTTACTCCTGGCATCAGTAAACCTAAACTGTGACCCCTGGGTCAAATTCAACCATTGGGAGTGGAGGGGACACAACCATGCTATTTCATTTTCTATTATCTAGGCCTGCTTTCATACTCTAATAGCTGCATTGAATAGTTATGACAGAGACAACATGACCTGTAAACCTAAAAAATTCACAATATGACCACTTATCCAGAAAAAAAAAACAACTGCTGACTCCTGGTATGGATATGGAGTAGGTGGGTACTAAAAAACTTCATATAAATCAGAGGCTTGAGAAACATCTAACCAATCTGTAACCCCTCTTTGGCAGAGTGAGACCTCTGTTCTAGGCTACTAACTGTCAGCCACGCTGTCTGAGCTTCTTTGTCCCTCTTAATCTGGGGCAATCTGAAAATCCCATACTAAATTTATGTTCCCGTGTTCCACGGCTGGCAAAGCAGTGTACACAGACCAAGATGACAGATTTGATGGCTGAACCACAGCTGGAACCCTTGCTTCTGGGGGATCTCGGGGTGGGGGGAAGGGGTGGGTTCCAGATGTCTTTGAATCACAGCTCCGCATGTGTAAAACTGGGACAGATACTCACTCATTTATGCAAATGAGTACCTAGCACCTACTGTGCATGTTCACCCCTCAGGGCTGTTTGGGAGGATTAAACAGGATTATGTATATAAAGCATTTAATAGGATGCCTGGCTCAGGAAAAGAGCTTGGGGAATGTTTAATAAATCCAGCGGTGACTGCTGATGGATTATTTCATTTTTCAACTTTAAATGACAACAACTTCAGAATTCTCAAAGAGCTATATAAATGAAGTTATATGATGCACAAGAAAAGACAGTTGCGCCATTGTTGTCATATCTGTCATCCTTAGGAACAATGTTTCTAAAACTATGTTTCAGTAGAATATTTAATGGCACCAGTGTTCTTTAATTCTAGGCCAAGAGACAACAAATTAAGCAGGGCTCCCTTAACAGACCATATCAACCTATGCAACGACTTCTCTTCCCTGTTCTGTCACTGACACTCCCTCTCCCACTTTCCAGGGACTTACAGGTGATTCTGAGCCAGTAAGGTACATCAAAATTATCTGGGGATCTATTTTTACTTTTCAACAGTACTAAAAAGAAAACATACTCACATGGTTATAAAAAAGAAAAAAATTATTATGGAAGTTTATAAAAAAAAAAAAAAAGCAAATACCTACTCTCTCTAGTCTCATACTTCTTAGAAAAAACTGTTTTAAACATTTTCTGTGTTTGGTGATTCTAGTAGTTCCCTCCACACACTTCTATGTAATATGTCTATGTCTCTTTTTCTTGCTTTATCAACTTTCATTCCATATGTGTCTCCTCAGTTAAAGATGAACCACTTCATACTATTTTCCACATCCTGTCCTCAATGTTCATTAGTCATGCTATTATTTGGAATTCTTCTCATTAGTCCCTTTATAATATGTTTTACCTTGATTTTTGATTGACCAGCATTGTTGCTATCTAGTCGCTAAATCACATCTGACTCTTCTGCAACCCCATGAACTGTAGCCCGCCAGACTCTTCTGTCTGTGGGATTTTCCAGGCAAGGATACTGGAGTGGGTAGAGATTCCTTTCCTACCATTTCCTTCTCCAGGGGATCTTCCCAACACAGAGATCAAACCTGTGTTTCCTGCATCACTGGCAGATACTTTACCACTCAGCCACATGACCAGCATCAGAGCTTTATAGAGATATCTGGTTTCCTCTCCAGAGCTCCTGCTTGATAACCATTAGGAATAACCATTATGCAGAACCTCTCTTATGTATTGCGATGGGTCCCACAGATGAAGGACCTCTATCCTAAGAGCCTGTTCATTTGCACTTGAATGAAAATGACAGGCAGACCATTCTTCTGTCCCCCATTCATGAGTAACAAATGGGAGAGTGAAATGTCACAGAGGAACGGCAGAGGCAGACAGGGACACCAGGATCTAACAGCTCCAGGAGCTCACTTATCACAGAGGCTTACCTTAGATGATAAACAGTCACTTTGTGAAGAACAGCATTGGGTACAGTGCTGGAGGGACACTGAGAGGCATCTGCGTTTAGGAGACCTGAATTCTCATCCTGAATAACTTAAAACAGAGCATTTTGTGGATTCATTTCATTTCATTCACTAGTCACAGCATACAGAGCAACAGACTCCATATTTGGGGGCATGTTATAAAACAGGCAAAATGACTCAAAGACAGTGCTTAAGATCAGACTTCATCATTTAATCTTTAATATAATACAATTAGCAATGTTACATCCTTTTATAATATTATATAATTAATAGCACGGATAAAGCAAAATGTACTCATTACCAAATATTACCCCCTAAGGTTTTTTAAATAAAATGGCAAAGAAACTTAGAAAATGATTTAATTAAACCATGTTTAATGAGCATGCTCGGGGGACTAGAGTGGGTGGGTTGAATTTCCCAGCTGACCGGTAGGCAAATATTTCACACCTTTATTCCCTCCTCTTAGTCAAGAACAGTTTTCTCTATTGAAATGGTCTGTTTTCTTGCATTATGGAGAGATCAAGTCCAGTAGCTCTAAGAGACTGATTTAATCTTCATGATTAAAGACATTGTGGAGATTCAAGATCACCATTTAAGCATGAAATCTTCCATGAGTAGAAGGCGAAGATGTCTTCTACTAAGTGAATGCATGTTGATGCCAGGTTATTCCCTCATTTCGTGTCTTTCCTAATAGCGCAGATAAGAGCTTACTTTATATTCTTTGTCTCTTCTTTCTCAGGGGAACTGAGAAGTTCAGGTAGAGGTCCCATCAGTTTGATTGGAAATAACTTCAGGTCTGGCTCCAGTCACCTTGCAGTCAGACATTCTGGTGATAGAGCTGAGTGGCATTTATGTTTGAATAAACTCTGCCATTTCCTTTGGCCCCCATTACATTGATGGGGGCAGTCAGTACAAAATGCCCGGGAGCTTGTTACAGATTTTCAAGCGATGGAATTTGACTGCAGGAGATGGCTTTCATTTTATTCTCTCAATAGTTATTTTATGAATAAGATGTTCTTTTTAAAATCTCTAAAAATTATGGGAAATCTCTCCACTGTGCATTAGCCTTTAACCAGGGGTGGGGTGGCTGTACTCTTCGGTGGTAGAATGTCTTAGGATGCCTGTTGGGTATAAGAACCTAATTCCAATTTCATCTGCACTAAAAGCTTGCTAGAATCCTTGCACAATTCAGCAGACCCCTGTGAATGTCTGTAAACGATAGCTGTAGGTAAAGTTAGTCACTAAATGCATTTCCAACATGAGCTTCCCTTGCCAAACAATTTAAATCATCCACTGGATTTATTGCCTGGAGATCATACTTTCCCTGACAAATTAGCATTGTTGCTTGAGAAATGTCTTTGGCTTTTTTTTATTCATTCACCCAATAAAAATGTATTGAGAACCCACTTTGTGTCAGACATGGTGCTAGATGCTGGGTTCTAGGACACAACCATGAACAAAACAGAAAAATATCCCTACTCTCATGGAACTGACATTCCAACACAAGGAGAGAGGACAAGGAAATAAATGAGCAAACCAGATCATCTCAAATGGGTGATAAGTAGAGCACTGAGAAGGAACTGACTAGACTGCATGTTGGAAGTAACTTGATTGAGTTATACTAGAACCAGGTCTTAAGACAGCAATTCAAATACAAGTAGCTTCTTTGGAGGCTAATCTGAGAAATAACATCAGGGAATCAGGGACGTGAGGTAGGAATGTAAGAGTTTACAAATTGAAAAAGACCCTGACACTGGGAAAGATTAAGGGCAGGAGGAGAAGGGCACAGCAGAGGATGAGATGGTTGGATGGCATCACTGACTCAATGAACATGAGTTTGAGCAAACTTTGGGAGATAGTGAAGGACAGGAAAGCCTGGCTTGCTGCAGTCCGTGGGGCTACAAAGAGTCAAACACCACTGAGCAATTGAACAACAACAAGAAGTTAGGGATGGAAAAGCAGGCAGCTGAAAAAGGTGCATAATCAAGGCACTTATCTCTGGAGCTATGGAACTCCATCCCTTACAGAAGTTCTAGACTTGGCTGTAGAGTGTACCTCATGGTAACCCACCCAAGGGAGAGGGCTATGGATTCTACTAACTCTCCAAGAGCAGAGAGCTGCTCTGGGTGTATGAACTCCTCAATACATCTGGCTTACCCTACCTGTGGGTGAAGTAATAGGTAGCTGTAGTTAGTATAAAAAGTGGAATATCAGTGTCTATTGGGGAGATGTGGAAATGAGCAGAACACCAAGGGCATCTATCAAGGATGAGAACTGGGTCTTTAGATAAGGAGTCCCAGGTGGCTCAGATGGTGAAGAATCCACTTGCAGTGCAGGAGAACCAGTTTGATCCCTAGGTCAGGAAGATCCCCTGGAGAAGGGAATGGCAACCCACTCCAGTATTCTTGCCTGGACACCTCCATGGACAGAGGAGCCTGGCAGACCCTAGTCCATGGGGTCGCAAAGAGTTGGATACAACTGAGCAACTAAGCACGTTACAGGAGAAAGCTCTCCGAAGACACTGCATTTTAGCTGAGACCCAAGGATGGACACGAGCTGGCCAGGGAGAACTCACTTCCAGGCATAGAGAATAGCTGGGCAAAGGCTCAGAGTAGAGCTGAGCTTAGTTTGTTTATAAAATAGGAATAATAAAGAATCACTGAACTTTAGAGGCATAGGATGGGGGGAAGGTCTTTGAATCATGAAGTTACTGATGACCAGATATTTTATTTTTTAAATTCTATTCTTTTTTTTTTAATTAATTAATTCATTTTAATTGAAGGCTAGTTGTTGTGGTTTTTGCCATGAATCAGCCATGGGTGTACTTGTGTCCCACCATCTGAACACCCCTTCTCACCTCCCTCCCCACCCCATCCCTCTGGGTTGTCCCAGAGCACCAGCTTTGAGTGCCCTGCTTCATATATTCAACTTACACTAGTTGATGACCAGATCTTTTAGGTAAAGAAGCCAGATCGAATCAATGAGAAATCAAGAGACTGGGACAATGTCTTAGGATCTCCAGGCAGAGCTGAGGTAGTGATGGGGGCTTAGAGCTGCCAGACCACAGTTCTTCCTAGCCTCAATCCACCAAACTATTTTCCGTGTTCATTCCCCCATTTCACCCCTTGGGATCTGGCAGTTTCCCTAAGCCACAGAGTTCAGAGAGCAATGACTTTGTGATCCCTGCCCAAATTCCTGAAGTGGGCACCAATTATACCTAAAGAGAAACCCAGATGATCACAAAGCTTTCTAGGATCCAACCCTGGGGTGCCCCCCACCCCCCAACTGCATTTTCCACCCTCTCTCTCTCTCTCTCGTGCTGTGCTAGTCATACCAGTCTTCTTACTGTTTCTAGAATATGCTAAGCATCCTCCAATCTCTAAGCCTTTGCTCAGAAGGAAGAGCATTTCTTCCCCAGATTCCCCCAGAGCTCATGCCACAGCTTCACATCAGTCAGGTCCGTGTGTCAACACCACCTCCTCAGGGCGGCTGGTTTGGACCACGCCTCCAGGGGCCAGGCACTGCCCTCCTCTCCTCATCCTCTTTCCCCACTTAATCTTCCTTCAGAGGACTCATAGCTACCTACGGCACAGTATCCTCTACTGGATTCTACCCTATACACTGCTGCATGCTTACTTTTTAAAAAGTGAAATATAGTTGATGTATAATAAATACCATATTGCTGTTGTTCACTTGCAAAGGTGTGTCTCTTTGCGACCCCATGGACTGCAGCATGCCAGGCTTCCCTGTCCTTCACCATATCCTGGAGCTTGCTCAGACTTATGTCCATTGAGTCACTGATGCCATCCAACCATCTCATCCTCTGTCATCCCCTTCTCCTCCTGCCCTCAATCCTTCCCAGTATCAGGATCTTTTCCAATGAGTCAGTTCTTCGCATCAGGTGGCCAAAGTATTGGAGCTTCAGCTTCAGCATCAGTCCTTCCAATGAATACTCAAGACCGATTTCCTTTAGGATGGACTGGTTTGAGCTCCTTGCTGCCCAAGGCACTCTCAAAAGTCTTCTCCAGCACCACAATTTGAAAGCATCAATTCTTCGTGATTCACAATGTTTAAAGGCTATATTTCATTTAGAGTTATTACAAAACATTTGCCCTGTATTGTACAATATATCCTTTTAGCTTATTTTATACACAATAGTTTGTTTATGGTCCATTCTTCCCACTAGAAAGTAAGCTTCATAAGAGAAGGAACTTATTTTACTCACTATTAGAATAATACACTGCATTAGGATAGCATTAGAATAGTACACTGGCTTTCAAAAAATGTTTGTTGAATTTATGACAAGAGAATAGGCCTTCAGAAGGTCTTAGTTCCTGTCCCCTCTATGCCATTAAATCACTGAATGACTTTGTGCAAGCAATTCTCTACCTCAGTTTCTTTATCTGGCAAACAGATGTACAATTTCTACCTTCAGTTCAGTTCAGTTCAGTTCAGTTGCTCAGTAGTGTCTGACTCTCTGCAACCTCATGAATCACAGCATGCCAGGCCTCCCTGTCCATCACCAACTCCCAGAACTTACTCAAACTCATGTCCATCGAGTCAGTGATGCCATCCAGCCATCTCATCCTCTGTCGTCCCCTTCTCCTCCTGCCCCAAATCCCTCCCAGCATCAGGGTCTTTTCCAATGAGTCAACTCTTCACATGAGATGGCCAAAGTACTGGAGTTTCAGCTTCAGCATCAGTCCTTCCAATGAACACCCAGGACTGATCTCCTTTAGGATGGAATGATTGGATCTCCTTGCAGTCCAAGGGACTCTCAAGAGTCTTCTCCAACACCATAGTTCAAAAGCATCAATTTTTCGGCATTCAACTTTATTCACAGTCCAACTCTCACATCCATACATGACCACTGGATAAGCCATAGCCTTGACTAGACAGACTTCTGTTGGCAAAGTAATGTCTCTGCTTTTTAATACCTTATAAAGGCATTAAACTAAAATGCAGCCATAGATTTGAAAGTACAGTACACTGTGGAATACATTATACAGATACAAGGTTTCCTTTCTATCTTGAAGGCTTCCTGAATTTGAATGAACTTTGCCAAATGGGGAGGAAAGTTTCATTCCCAATAAGAAATCCTTTGTGGATAGGAGAATTGATCGGGCCTCACTTGCAAGACCTTGCCTGCAGCACAGGAAAAAGCACCGGGCAGAGAGGGTTGAGGGGAGGCAGGGAGGCATAATCAGCATCCAGCCTCTTCCAGACATGCTGGGGACGTGCTGGGGACCTTGGGGCGCCCACAGAAGCTTGCCCCGGAGAGACTTCAGATGCCTCTCCAGTCAGAAAGGGCAGAGTGATGACGGTAAAGGACAAAGGTCCCTCCTCATGTTTTTTAAACTATCACATATCTGTGTTGTTATAATAATCCCAGCCACTGTTTATTGATCACTCAGTCTTGCAACATGGACTTGACATGCATCATTGCAGTACTTTTTCTCCCCATCCTCCTAACCTCCATTATTCATACAGGAAACCATCAGGGAACTTATCCAAGGTAGAGTATGTAACTCATAGCTCTGAGTAGCAGAGCCTACCCTTCAGCCCAGGCACGGCTGGCTCCTGAGCAAGTGCTCTTAACCAATGTGCTAACTTAGCACACCAAGTGAGTGATAACAGAAGTCAGAAGGAAGGGAACTGCAACTGCCTCCCCATTAAGGCAGTTTCAGCTTAAGTCTGAACAGGGTGGAAAATGCTGTGATTCGGTAACATGGTTAAATTGATGCATCCATATTCTAACTTCTTTCCCTTCCTCACTACCCAGGGTTTCATGGACATTGACTTAAACAAATTCAAGGAGAGTGGAGCAAACGTAACAGGTTTCCAGTTGGTGAACTACACAGACACCATCCCAGCCAAGATCATGCAGCAGTGGAAGAACAGTGATGCTCGGGACCACACCCGGGTGGACTGGAAGAGACCTAAGGTAAGAGTCCTAAGGCAAGAAAGGACCCTGCTGGTCCCTTCGCCTGCCCTAGATTCCTGGGTAGTATTCGCCGTAAGAAAAGGACAGACTTTCTAAGAGGAACAAACTAAGGAAAGTAGATCCATAAAGACTGAGGGTATGAACATTCCAGAATGACAAAGGTTTTAACAAGATAAACATTTTGCTCCTTTTTCATATAAACAAAATTCAGAAGTCAGCAATCTGGGGCTTGCATAATGGTTTCACAATCACTAAACACTTAGACACTTTTTCTATCTTCCTATTCTGCTATCCTCAGCATATAGCTGCTACCTGATAGCCCAAAATGGCTGCAGAACCACCAAGAGTTACCTCAGTATTCTACCCACCAGGAAGGGAAAAGGAAAATAGAAAGCAAAACTGTTTCCCTTAAGAACTCTTTCCAGCAGTCACATACAGATCTTCCCCTCACCTGCTATTGGCCACATCTCAGGAACCTATCCCAGGTAGCTATAGCAGGAACTGGAAAATGGTGTCTCTACTCTGGGTAGGACCACCATATTGCACAACTCCAGGGGGATGATATTAGCATTTATTTCTTCATGAATTGAGCCTCCTAGATTTGTGCAGTGGGCTGGTCCTTCTGGTCAGCTGCATATCTGGCTAAAAGTCAAGGAAATCTAACTAAGCAATAACCAGTACATTTCTGCCTCAGAAAGTCAACTCCCAAATATCATGCAGACTACCAGCCTCTCATTCCCAGCAAGGCAGCTTTAAACCCTGCGGCTAAAATCTATTTTGTTTTCTATTTGATAATGGTTTAGAATAAAGATGGACTTCCCTGATAGCTCAGTTGGTAGAGAATCTGCCTGCAATGCAGGAGACCCCAGTTTGATTCCTGGGTCAGGAAGATCCACTGGAGAAGGGATAGGCTACCCACTCCAGTATCCTTGGGCTTCCCTTGTGGCTCAACTGGTAAAGAGTCCTCCTGCAATGCAGGAGACCTGGGTTCAATCCCTGGGTTGGGAAGATCTCCTGGAGAAGGGAAGGGCTACCCACTCCAGTACTCTGGCCTAGAGAATTCCATGGACTGTATAGTCCATGGGGTCACAAAGAGTCAGACACAACTGAGCGACATTTGCTTTCACTCCAGAATAAGAATAAAGGATAATTTCTCTTTCCCACATAAAATCTAACAGTTTGGCAGTGGCTATGGGGAACAATGTGTTGAGAAGGATTCTGAGGCTAAATCTGTTTATCCAGGGCCAACTGTGGATCCTTGCCAACTCTCTCAGGCCCTTGGTCAGTTTCATTTTGTAAATGTCAGGCCACTGAACCAAGACACTGTCATCCCAGTTTTGCTCAAACTGATTCGGGAACTTAGAAATAAAGACACTTCAACATGAGCTTTTGCAAACAAAATCACAAATGTGATTTCAAGCAATGAGTAAACTACAGAACAGTTTCATTAATTAACATGTGAATATTCCACCCAATTTCCAAAAGATTGGAAATGATTATAAAGATAACCAAGTGAAATGTCTTTACTTTAAAAAGGAAGTGTTTGTGTGTCCGTGTGCATGCACACTCAGTGGCTAACTCATGTCCAGTTCTTTGCAACCCCATGGTCTATAGCCTATCAGGCTCCTTCTGACCATGGGATTTCCTAGACAAGAATACTTGAGTGGGCTGCCATTTCCTTCTCCAGTGGATCTTCCCAACCCAGGGATTGAACCTATATCTCCTGCTTGGCAGGTAGATTGTTTACCACTGTGCCACCAGGAAAGCCCCAAAAGCAAAAGGAACAAAGTTAAAAGCTGGAAAAATACCTATACATTCATTCTACAAGACTGAACTGTGAACTTTAGGATGTACCAGAGAACATGCTAGACATCAGAGGCAAATTAATGAGAATAGATATGATTGCCAGTGCTGGGAAATGTTGTTCTGGATTCTTATCTTGCTTTTGTTTCAATATTTTAGTACCTTCTTAGATAAGATGGGGATAAAATTGAAGCTTAGCATGAAGAAGCACAAGAGGAAATTTTGTGGAATATAAACTTGCCACTTGAGTGAGCTGCATGCAGAAATAATTAAGAGCTTACCCATCTCAGATTATTCTTTTTTTTTGCTTTTAGTGTCACCAGGGATGGAGTAAGCTGTTCTTGGCTCCCAATTGGTGACAGAGAGAAAACCAAGTCGTTTTCATGGACTGTACCAGACAGATACAGATGTGTTATATTTAATTTCGGTGTTTTGTATTCAATCAATGCCTTTCCCCCCCAAATGAACCAACATTTTAAAGTGGATTGGATAGAAAATTCTAGAATTCTCTTTGAACCTCACAACCAGCAGTAATACTGAACTCACAGTTCAGGAGGGCAATATTGGCTAGGGAGGTGGAGCAGCAGCCCCCATCTGAGAGACAGGTGCTTCCTGCTTACAGCTGCTCCCCGGCCCCACCAAACCCCCCATCCCTGGCTCACTGCAGGCACCCTCATCACCAGCAAGCTTCTTCCCAGATACAGCTCCCATCTGCCTCCCTGCCAGCTCTCTCTCTGACACCCAACTGTCTCTGTTCCTCCCACCAGTACACCTCTGCGCTCACCTACGATGGGGTGAAGGTGATGGCTGAGGCTTTCCAGAGCCTGCGGAGGCAGAGAATCGATATCTCCCGCCGGGGGAACGCTGGGGACTGCCTGGCTAACCCAGCCGTGCCCTGGGGCCAGGGCATCGACATCCAGAGAGCTCTGCAGCAGGTGAGTCTGGCAACGATGGTGGCCCCACTCCATGGGAGCCTCGCAGGGGATTTCAGCATCAGTGTCAGGTGGGATGTAGCTATTAAAAAAAAAAAAAAAAAGGTGAAGCACACTGGAAGTTTGGACCACCATTGCATTGTGTTTGTGACTCTGACATATAAGAAAGGTCTTGTAGAAATTTGAAAAACAAAATTTAAAAAATTAATAGTATGGACTAGTCATTCCTGACAGCACAAGAGATCTATTTTCTGCTTAGGCTTTATGCTAAGAAGGGGAAGCCGGTGATGCTGTATTTGAAAGGGGACTTGAGATACACAAGGATAAAACTGAATCATTTTTGCAGGCTCTCAGAGACTCTGCTCTCTTGCCTTGATTTTCTAGATTTCTTCATTATCTTTGCTGTCTGGGCACATGTCAGGATGGGACCCTGAAAATGTTTCTCGGCATTTCTGATTCTATTTTCTTGCTTCTCAGCATTGCAATCATCAATTTTGTTTGCACTGAAGAACGGGCAAAGAACAGGGATAGAAAATGGTCAGGACCTTCCAATCAATTGACTCTGCAGAGGATTCTGAGGCTGAATCCAGATTCAACAGGGAGGAATAGAAACACTCAGTGATATGTCTGCTGTGGAAGCAGGATTAGACAGATACATGTGAGCCGTGTGTTTAACATTCCTGGTTTAGAAAGTTCTGGGGACTTGCCCAGCTTTATCATTCTCTGAATGCCTAGAAATCTCTAGAAGTTTCTAGAAGTACCTCAAGCACAGACTAGTTCTCCAAGTCTTGACACATACCATGCTTCATGATGCCTCTGATGCCTCCTGAGAGAGACTATATTTCCAAAGGGGACTGGGCACAGAGGGCAGGGCTCACTTCAGAGGAATGTCCAAGGATCAGACACAGTGGTGAGCTGGCAACAGCAAGTTGTTTTGGTGCAAATGACTCTCAGGACCTGCTCTCTCCATCCAAGAGAGGAGAGGAGCATTTCTGAATGAGGGAGAAATGTAGAGCAAAATGTACAACTGTTCCCATTTGTTTTCCAACCACACATGCACAGCTCTAGCAATTTTTACAACCTGGAGAAACACACAAGACGGGAATATCATCAGTTGTTCTTTAGCTCGGATGAAGCGCCTGCACGTGGAGGAGAACACAGACTTATGTCCTTTGGAATGAAGCAAAGCAATTGCCCTGTGGCTAGATGCAAACGGGTCCACCCACAGCCCTTTCTGCCCCACCCCCCATCACTGTGCAGGGTGGCCCTGAATAGCTAGGCAGCAAGAGCCCACAACCTAGCAGCTTCAGAATGATTGCCAAAGGTGTGGTGCCTGCCTTCTGGCTTACTTAAAATGCTTTTCCAGGCTCCACAGTCAAGACAGCTTCTGTTTGCAATGTGAAGCTGGTTTCAGAAGGTCCCAGGGACTTGCCCTCAGCTTCCCAACCCTTCCAGCTCCCTTGCCTCTCTCATCTTAAGGATGTCCCTGGAAGGATACGCTGACATCACCATGACAGTGATGAAGTCTGGAGACAATGTGATTGGCAGAAAGGACTCTGACTCAGGAGACCTGGGATCCAAGACCAGCTGGGCCCTTGAGTCTCTGGGTGACCTTGAAATACTCATTCAGATCTCCCACACCCTTCCCTTTCCTCACCCATGACAATGAGGCAGTCAGAAAGACCACTCTCAGTTCTCACGAACTCTAAGCATCTAATTAATGTTCCTTATGCTCTAACCCATGTCTTTCTGATTGTAACATGCTCAGTCTTTTGCTTCTGCCTTCAGTGGGGTTGAGAGGAGGCAACTGCTTTCATCAAAATAATAATGATCTCCTCTATACCAGGGGTCCCCAAACTCTAGGATCTAATGCCTGGTGGTCTGAGGTAGAGCCGATGGAATATTAATAACAATGGAAATAAGTACAAAATAAATGTAATGCATTTGAATCATGCTGAAACCATGGCAGGAGCCACTACCCTGGTCATGGAAAAACTGTCTTCCACAAAACCAGTCCCTGGTGCCAGAAAAGATGAGAACCACTGCTCTGTGCCATCTTGAGTCAGGACATGTGTGGGCCAGTCAGCTTGTTCCTGCGAGCCTACTGTATGCTCTGGCCTAGGGCCAAGCTCTGGGGACAATTAGAGAAGGCAAGGCCTGTCCTCAAGAAACTCTATTTAGTCTCTATTGTGGCTAGAGGTAGGGTGGGGAGAACTAGCCACAGAAAGAAAAACAAAATATAGTCAACATTCTGATCCGAAGATCAGCTGTTCAAACTGAATCAAATCTTTGTTTATCACTTCAAATCACAAAAATGTATGGCAGAAAGAAACCTGAGAGATGATGACTCCCACTTTTCCTTACATTAGCGATGAAGCAGCTGACCCAGAGTGGGCAGTAACTCCCCCAGGATCACACAGCAGCTTAGCAGCAGGGAAGACCCTCAGCTGGGGCGCCTCCTCCTGCCCCTAGCCTGTCCTGTGACCCCAGGGACCTTTGCTTGCACGTACTGAGCCTCAGGGCCTCCCACACACAGTCATGGCTACTGTCTAGCCATTTCACCCTCTAGACCCATCTCTTTAAATAGCCATGCCACTAGGGAGAATCTCTGTGCCCACAGTATACTGGGTAAATCCCAATGCCAGTCAGTCCTTGGACCCTAACTTGGGATCTCAAGTCACTCCTACCCTGATCACTGACCTTCAGGTCACAAGTGGAGAGGGACCTGAGGGTCAGCTTGTGGACAAGCTGGGAAGTCTGTGAGTTAGACTAGGAGGGATAAGCACATTATTCTAAAACTTAGGGTCACACCAGCTATGACATGTCCAGGACTCACTATGCACAAGGTTCTGAACATATTTTACATGACTGATCCCACTGAATCCCCTATAGTATAACCTCTGCGGTAGCTGGTTTTATTAGCTGTGCTTTATAAATATAGACACTGACCTACACAGATGTTCAAGAACGTCCCCAGATTATACAGCTAGTTAGTGGTAAAAGTGGGATCCCACCCCACATCTCCTTGCTATCTCACTGTACCCTTAACTGCTCTGCTCTGAAGCTTCAGTCCAGCAGATGAGAATGAGTTCGAGCCCAGCCGGCTACAGCACATGACCTTGGGTAATATCCAAGGGACTTGGCTCTCCCTCACCCCGCCACAGTTTCCCCAGGGGCAGAGTGAAGATAACTCAGCCGCCTGCCTGCCCCCATCTCCTCACCCTGCCTGACATCCAAGGAGCCACTCAGAATATTAATGATCCCCCAATCCTGGAACTCCTCAATACTCCAGGAAAGAGGAAGCATTAGGGTACCTATAAGTTGGGTTCTGGCTGGCAGAAAAGAGTGAATTACCCAAGTCAGGCTCTTAGCATTTAGGAGGTCATCGGCCCTTTGAGGATATGACAAGACAAAAAAAAAAGCTTTGTACCATTTCCCCAGAAAAATGCACACACGCACACATATATTTTCACATCGCCGTGAGTCAGGGGGACCCACAGACACTTCCAGAAGCCCAGCTAAGAAGTTGAAGAATTGAAGTTGAAGAATACCTGCCCTAAATAATGATCAGCCCTCTCAGCATTTGTGTTTGCAGTTTATCAGCCAATGACCACACACATCAAAGTGAAGATTAGCAGGGCACTTCGCTAGATGAGGTCAGGGCAGGGAATAAGGGTGTAAGACACAGTCCTGCAACTCAAACTGAAGACCCAGTGTTGAAGGAAATGGCTACTAAGAAATAGTAGCCATAAAGTTGTGGATTAGGAGCTAAATCACATACATAGCCAGGCTGTTGGTACTCTGGATGGTCAGAAAAGAATGCTACGACTGAGGACTGTGGACATTATCAGACTGTCTGTAGGCATGTGACTGGGGATTTAAATAGGATGATCATATAATTTATCATCCAACCTGGGACACTGAGAAATGAAAGGGAGAGCTATTACCAATTATCCCACAACAAGAGATGTAGACTGGATCGATCCCAAGCAAACTCAGATGGATGGTCATGCATGCCTTAAAGGAAGGATGACTTTGAACAAAGAGTGATTTGGGTTTTGGAGGGTCTGGGTGAGGATTTAAAGGACACCAGCAGGAGTCTACAGCGAGGGTACAAGCAGGACTTCAGGGCATTGTGCTTGGTTATTAGTATGTTAGGAGGACAAGAGCTAGGATCTCACCATGCCTCCACCAAGCACTATCAGGAGGATCCTGGATTAATTGCTCAACTTTTCTGGCATTAATTTCTTCATCTATTAAATGAGTATAAACCTTTATAACACTGCCTCCCTTTCTGACTTGTGACAAGGCTCAAAAAGAAATTTTTTAAAGGATAATATATAAGTTTCTTTGAAGCTCAGGGCAACTGCCTGAGATAGCTAGAGCCAGGATTATTCTTCCCATTGATCAGGTGGGAAAGTGGAAGCTCAGAGGGGTCCTGTGACTTGCTTGCCCACTAGAATAACCAGTACGTGGTCCCCTGGGCCCTGGTCCACAGACTCTGGCTTCCCACACCCAGTGGGCATTCAGGAGGAGAACCCAAGAGAACAGACCCACCTCAAGGCAGCCACAGAGAGGCTATAGAAGCCCTGGGCCAGGGTATCTCCACCGCCCCCCACCCCCCGCCCCCAGAGCTGGAGATGCAGGAGTCAGTTGTCAGGGCTAATGGCTCAAGTAATAAAAATGCTAACAAGCACTCTCCAGGCACCAGCAGGAAAGAACAAGTATGCTTCAGCATCTCATGGACGGCAGACACTGAGCTGGCACCCAATACAAATGACAGGAAATTCAAAGTTAAATCCCCATCTTTCAGGGAGGGAGTCAGCAGGTGCCAGGGTAGTGATGGGAGGTCCAAGAGGCAGGAACTCAGAGATACTCCAGGTCTCCCATGGCCTGACTCCTGTCACCCCAGCATGGGGGTGGCATAGGGAATGGGGGCTCAGAGGCTCAGTACTGATGGACAGGATGGCAGTTTCCAGATGTGGCCAAAGCATACATTTCTGAGAAGCTTAATCCTCTAAGAGTCCAGACTGTCCTCATAAGTGGTTTGGGGCTAATCTAGTCTCTTGATCTCCCCCCTTGCTCTGCCATCATGGAAGGGTAGTTCTGGGACATCTTCTTTCCCACACTTTAATTTATCTCAGGGTGTGTAAGTCCTGGCTTCTACAACTAGACAGTAAAGAGCCCTCAGCTCGCCAGGCCTCTCCTGACTTGCTGTGAATCCTGAACACAGGTGCCATGGCTCTGAGCCTCAACAATCCTATCTATAGAATCAGCAAAACAACCTCTGCTTTTGCCATTCATTGGGTTTCTGGGAACATCACATAAGCAGCATCTTGGGAAAACACTGTGGCAATGTAAAAGGCCCTCAAGTCACAAAACTTTGCTGCTGCCGATTTTTTTTTTTTTTTTTTGAAACTGAGAAAGGCATGTATAAATCACAGCGACAAGACCCTCATTTCTGCTGAAAGAATCCCCTCCTGTGAGGCCACAACTTATCATGCCCATGTTAAATCTTATTGTCCATACTTCATATCCACTGAACACAGTACATCAGTATTAGTAATCATCATTATCTTCACCATCACTTAAATAACAGACACCATACATTGAAGATTTATGTCCCAGACAATATGCTAAACACTTCAGTCCTTTGAAGAGGAAACTAAGAAACAGATAGGCCTAGTGACTTGTACAGAGGAATTAGAGCGTGGCCTGGGGAAGGCCCAGCTAGAATAGAGGGGCAGCTCTATGCACGGAGAACACAAGACTTCACACATTTTCTGTGTCACCTCTCAGAGCCAAGGACAGTAGTGTGGTCCTCCGTTTGAGAGGCCACTTGGTATATGAAGTGAAGAAACCAGAATATGGAAGAATCTGCTCTGGATTTCAGACCTGCCTCTGACACTTGTAAGTCCTAAGTCATGAGTGAATCACTTTGCCATCCAGAGTGTGGGTTTCTGCCATAAAAGTGAAGACTGGGACTTCCCTGGCTGGGATCCAGTGACTGGGACTCCATGCTCCCAATGCAGGGGGCCCAGGTTTGATTCCTGGATGGGTAACTAGACCCCACATGCTGCAACTAAGACCTGACATAGCCAAATAAATAAAATAAATGTTAAAAAAAAAAAAAAAAAAAAAAAGAAAGTGAAGATCCTAATCTCTCTCTAGCCAACCTATCTCAGGGGTTCCTCTGAATGAAGATAAAGTAATATGTGCAAAATGCTTCATAAACACTTGGAAAATGGTGGTAGTATTAATAACACTATTAGTAACAATAAAAATAAGAGCTAGCCTTTGTTGAATACTTGCCATGGGGCAAGCATTGATCAAAAAATATCTAATTTCATCCTTAAACCAACCTTAAGATATAATTAACCCTAATGGGGCCCATTAAACAAATGAGGAAACTGAGTCATAGAGGCATTAGGCAATTTGCATATGAATTATGACATAATGATAATTAGTATGACACTTGACACTGGGGCCAAAAATAGACGCCTGTTTGAATCATTAATGACACATTTCTGTTTCTGCAAATCATCTGCACATCTGTCCCAGTCTATTTTTCCAAATGAGTCACTTGAGCTGGCACATAGCAATGAATGGGAAGCTAAAGATGGGCCAGAGAGGACCAAGGAGAGACGGTGAAGCTGCTGATGGATTAGAATTGCTCTCGTCTCATTCTTTGTAGCAGGATCGGTGCTTTGCTTTCCCTTTGAAAAGCAAAAGTAGCCTAGATTTTCCAGCGTGAGAATTTCTCCAGATTTCATCTCAGAGAGTGAAGAATTTGTTGCATAATTTGTTCAGTGCTCTAGGCCTGTTGTGACCTCCCTACTGAGACTTCAAACCAGGAGGCAATAAGAGGGTCAGCCTGAGAAGAGACACACTTTTCTTTCTTCCTTCCTTTCTTTCCTTCCTTCCTTCCCTCTCCCTCCCACACACCCCATCTCAAATACATACACACACCCCAGCTATTCTTATAACTTCCAGAGGCAGAGGGGTTGGTCATTCACTGTCAGAAAATGGTAACACCCTACAAGACTTCCTTTGAAGCCTATTTGAAGAGGGGGGCGGAATAAATAATGCTGGGTTAGAGGGCAGGGTGGAGAAGGCAATGGCACCCCACTCCAGTACTCTTGCCTGGAAAATCCCATGGACGGAGGAGCCTGGTAGGCTGCAGTCCATGGGGTCGCAAAGACTGAGCGACTTCACTTTCACTTTTCACTTTCATGCATTGGAGAAGGAAATGGCAACCCACTCCAGTGTTCTTGCCTGGAGAATCCAGGGATGGGGGAGCCTGGTGGGCTGGCATCTATGGGGTCGGACAGAGTCGGATACGACTGAAGTGACTTAGCAGCAGCAGCAGAGGGCAAAGTTCATATTGATTACAGGTACAGACTCATTTCACTGGCCTTAGGCCAGACAAATGTGAGGAAACGTGATAGATTATGGTTGGAGAATGTGATTTCTAGTACCTGAGCTGATGACACACAGCTAGACTCATCCCCAATTTGAGGGTGGACCAATTTTAATGGTCACCTCCAGAGCAGCAGGCTTGGTCCCAAAGATCCTGGATCCCCCATGCTGACCACTCAGGCCTTTAAAATGAGCCTGAAGATAGGAAGCCATGAAAGGTTAGTCTGACTCATTTGTGGAGAAGAAATCCTATGAGGCATATTTGGGGGCTTCCTATACACATGTTGCTTCAACAGCTGAGACCCGTTTAAAGTCCTACGTGATCTGGTCTTACCACAAAGAGTTTCCTCAGATGCTTTAAAGTTTGCAGAGCACTTTCACATTTGCTGTGTCATGTAAGGTAGATGGAGCAGGAATTTTGGAAACTAAAGGCTTGGAGAGGTGATCATCCAGTCACTTGGCTGTTCAGAGGAAAACTGGGGTAAAACCCAAGTCACCCAGTTCTAGGTATTCAGGTTCCCAGGTATTTTATTCCCTGGCCTCATAAAGGAATTACAAAGCAACACTGAGGCATGGCCCAAAGCATCCCAAGGCTGGCTCCCAGTCCCGGGTCTTCCCCTGACTCACCACAGAGGGCACACCAGTCTCTTCCTTCACGGGTCTCCTTCAGTTTCTGCATCTGAAGGTGTGTGTCTGAGGAGCAGTGATTCTAACAGTGGTGGTCCCGATAGGGGTACGGGATGGAGGACAGCACAGAGATTTCCTATGAAGATCGATTTTGATCCACTCTTACTGTTGGCCAAAAGCAATGGGTGAAGCAGTTTTCAGGAAGAATTTCATTTTAGTAGGAACACTGTCCTCCAACAGTTATACCTGCTCCAGGCAAAGGAGTAGAGAGGTGTTTAGGATTGATGCTACTCTAAGACCTCATCCCATGTAAGTTTCTCAGGTTCTGGGCTTTCAATTCAGCAGGAAAAGCCAACAAATGAAAAACATGAAGCGCAACTTCAGAGTTCACTGGTCACCACCTGGCTTTTTCTTGCAGGTGCGGTTTGAAGGCTTGACAGGAAATGTGCAATTTAATGAGAAAGGACGGCGGACCAACTACACCCTCCACGTGATCGAAATGAAGCATGATGGCATCCGAAAGGTAAAGCTCCCTTTGCTTCCATTGCACAGGGATGAGAGGGTTGAACAGAGGCTCAGGCCGGAGCTGAGGGCCTGGGGAGTCCTGGACTGGATCTCTTAGAAGAGAAGTAGGTAGTGAGGATTCTAATCTGGGCTCTGATGCTAACCAGCTAGGATCCTGGGCAAGTCAGTTGTTCCTCTGAGAATTGATTTGCTGCAAAATGGAGATAAAAAAAAAAATCTCTACCTTTGCCTTGGGATGCTTGCAAAGATCCAAGGGATGGGAAAATATTTTGAAAAAATGAAGTAATAGATGTGTATAAAATGTCACTACTGTTCTTGAGGGGTTTCAAGTAAGAACTTGAGAATGATGGTTTATTGAGGAAGTTAACCATCTTTTCCTAATCCACACTTGGTCATATTCTCTCTCTCTCTCACACACACACATACACACACACTTACTAAACATTTTAGAACAACATTCAAATTCTTGGAGAAAACACTCAGAATTCTACCAGACTCTGAATTCTGGTCTTGGCCAATTTCTCTGACCTTGATCTTTGACACTCAATTTCTTTGTCCTTCCACTCCAGTCATTCCAATCAACATTCACGTTCAGGAAAATATCATGTTCTTTCTCACTCCCAGCCTCCAAATGTGTTCCCTCTGCCTAGGACTCTTCTATCCCATCCCCCTATTCTAGCCTGACTTCAAGAGTCAGGGTAAATGTTGCTCCCCAGGAAAGCCTTCCCTGGGCTTCCTTGTTACGACTCAAGGCCACCTCTATTTATTGCCCCTGACCTTCACCACATCCCTAGTTCCTTGGGGTGGCCCAGTGTGGTAAGTAAGAGGCTGTGCACACATACTATGAAGCTGGTAGAGTGTCAGAGCATTAGCCCCAGAATCCTGGGATTCCATCCTGGCGTCACCGCTTACCAGCCTGTGACTCTGGACAAGTAAATCAGGTTCTTTGTGCCCTAAGTGGGGATTGAATGATCTAATGGGTGCAGAAGTTCTGAGGGCTGGGCCTGGCACACTGCAGACTAGGTCTCAGTCTCTCAAACTTGACACTGTCTATGCCTGTGCTGTCAAACACAGTTGCCACTAGCCATAGTCGGCTATTTCATTTTAATTCTAAATAATGAAAATTCACAAGTCCCGCAGTTGCACTAGCCACGCTTCAAGGGCTCAATAGCCACAGGCAGCTAGAGGCTGCCACACGAGACAGCACAGATGTCGATCATGCCCATCGTCACTGCAGGGTCTACCGAACAGTGATGCTCGTGTTCTCTATTCCTGTGGGCTTCACGGCGCTCTGGGTGGCGTGGTGAGAAACACTGGCAGAATGGTTACAAGTTGGGGCACTGAAGACAGACACACCAGGAACTAAGTCTCTGCCTTACTCTCTACTACATACATGACCTTGAACAGCTGAGCCTCCCAGAACCTCAGTGACATCATCTCCTAATGGGGAATAATGCCCTTTATCTCACGGGACTTCCATCAACACTGAAACAATGTCTGCTACCCCCTTGCCTGTGTGAAGGGGTTGCCCAAAGCAGCCCCTGGCATGGTTTGGGCATTCAACCCATGTTTTGTCTGTTTGTTTCAACTGCCTTCTTTAGGCCACAAGGATTTTTATATCGGCCTTGACTATGAGTGAGTCAGGCTGTGCAAGCCCATGGAATGGATAAATCAGCAAACCGAAATAACAGAGTAACTTTGAAATCCACGAGCAAATGGTTGTGCTTTATTTTTCAGGTCTCGGGGCTGTTTTTCAACTTACTTTCCAAAGACTAAATCCTTTCTTTGAATGTGGGTTTAGGCAGCCTTTGGTTACAGGGAATCTGACTTTGAGAAAATCAATTCCTCCACATCTGTGGCTTTAGGTCTTTTACTCAATCAGCCTCCAAACAAAATAATTTCTCAGAGTCACGGGCAACCTTGTTGTACTGGTTTCCGTGAACAGTGCATGGTCTTACCTGATGTATGTAATAAAAAGGGACTGCTGCTATTTAACTGGGAGCCTTGGGGACTCTCTCCTGATCTTTAGGCATGTATCCTGACCACTGACTGATCTGCCAACACACGCTCTAGGCGTCTGGGTCCAATTTGACATCCTACTGAAATGTGTGTGGTCTCTGGGCATACATTCATCCCACACTTCGGAGCTTCAAATGCCAGAATGTGCAGTGGCCCCACTAAATCTAAAGCCTTGTGAAATGCCATTCAGAGATTCCACTTCACCATGGGGTACTGATTCAAATAGGGATCTCTATTCAAATAAAATGACTTGTCAAATTCAAATAGGATCACAAATTCTTAGAGTGGCTGCCAAGAGAGAAGGGCAGGAAAATTCTTGAAGGTCTTTCATCAAGGGACCATCATTAGTGATGTAACCATCTTTTCTCATCTTCATTGGTCCTGTAGCTATGTTTTGTCTTAAAAAGGACAAGTCTCAACTTGAATTCAGTCACCCCTGCCCTGTCTCAAATTTTTCATTCCCAGTTACGACCCAAGTGTAACTGGAAAGGAAGGACCAGGCAGGAAAGAAAGTGACACAAAGTCCTCCCTATGTCAAAATTAAGTAAAAGTCCTGAAGCATTCACAGCCCTCCAGTCTAGACATCCTTTGGAAGTTTTCTCCTTAAATCTTTGCTACCCAACTTTACACATGCTGGTGGTGGTTTAGTCACTAGGTCGTGTCTGACTCTGTGACCTTTACCACCAGGGAAGCTCCTTAGACATACTGAGTTCTGTTCTATTCAGTCCAACCACTTCTCTCCATTTCCACTGCTGACTCCAGAACTCAAGCCACCTTCGACACCTGCCTGGACTCACACAGAAGCCTCCTTACTGGTCACCAGTCCTGCTGGCCAGGTTCTTGTCCCTCTACAAGGCTGCTTTTCAACACAAAACCTGATCATCTTCATATATATATCAGGTTATATTGCTTCTCTGCTTAAAGCCTTTGACTGGCTTCCTACTGTAGGGGCTTCTGGTGGCTCAGACAGTAAAGAATCTGCCTGCAAGGCAGGAGACCCGGTTTCAATCCCTGGGTTAGAAAGATCCCCTAGAGAAGGGCATGGTAACCCACTCCAGTATTCTTTCCTGGAGAATTTCATGGACAGAGGAGGCTGGTGGGCTACAGCCCATGGTGTCACAGTCAGACACGACTGAGCAACTAATACACCACTGCAGGTAAAAGCTAACAGAACTCCTTACTGTGGCCTTCGGACCCAGATACTGCAGCCCTCTGAACTCTTGCTCCTCTTTTTCTAGCTCAGAACTCCACAGCTACCCTGGAATGTCTGCTTCTTTACCTGACACTCGTCATCACTGTAGTCCGATATCCAGCATCTCTGCTTGTCATTCAAGTCTGGCCCAGCTGAAGTCACTCTGGAAAGGCCATTCCTGACCAAAATATCTAAAGTGACCCCCATCCGCCGAGCACAATCCCATTATCCTAATTTTTCATAGTGCTTCTCCCTTCTGAGATATTCTTGTTGGTTTACTGATCTCTATTGGGGTTGGTAAACCAGCCTGCAGGCCAAATCCAGCCAACTGCCTATTTGTTTACAGCCCATGAGCTAATGATTTTTACATTTCTAAATGGTTGAAGTTAATCAAAAGATGAATACTTCATGATATGTGAAAATTACATGAAATTAAAATTTCAGGGTCCATAAATAAAGTTGTGGGTTTTTTTTTTTTTTTTTTTTTTTTTGGAATACAGCCAAACTCATTTGTTTCGGTATTGGCTATGGCTGCTTCTGCATTGTGACAACAGAGATGAGTAGTTGCTACAGAGACTGTTTCACCCACAAAGCTTAAAGTATTTACTGTCTGGCGCTTTAAAGGTGAAGTTTGACAACCCCTGGTCTGAATATGTATTGTCTTTCTTCCCCTCCTCTCCACCTCCTTCCACTAAAATGTCAGCTCTCTAAACGCAGGGACATGGTTGTGTTATTTATTATATCCTCAGTGCCAATAATATATTGATGCATAGTAAGCACTTGCAAATAAGTGGTTGTTCATTAAATGAGCGGGCAGCATATTGAATGTTGCTTGGCAACCACGAAGCATACTACACTGGCCCATTTTTCCATGGATCTGCCAGCAAGTAAGGAAAAAAATGCTGATAAATTTAATGAAATAACACCTCAAGCAGAACTCAGATAAAGTCACATGCAAACTTAACAAAGTGCAAATTCTTTAAGTATGTTAGTTAAGGTGCAATAACAGATAAACTCTAAAAACTCAGGTGTTTAATGCAACAGAGGTCTAACTCTTATTCACCCAGTGGTCAGTTTGGAGAGCTGGGGACTCCGGTTAAGACTCAGGCTTATGGAGGCTCCATTGTCTGTTTGGGTCTTCCTGACTATCAATAGCCAGCTAACAAGTGAGGAAGAAAGATATCAGAAACTGTGCTGGGGATTTGGGGGAGTCAGGTTAGGGGAGACATGCATCACTTCTGTGTTCCACTGGTCAACCCAATCTCCTGGCCCATCTAGACACATGGCAGGCTGGGAATTGCAATGGCAGTCTAAGCAACTACTTCCCACCATACCTGTAGGCTATGAAAAGTGAACAAGAATCCTTGCTGGTCATCAGGTTGTCTCTGCCACAATAGGCAACTTCCTTTTTAAAACTTTATCATAATGGATCTCATTTTTGGAGGCTAGGAGTTGTGGCTTCAGAGGCAGCTTAGAGCTACAAATGACACAACTACAAATGTGTCAACGTGATTGGATGACTGTGTAAGGTAGACCTATTGTATATACTGTTCAATAGTCATCTTTTTAGGCTGTATTTACTTTATTTTTTTTTTCAGTGGGTTTTGTCATACATTAACATGAATCAGCCATAGAGTTACACGTATTCCCCATCCCGATCCCCCCTCCCACCTCCCTCTCCACCCGACTCCTCAGAGTCCTCCCAGTGCACCAGGCCTGAGCACTTGACTCATGCATCCCACCTGGGCTGGTGGTCTGTTTCACCATAGATAATATACATGCTGTTCTTTCAAAACATCCCACCCTCACGTTCTCCCCCAGAGTTCAAAAGTCTGTTCTGTACTTCTGTGTCTCTTTTTCTGTTTTGCATATAGGGTTATCGCTACCATCTATCTAAATTCCATATATATGTGTTAGTATACTGTAATGTTCTTTATCTTTCTGGCTTACTTCACTCTGTATAATGGGCTCCAGTTTCATCCATCTCATTAGAACTGATTCAAATGAATTCTTTTTAACAGCTGAGTAATATTCCATGGTGTATATGTGCCACAGCTTCCTTATCCATTCATCTGCTGATGGGCATCTAGGTTGCTTCCATGTCCTGGCTATTATAAACAGTGCTGCGATGAACATTGGGGTGCACGTGTCTCTTTCAGATCTGGATTCCTCAGTGTGTATGCCCAGAAGTGGGATTGCTGGGTCATATGGCAGTTCTATTTCCAGTTTTTTAAGAAATCTCCACACTGTTCTCCATAGTGGCTGTACTAGTTTGCATTCCCACCAACAATGTAAGAGGGTTCCCTTTTCTCCACACCCTCTCCAGCATTTATTGCTTGTAGACTTTTGGATAGCAGCCATCCTGACTGGCATGTAATGGTACCTCATTGTGGTTTTGATTTGCATTTCTCTGATAATGAGTGATGTTGAGCATCTTTTCATATGTTTGTTAGCCATCTGTATGTCTTCTTTGGAGAAATGTCTGTTTAGTTCTTTGGCCCATTTTTTGATTGGGTCGTTTATTTTTCTGGAATTGAGCTTCAGGAGTTGCTTGTATATTTTTGAGATTAATCCTTTGTCTGTTTCCTCATTTGCTATTATTTTCTCCCAATCTGAGGGCTGTCTTTTCACCTTACTTATAGTTTCCTTTGTTGTGCAAAAGCTTTTAATTTTCATTAGGTCCCATTTGTTTATTTTTGCTTTTATTTCTAATATTCTGGGAGGTGGGTCATAGAAGATCTTGCTGTGATTTATGTCGGAGAGTGTTTTGCCTATGTTCTCCTCTAGGAGTTTTATAGTTTCTGGTCTTATATTTAGATCTTTAACCCATTTTGAGTTTATTTTTGTGTATGGTGTTAGGAAGTGTTCTAGTTTCACTCTTTTACAAGTGGTTGACCAGTTTTCCCAGCACCACTTGTTAAAGAGATTGTCTTTTTTCCATTGTATATCCTTGCCTCCTTTGTCAAAGATAAGCTGTCCATAGGTTCGTGGATTTATCTCTGGGCTTTCTATTCTGTTCCATTGGTCTAAATTTCTGTCTTTGTGTCAGTACCATACTGTCTTGATGACTGTGGCTTTGTAGTAGAGTCTGAAGTCAGACAGGTTGATTCCTCCAGTTCCATTCTTCTTTCTCAAGATTACTTTGGCTATTCAAGGTTTTTTGTATTTCCATACAAATTGTGAAATTATTTGTTCTAGTTCTGTGAAAAATACCGTTGGTAGCTTGATAGGGATTGCATTGAATCTATAGATTGCTTTGGGTAGAATAGCCATTTTGACAATATTGATTCTTCCAATCCATGAACACGGTATGTTTCTCCAACTGTTTGTGTCCTCTTTGATCTCTTTCATCAGTGTTTTATAGTTTTCTATGTATAGGTCTTTTGTTTCTTTAGGTAGATATACTCCTAAGTATTTTATTCTTTTTGTTGCAATGGTGAATGGTATTGTTTCCTTAATTTCTCTTTCTGTTTTTTCATTGTTAGTGTATAGGAATGCAAGGGATTTCTGTGTATTAATTTTATATCCTGCAACTTTACGATATTCATTAGCTAGCTCTAGTAATTTTCTGGAAGAGTCTTTAGGGTTTTCTATGTAGAGGATCATGTCATCTGCAAACAGCGAGTTTCACTTCTTCTTTTCCTATCTGGATTCCTTTTATGTCTTTTTCTGCTCTGATTGCTGTGGCCAAAACTTCCAACACTATGTTGAATAGTAGTGGTGAGAGTGGGCATCCTTGTCTTGTTCCTGATTTCAGAGGAAATGCTTTCAATTTTTCACCATTGAGGGTGATGCTTGCTGTGGGTTTGTCATATATAGCTTTTATTATGTTGAGGTATGTTCCTTCTATTCCTGCTTTCTGGAGAGGTTTAATCATAAATGAGTGTTGAATTTTGTCAAAGGCTTTCTCTGCATCTATTGAGATAATCATATGAATTTTATGTTCCAATTTGTTAATGTGGTGTATTACGTTGATTGATTTGCGGATATTAAAGAATCCTTGCATTCCTGGGATAAAGCCCACTTGGTCATGGTGTATGATTTTTTTAATATGTTGTTGGATTCTGTTTGCTAGAATTTTGTTAAGGATTTTTGCATCTATGTTCATCAGTGATATTGGCCTGTAGTTTTCTTTTTTTGTGGCATCTGTGTCTGGTTTTGGAATTAGGGTGATGGTGGCCTCATAGAATGAGTTTGGAAGTTTACCTTCTTCTGCAATTTTCTGGAAGAGTTTGAGTAAGATAGGTGTTAGCTCTTCTCTAAATTTTTGGTAGAATTCAGCTGTGAAGCCATCTGGTCCTGGGCTTTTGTTTGCTGGAAGATTTCTGATTACAGTTTCGATTTCCTTGCTTGTGATGTCTCTGTTAAGATCTTCTATTTCTTCCTGGTTCAGTTTTGGAAAGTTATACTTTTCTAAGAATTTGTCCATTTCATCCAAGTTGTCCATTTTATTGGCATAGAGCTGCTGGTAGTAGTCTCTTATGATCCTTTGTATTTCAGTGTTGTCTGTTGTGATCTCACCCTTTTCATTTCTTATTTTGTTAATTTGGTTCTTCTCTCTTTGTTCCTTAATGAGTCTTGCTAATGGTTTGTCAATTTTGTTTATTTTTTCAAAAAACCAGCTTTTAGCTTTGTTGATTTTTGCTATGGTCTCTTTAGTTTCTTTTGCATTTATTTCTGCCCTAATTTTTAAGATTTCTTTCCTTCTGCTAACCCTGGGGTTCTTCATTTCTTCCTTCTCTAATTGCTTTAGGTGTAGAGTTAGGTTATTTATTTGGCTTTTTTCTTGTTTCTTGATGTGTGCCTGTAATGCTATGAATCTTCCCCTTAGCACTGCTTTTACAGTGTCCCATAGGTTTTGGGTTGTTGTGTTTTCATTTTCATTCATTTCTATACATACTTTGATTTCTTTTTTGATTTCTTCTATGATTTGTTGGTTATTCAGAAGCGTGTTATTTATCCTCCATATGTTGGAATTTTTAACAATTTTTTTCCTGTAATTGAGATCTAATCTTACTGCACTGTGGTCAGAAAAGATGACTGGAATGATTTCAATTTTTTTGAATTTTCCAAGACCAGATTTATGGCCCAGGATGTGATCTATTCTGGAGAAGGTTCCGTGTGCACTTGAGAAAAAGGTGAAGTTGATTGTTTTGGGGTGAAATGTCCTATAGATGTCAATTAGGTCTAGCTGGTCCATTGTATCATTTAAGGTTTGTGTTTCCTTGTTGATTTTCTGTTTTGTTGATCTATCCATTGTTGTGAGTGGGGTATTAAAGTCTCCCACTATTATTGTGTTACTATTAATTTCCTCTTTCATACTCGTTAGTGTTTGCCGTACATATTGAGGTGCTCCTATGTTGGGTGCATATATATTTATAATTGTTATATCTTCTTCTTGGATTGATCCTTTGATCATTATGTAGTGTCCTTCTTTGTCTCTTTTCACATCCTTTATTTGAAAGTCTATTTTATCTGATATGAGTATTGCGACTCCTGCTTTCTTTTGGTCTCCGTTTGTGTGAAATATTTTTTTCCAGCCCTTCACTTTCAGTCTGTATGTGTCCCTTGTTTTGAGGTGGGTCTCTTGTAGACAGCATATATAGGGGTCTTGTTTTTATATCCATTCAGCCAATCTTTGTCTTTTGGTTGGGGCATTCAACCCATTTACATTTAAGGTAATTATTGATAGGTGTGGTCCCGTTGTCATTTACTTTGTTGTTTTGGGTTCACGTTTATACAACCTTTCTGCATTTCCTGTCTAGAGAAGATCCTTTAGCATTTGTTGAAGAGCTGGTTTGGTGGTGCTGAATTCTCTCAGCTTTTGCTTGTCTGTAAAGCTTTTGAATTCTCCTTCATATCTGAATGAGATCCTTGCTGGGTACAGTAGTCTAGGTTGTAGGTTATTCTCTTTCATTACTTTCAGTATGTCCTGCCATTCCCTTCTGGCCTGGAGGGTTTCTATTGATAGATCAGCTGTTATCCTTATAGGAATCCCTTTGTGTGTTATTTGTTGTTTCTCCCTTGCTGCTTTTAGTATTTGTTCTTTGTGTTTGATCTTTGTTAATTTGATTAATATGTGTCTTGGGGTGTTTCGTCTTGGGTTTATCCTGTTTGGGACTCTCTGGGTTTCTTGGACTTGGGTGGCTATTTCCTTCCCCATTTTAGGGAAGTTTTCAGCTATTATCTCCTCGAGTATTTTCTCATGGCCTTTCTTTTTGTCTTCTTCTTCTGGGACTCCTATTATTCGAATGTTGGGGCGTTTCACATTGTCCCAGAGGTCCCTGAGGTTGTCCTCATTTCTTTTGATCCTTTTTTCTTTTTTCCTCTCTGCTTCATTTATTTCCACCATTTTATCTTCTACCTAACTTATCCTATCTTCTGTCTCCGTTATTCTACTCTTGGTTCCCTCCAGAGTGTTTTTGATCTCATTCATTGCATTATTCATTTTTAATTGACTCTTTTTTATTTCTTCTAGATCTTTATTAAACATTTCTTGCATCTTTTCAATCTTTGTCTCCAGGCTATTTATCTGTACCTCCATTTTGCTTTCAAGATTTTGGATCATTTTTATTATCATTATTCTAAATTCTTTTTCAGGTAGATTCCCTATCTCCACATCTTTTGTTTGACTTGGTGGGCTTTTTTCATGTTCCTTTACCTGTTGGGTATTTCTCTGCCTTTTCATCTTGTTTAGATTGCTGTGTCTGGAGTGGGCTTTCTGTATTCTGGAGGTCTGTGGTTCCTTTTTATTGTGGAGGTTTTACCCAGTGGGTGGGGTTAGACGATTGGCTTGTCAAGGTTTCCTGGTTAGCGAAGCTTGCGTCAGTGTTCTGGTGTGTGGATCTTGATTTCTTCTCTTTGGATAGCAATGGAGTGCCCAGTAATGAGTTTTGAGATGGGTCTATGTGTTAGGTGTGACCTTGGGCAGTCTGTATGTTGACGTTCAGGGAAATGTTCCTGCGTTGCTGGAGAATTTGCGTGGTATGTCGTGCTCTAAACCTTATTAGCTCTTGGGTGGTGGTTGGTTTCGGTGCAGGTATGGAGGCTTTTGGACGGTCACTTATTACTTAAAGATCCATGTAGTCAGGAGTTTTCTGGTGTTCTCAGGTTTTTGGCTTAAGTCTCCTGCTTCTGGAGTTCAGTTTTATTCTTCCTGTAGTCTCAGGACTTCTCCAACTATACAGCACTGATAATAAAACTTCTAGGTTAATGGTGGAAAGTTTCTCCCCCGTTAGGGATACCCAGAGAGGTTCACCGAGTTACATGGAGAAGAGGAGAGGGAGGAGGGAGATAGAGATGGGCAGGAGGAGAAAGAGGGGGACTCAAGAGGAGAGAGACAGATCTACGAAGTTGTCTGATCCCAGAGTGTTCTCCGTAGCCCAGACACCCACAAAGATTCACAGAATTGGATTGGGAAGAGAAGGGGAAAGGAGGAAATAGAGGTGTTCAGAGGTAGAAAACAGAGTCAAGATTGGTAGAGAATAATCAACACACTCCTGAATAAAAATGGGAGCTGAATATTGGATTCTTAAAATGTTCACAATTTATATCATATACTGAAAAACAAAAATTAAAAATCTAGAGTAGAGGTTAGACTCTTAAAAATACTATATTAAAAACAAAAACCAAAACACACAAAAGAAATTTTAGAAATATATATGAAGTTTGGTTTAAAAATAGGGCTTCTCTTCCTCTTTTTTTTTTCCTTCCCCTCTCCTTCTTCTGTAAGGTTATAGTGTATTGAAAATGAAAATTAAGGCGTAGTAAAAGGAGTGCTAGAGGGCTTTAAAAGAAATAAGAGAAAAAGAAAAAGAGAAAATAGAAGAGAAGAAGAAAAAAGAAAAGAAAAAAAAAGAAGAAAAAGAAAAAGAGAAAAAAATTGTTTTGCCTAATTAAAAAAACCTTAAAAATCTATGAAAATGAAAGTTAAGGAGTAATGGGGGAGTAATAGGGAATTTTTAAAGGAAAATAAAAGAGAACCAAGAAAAAAGAAAATTTTTTTTTCCTTACTTAAAAAAAAAAAGAAAAAAGAAAAAGAAAAAATATATCTAGGAATTTCTCTGGAGCTGTTGCGGTCAGTGTGGGTTCGGCTCAGCTTCAGATAGCTCCTCGTTCCAGCTTACACTTCTCGATATCTACAGGCCCTTCCGGTGTAGTCAGTCGGTGGTTTCTTCAGGGATTTTAATCTGTTGCACCGGTCCCTTCTGAAGCGGTTCCCTTTGTTTATTTGGGTTCTGTTGCCAGTCTCTTCCGCGCCTAATTTCCGCCCTGACACAGGGGGTGGAGGTGGATTCTTATTCAGGTAGCTAGTTCCGTCGCGCTGCGGTGAGGGGCTGTGCGGGGAGGGACCGGCGCTCCAGGGAGAGGCTTGCGCTCTTTTCTCGGTCTGCGCTGCTCAGGCTCCCTGCTGCTCTGTATGAAGCGCGCGCCACTGTGCGCGCGGCTCCAGCCCTCAAAGCGCAGCACACAAAGCTGGGCCCGCGCTCCATCCCCACGCCTCCGGAGCGGCCCAGGCAGCCAGGCGCTTGACGGGCGCTCTCTCCCCGGTGCGGCGCGTCTTCTGCCCTGCGCGGTCCCAGTCTCAGTCCCCGCCACGCCAGTCGGGCGCGCGCGCCCTCTGCCCTCCGCGTCCCCAGCCCCAGTTCCCGCCCGCGCCGGTCGGACTGTCTCACCACGACCCTCCCGGCGGACTTCGGCCGCCCAGAATCTCGGTCCCTTTGTTCTGCGAACAGCCCGCAGTGTGTTGGGACCGGTTAATTTTCTCTCTCTTTTGCTGTCCCACAGTTCAAGTTGGCAACTCACAAAAGCTCCCTCCGATTGTCCTCAGGGCACTCCGACCCGATCCTTACCCTAAGCAATGCCACCCGCTCCTCTCCGTTCTGCCCCCACTTGCTGGTGGCGGATGCGGGCGTCTGGGGTACTTTTCTGCTGGGATTTCCTTTTAGGCTCGTAGTCTGTGGGTTTTAGTTATTGTATCCCTCCCAGTCAGATTCAAACTCTGAGATTCCAACACTTCCCCCAGGCCCGCCAGAGCGAGGGTTTCCCGGTGTCTGGGAACGTCCTCTATTAAGTCCCTTCCCGGGAAGGATCTCCATCCTTAGCTCTTTTGTCTCGCTTTTTATCTTTTATATTTTGTCCTACCTCCTTTCGAAGACAATGGGCTGCTTTTCTGGGCGCCTGATGACCTCAGCTAGCGATCAGAAGTTGTTTTGTGAAGTTTGCTCTGCGTTCAGTTATTCTTTTGATGAATTTCTAGGAGAGAAAGTGGTTTCCCCGTCCTACTCCTCCGCCATCTTGGCTCGGCTGTATTTACTTTAAAAGATCTCATCTATCATCTCATGACAGACTCACTTCTATATTCAAAGAATCTTTAGAGGTAGATGGAAAACAGGAGATCAAAAATTCTAACTGGCTCCAGGAGAAGACCTATCATGCTCAGAATTGTTTAAATCTTCTCTTGAACAGTGGGGCCCAATTTTTACCAAACTACTAACTCTGATTTACTTTGAGACAAAATCAAAGTTCCTCCATATCGTTAGTAGAGAATCAAAGGGCTGTATAATAATCCAGCCCATTTCTCTAAGAAAAAGAAATTTGCTCTCATCTCTGAAGTGCAATGTCTCTTCAAAAAACTTTTCCAGTTCTCTTTTCATCAAAATGTGGAACTAGATTTCTCAGCCTCCTAGCTGACATGGGGGGCAAAGCTGGGTTTTGGCATCACCCTGCTCTTCCGACTGGTAATATTTTTTTTTATTTCCCTATAAAAGGGTTAGGAATAAAATAAGCTTGCTTATAACATTTACGTGTTTCTCTGGCTTTTGATATAAGCCAACCTAAACAATAATTTTTATAGATACCAATTTAACATTAGTGCTAGGATACTAACTCTGAAGGATCCTTACCCTTTAAGTCTCTTTCTAAGCCATATAAATCTTATCTACACAGATTTAGCTTGCATTTCCCCTCTCTCTTTAATCAAAACAGTTTGTGATTTTAGAGTGGTGTTTTGTGGGGTTTTGTACCATTTATCCTAGGACATGCTGCATATCAGAAGGGTTACGTTGTCAAATGAGTTTGAGAAATGTTCCATAACATCTACTTCTTTTGGAAACTGGCAACATTCAATAGCAAAATGAAACTGAAATGTTCTATAGCACAGAAGCCTGTTAGCCTTCAACTAGACGTTACCCTACTGAATATCATTTTTTAGTTTAATAACAATACGAACCACACACTATGATTATTGTTATTAATGAATTGACTCATTTGGTTCTCACAGCTACCCTGTGAGACAGGTACTCTTGTTGTATCCCCTCTATGGGGCAGAGACTGAGGCCCATTGATGTCAGGTAACTGGCCCAAGTCATACAGTTAGTAATTAGGAAAGTCTGTCTTTTAAACCAGGTCTATCTGATGCCAAAGACGAATCTCGGGACCATCAAGTCCCCACTTTTAAAGATAATTCCCATGAAGGGACTTCCTTGGTGGTCCAGTGGCTAAGACTTGGTGCTCCCAAATCAGGGGGCCTCGGTTTCCACCCTGGTCAGGGAACTAGATCCCACATGCCTCAACTAAGAGTTCCCAAGACCCGGTACAGTCAAATAAGTAAGATAATTCTTTTCTTTTAATATTTGAAAAACTCTATCAAAACTCAATAGATTTTAGAGAATTTAGTTGTATGTCAAAGGAGGCAGCTACCTTGATCCTGATGGTATAATTGATGGCTGTAGAGATTAGTAAGAACAGCTAAGCCGGTGACAAATCATGAAGAGGGTAGAAGGAAGAAAGGAAAAGAGGGAGGAAAGGAGGAAAAATGCGGAGGAAGTGGGGAGGAAAGGGCATGAAGACACCATAGCATCATCTATAGGAGGAAAAAATGGTGATTAAATTTGCCAGATCATCTCCCAGCTTTGTACTGATTTTATTAAACAATACTACTTCTGAGGTCCATGACCTGGCTTCTCTGCTTAGCCACTCATCTGCTATATAAACTTCATAAGTTTGATCATCTGACCTCCCTAAACCTCAATTTTCTCATCTATAAAACAGAGGAAATAATTCCCAGCCTGTCTGTGTTATTTGAATAGTGTGAGGAGCAAAAATGTTAAGTATTGGGTAAGTAGTTTGGAAATTATTTTTCTAAACTTGCACCACGATATACTACAATAATGATTTGAAACATTTATTTCTCAATTAAAGGTCTCCTTGTAAAAATGAACTCCTAAGGGGAATCCCAAAGTGTGAACGTGATTAAAAGCAGAGCTGACGGTTGAATCAGGGATGAAGAACCCATAGCTTCCTCCGTCTTCCCTGACCCCTTGCCCACATCCCATGGAAGTGGCAAAGGGGCTTCACAGATGCCCTTGGGCCCTGTGAAGCACAGGCCTAGCAAAGTGGGGGAGACGAGGTTGCACTGTGGTCTTGAGCAGATTCCCTAGTGCCTGAGCCTCTGTTTTCCTCTCTATAAAAGGAAGAGGTTAGAAGAAATGATTCTTTAGGCCTCTTCCAGCTCTGATATTTTTGGAAATCTAAGTTTCTAGTTCTTGTCTTTAGAGAGAAATGTCTCCCTCCAGGCTAACTTAAAGTGCCCCCACATGAGCAGCATAGTACCCATGCCTGCCCAAGGGCAAATCCTGACCATGTTCTGATAGACAGCCTCCCACCCACCCTCACGCCTCCAAACTGTCTCAGCATGAACAGGATCCACTGTCTCCATGCTGGATCCACTCATTCTCTCAACAAACCTTCTTCCCTGAGCTGCTTCTCTGTAGAACAATCGGCAGCCTGGGATGAAGAGACCTCTAGCTTTGTTCCCGAGGAGGGCCATGGAGAGACAGGGACAGATGTACCAACAGCTAGACCATGGGGCCAGTGGGAACCAACACGAGGCTCTCAGGGTCAGCTGGCAGCCTAGCGGAGCATGGACGCACACAACCCTGTGACCAGCCTGCCCCGCTCCAATCCTGGCTCCACAACTCTCCTGCAGCCTTGGGAAAGTTATTCCACTTCCCCGCATCTCAGTTTCTTCACATTTAAAATGGGAGTGATAATTAATTACCTACTTCATAGGTTTTTGGGAGGATGAGATAAGTTAAAACATTAAAAAAAAAAAAAACTAAGTATTAATATTTATTTTAATTTGTTTGGCTGCACTGGGTCTTAGCTGCAGCACACAGGTTCTTTAGTTGTGCATGTGAATTCTTAGTTGCAGCATGTGGGATCTAGTTCCCTGACCAAGGATCAAGCCTGGGACCCTGCAATTGGAGTTTGGAGTCTTAGCCACTGGACCACCAGGGAAGTCCCTAAAAAAATACTTAGAAGAGTGCCTAAAATACAATAAGCACCCAAATACTGTTAAGAAACATGCTTTCCAGCCCAGGGCTAAGTCCCCTCTCGGCAAGAACAGCATCATGGTGAAAAGCTGCCCCTGGAGACAGATGACCGGGGTTCCTGGCTGGCCTCAGCCACTTAGCTGCATCACCACCCTCACCATGCAGGTTAACAAACTCCTTTAAGCCAGATTCAGTGGCACAAAACCTATCATACACAGCCTCTGACAGAGCAAAGACATGATCAGTGTTGGCAATTAATACTGTTGCTGTTAACAGCAGGGAGATTGAAGAGAGAACTATTTATTTCTAGCTGAGGGGACTGGGAAAAACATCAAGGTGAAGACGACCTTTGAGTGGAGGGTTGGCATGTGCCTCGGATTCCGTGAATCTGGACTGACTTTGGAGAACTGCTCTTCCTTCTCCATGAGTCCTTCAGCTCTCCTTCCTGTTGGCCTTTTACAACTGCAGCCAGCAGAACAACCACAAAACACAGTGGTCTAAACTCAATAGAGACAGAGGTAGAGATAGGGTGTGTGTGTGTTAGCCATGCCATTCTGTTCTTCCCAAACCTTCCATGACTTCCTGTTGCCTTCAGGATAGGCCTACACCATTTAGCTTGGCCTGCAAAGCCCTCTGCTACCTAGACCCAGGCACCCACTTTCCTCTGGGGCTAACCCTATCCTCCACCCAGGACCCACTGAACTTACACATCCGGGCAGATTCCTGCGTCTACATCTTGGCTCGTCTTTTCTCTGACCTGACAGATTTGGACTCAACCTGTCCATCCCTTGTGACTTTCGCCTTGTCTCCTCCAGCTACCTTCTTCCCAGCATAGGTTTCATGCTTGGCTTCTGCTTCTCCAAACTCCTTGGGCTCAAGCTACCTGAGTCACTCACGTGTCACTTCTGGGGCCACATTCGTGTGTGTATCATGTCTTCCTGAATAGAGTAGAGAGATTGTCAGAGCAATGATTATCTCTGAGACTTCTGTATATCTTTCTCAACTCTGCCACACAATACCACCAACATCTTAGCTCAGAGTCTTATGCACAATAGGGATCCTATAAATATTTGCTGAAAGACCTTGGAAAATGAGTCAGTATAAATAAGTACTAACTAATCTTTAAAAAAAATAATGTTGTCAACCAGTATTTGAAGGCACAACTGTATGCTCAGTATTATAATAGTTTAAAAATTGGAAATAAGAGAAATAAATAAACAATAAAATAACCATCACCTAGCAAGTTGAATCTAGATGGGAAAATATATTTAACCTAAAAAGAAAACAAAAAAAAAAGGTTTAAATCCTATGATTGCAACTATAGTTCAGAATGAGCTAAGGAAGAGAAGGATTACTAGGCACGGAATAAAGAGGAGTTTAACCTTGTGAACAAGGCAGGGAATTAAATCTCTATGACCCTGACTTACATTGGCAAAACAATTTGCCACATAAACAGTTAAAACCTCACGCCTCAAAAGAGGCAATTTTCAGGCTTCCCCATCATGATGAGGATTTTCATGGGGGTGGGGCTGGGAAGACCAGACCTGGAGAGCATCTTGTCTCTTGCTGTTTATATCTAGCATACTTTAAAGTCTGGTGTGTCCAGCATTGCTGGTGTGACACTCAGCTCCTTGATTCCCTATCTGGTGTTGGCTAGAGGGTGTAGAGTGGGACATTCCTGAGAATCCTGGTTCACCCTATGTCACCACACCACTCTCCTTAACAGATTGGCTACTGGAATGAAGATGACAAATTCGTCCCTGCAGCCACAGATGCTCAAGCCGGGGGGGATAACTCAAGTGTCCAGAATAGAACATACATCGTCACCACAATCCTAGTGAGTACTCAGTCCTTCATGGAGGTTACCTGGGATGTGAGCCAGGCCAATACAAAGGCTTCCCCAAGAGTGAAAGCTGGTCATTCTTCTGGTCAAAATTGTGCAGTAGGTAGAAAGAGGGAGTTAAAAATTATCCTGAAATTCAGAGGGATTTTGCTTTCTGACTCCGCCATGATTTCACTTTGTGCCCTTAGATAAGTCAATCACCTTCCTATGAGCCACAGGTTTTCCCGTCTATAAAACGTAAGAGACTAAATTGTGTGCTTCTGACTACTCTTCTTCAGTAGAAGTCATTTTCAAAGAAAGCCCCTAATGTACATCACCTAGAGTGGATATAAGTGAAGCTTCTGTGATTTGCAGTGGTTGATCATGAGAAACTTGGAAACTATTTATGGTTTACTTACCCACCGTTACACCCCCAGATGTACCTTCAAAGAAACACAAGAGCTCCTGAAGCATCACTTGAAAAGCTATGCACGACATCTCAATGAAATATTCTTATTTTAACAGCTTTCTTCCTTAACCCAAGAAGTTTTGTAATGGGGGAAGCAGAAATGCAGGAAGTGGGTTTAGGGGCTAGAGAGACTCCCCCAAAGTTAACCAATGTTAACTCCTCTGCCATGCCAAAGGCCTCCCTCTCCAAGAGTGAACCCCAAACCCACATTCTCTGTCTCCCGTTTCTCCACCAGGAAGATCCTTATGTGATGCTCAAGAAGAATGCCAACCAGTTTGAAGGCAATGACCGCTACGAGGGCTACTGTGTGGAGTTGGCAGCAGAGATTGCCAAGCATGTGGGATACTCCTACCGTCTTGAGATCGTCAGCGATGGAAAATATGGAGCCCGTGACCCTGACACAAAGGCTTGGAATGGCATGGTGGGAGAGCTGGTCTATGGAGTAAGTCCCCCATAGGGTAGGGAATTAGAGGCAGAGAGAGATGGTTTGACAGGAAATTTTGGTGGTTAGATGACCCTACCCATAGATGCCTATTAGACCCTAGAGTTTAGTATTGTTGCTGCTAGAAAGATGAAGAGTCCAAAATCCAATGTCTTAAGTCATTTTTTGCTCAGGTTCCTGGTCCCAGCTCCTTCAGCCAGACTCAGTTCAGTCTTGTGGCTTCAGTTGATCATCATCCAATACAGGTGATAGTTTAGCTTTAAGCTTAGTTTTCCCAAGGCAGACTGCTTAGTGGTCACTTTCCTTTTCAGTCACTTAAGGCCCCCTCAAAATAAATTTCTTCCCTGGATAGATGTGCCCTGTATACGATCAAACTTTCTAGTCACTTGCCCCTTCCGGCACCTTCCATTTCAGCCAAACCACCCCAAGTCACTCTGTTCTCTAGGGTGCCCACTTCCATTTTGCCCCTCTAAAATCTTACCCTTCCCCCCAAACCTGTATCACATACTGTGTTTCCCAAGGTGTCAATCTCTCCATAAAAGGTATGGGGAGAACCCTTTTTAACTATTCTTGCCTTCACTGTAGTATTTAGTTTCTGTTTCTATTATGGCTTACCTTGCCTTGTACACTTGTTATCTGTGAATAGGGATTGGTCTACTCCATTCACTACACTTGAAATAAGACCACACACAATTGCTATAACACCTTCAATAAATTGAAGCATTTTGGAGAAGTCACTGAATGCCCTGAATTGCTTTAACTATTTCAGGAACCATTGAGAACTAAAAGATCTGATCCCTGTCCCCAAGGAACTTAGCATTTTCTAATGTAGAAAAGACAATGAAGGAGAATGGTAATTTAGCAAAGAATCGAGGTCCATGCAAAAGGCTAGCATGAGGTAGTCTAGCCCACAAGAAAGATGTGTAGCCTGAAAAGTGGCCATATTCAGGTACAGAGGAAGGCAGCCCACAACTATAGTATGGTGATAGAAATAAGTTGTGAAAGAAGAAGGAGAAAACACTGATGATTTTTAGTAGAGGGCTTCAGTTGAGTAGTCAGTGACAAGACTGAGTAAGAAATGATAAGGCAAAGGGTGTGGATTGACTCAGCAGGCACCAGAAGATCATGACGATACTCAAGGAGAGAAACAACAAAAGGCAATAGAAGAAGAATCCTGCCGCCATGCGCAGGAAAGGCACCACCACAGCTTCATCATATAAATCAAAGACTCCTGCCTAGGGCTTTGAACAGAAGCAAATGCTGAGCCCCAGTATGGTAAGAAGTTCTGGTCAGGATAAAGCAACCATTTAGGAGCTTTTAAAATCTCATTGTCTCAGATCGAGGAAATAAGAGTCATGATGGCCATAAGAGCCATAAAAAGGGAATTCAAAGAAGAAAGAGATAGAATAAAGAATATTCTTTCTAAGAAGGTGGCTTTTGATATGACCTGGGAGGACGGTTAATGAGTTAAGAAGGGGGTTGTGCTTTTACCTTCTCTCTCATCTGCTGCCTCTCACTTTTGGCAAGTGTCATCGATGAAAGATAGAACATCTAGATGGTTAATGCTGCTTTGGGAAGCTGGTTTCCATGGGAACCTCCACCAAGTTCTTAAGGTCATCCCCATGGCAACTGCTGTGAACTTTTCACCTCCACCAGAATTCATCTTCACCTTCACCCAATGTAATCTGGTTCCTTTAGTAAAAGGCCCAAGATCTGGGCAGAACAACAGTATGATTATCCTGAGGGAAAGCCCCCCAATACACAGCCATCAGCCATGGATCACTGGGTCATCAGTGACAGAAATCACCTCTGGGTGCCTCAGCTGCCAGTCTTTCTTGTTCCCTCACCTCCATCAGGTCTGTCCCTCTGCCCAGTAACAGCTGTATTCTGAAGACTCTATGATGGGCCCAAATGGATGCCCTCTCTTGAGGGCATTTTCAGTTTGGCTTTCCTTTTTTGTCCCACCTAAGAATAGAGGGGTCTGAGGAGGCATCTCTAGCCACAAATGACCAGCAATGTCAGAAAAAAATTTACTTGGAGGGCTCCAGATTTCTTCTTTCTGTGCCTCTCAAATAAGCCAAGTCAATCAGGGCGTCTCATCTTCCATTTGCTCACTCTTGCTCTTATCCACCAAGGTAATAGTAGCATTTCAGCACATCATTTATGCCAGGCACTGTGCTAAATACTTTACCCACGTTGTTTCACTTACTCCTCATAACAACCCCAGAAGGTGGGTATGATTCCTCTCCACATTTGATCAACGAGGACACTGAAGCCAGGGAGATTAGGCCGTTGGGCAAAGGACACAAAGTGATGAGAATAGCCTCAGTGCATTCTCAAATGCCACAGGCTACAAATGAAGGCCCCACTTATTGCATAGGCATGGCTGTGTGCCTGGGCTGCCATGACTTTCTGGCCTGTTCTTTGTCTTAATGAAGCAGAAATAGAGTGAACTTTGGACACACACACACACACACACAAATCCAGATCTGAATTCTGACTCTGCCTGCTCACTAGCAACATGACTCCTGCAAGCCACTGATCTCCTCCCAGGGTTCCCCTGAGTTCTCCGTCCCAGGGCTGGGTGGGGAGTATTACCCTATACAGTGCCTGGCTCAGAGTGGCTCTCCATCCCTGATGGTTTTCTCCCATTTTTGCTTCTACCTACTGCATCAACACTGTTTGCTGTTTTCTCAAGATTGTTTCCAGACATTTGGTTTGGGGATCTCCTAGGTCAGTGGTTCTCTAAGTCTGAACCAGCAGCAGCAATATCACCCGGGAACTTGCTAGAAATACAAGTTCTCAGGTCTCCCCAGACCCAGTGATCTAGAAAGTCTGCCATCTGTGGTTTAAAAAACGCCAAGGTGCTTCTGATGTCTGCACACTCAAGTTTGAGAATCACTGTCTCAAGATGTCAGTTTCAGAAAATAATTTTGAGTACCTGTGAAATGCCCACCGTTCACAGTGCTCTCACGTATTTGAATTCTTTTGACTCTCACAAAACACTGTTGTCCAGTAGATAAAGCAAAGTTTATTATGCCTCTTTTTCTAAAGAGGAAACTGATATTCATAAGGTCAACTGTCTCACTCGAGGGCACATGGTCAGTGAGTCACAAAGCCAAGAAGTCAGGTCTACTTTCCCAGATGAGCCTTGCCCATAAGTGGTCCTGCAAAGGTCCAGTGACTTCCTCAGGTGCTGGAAATCAACTCCTAAGACCTTTCAGTCAACATCAAACAAGCTAAAACTTGTTGTTCAAAACTCATGCTGCTTTGCACAAACCACCTTCTCTCTCTCGACCTGGGCTCCTATATGAAAAATGATGTCACTGCATTTCCCACTGTGTGTGTATACTATGCATATGGGTGCCTTCTGATGCTTGGGGCTCAATGGACAAAGGATTTTGGAAATACTAAATCTGCTTACCCCTCTTAGAAATTCTCAGTACACAGTAGTCTGCTAAAGGTTCTGAGAAGTTCTGCCAGTTTAAATTCATGTTAATTTTTATGTTATAGTTAGTTACATCCTTCCATAAATAATGTTACATGGAACAAATCTTGGAACTGCTAAGTTAAATAAGAACTAAGATGGTTGGTTTTGTGATTTTTTTTCCAAGTCACAGTCCCTTTTATTAACTCACATCAGGAGGCATCAGACAAATCCATTCAATTCCCTTTACCATCTTTGAAGACAGTCTTCACCCACTTCCCTCTTGGGTAACTTGTAGTTATTCCTTCTGAGTCATTTCTATGACTTTTCTCCCTTATTCCTTTTCTACCTATGAGAAAAAGGAGATACTATCTCCTTGGCAATGGCTTGTAAGTGTTTGTAAAAAGTATCAAGATTTAGGCAGTAGGTGTTAGCGGGGAAAAAACAGAACTGCTGAGACACATACTCAATCCCACATTGCTTTACAGAAAGTTTCTTTCCATAAGTGAGAAATTTAAGTCATTCTAAAGCCAGGCTTTTCATTCCACTTAAAATGCCTTCTCAAAAATCTCATCCAATGAGAGTAACCAGAGGAAACCCCTCGTGAGCAATACCAGCCGGCAGCTGGGTGTGGCTGGGGTCTGGACAGCATCTGTCTGCAGCCTCACATCTGGACTGTTACACGGCATCATAAGAGAAAGCCACCTGCCTTGAACAGACTTGCACAGACATGCCTGTCATTTCAAAAATGAATGCCATGGCATCCCTCCATGGAACTGCGTTAGATTTCCAGGATCGCTTAATCTCAGGCCAGGAGAGCAGTGGATTTTCAGAGCATAGATGGCAGTGCTCCTGCCATTAAGCAGAGAGAGAAAAGACAGAAGAGCAAGGCTGGTGCTGTATGCCCAAAGATGAACATTTCTTGCAACTATTTTATGTTTATCTACACAAATTTTAAAAACTGAATTATTTGTGCACTTCTTAGCAGTCTTCCTGGAAAAAAAATAGTTGTGATACTACTTTATTCTCTCTGCCAGATTTTCCTCACAGGATTCTCTCTTCTGGGAATGTATTCTGTATCCGAGCAACCCATTGAAATCCTACTCCCTCTTCAATGTCAATATATATGTTACCTCTTGGAGAATGCAGTCCCTGACCTCCCCAGACAGGCACTTTGTATCCCTTAGATACAAAACGTATCTCATGGTATCTAGCACTAAGCCAATCTACCCTGTAGTTTGGGAAACTACCTTGTGTGTGTGTGTGTGTGTGTGTGTGTGTGTGTGTGTGTGTGTGTACTAACTTTTACTAGTCGTAGAGATGACAGTTTTCTTTTCAGTCTAGGGCTTGCATATGAGTGCCCAATAAATATTTATTGAGTTAAACTTCCCTTCACTATCTATCTTGTTAGCCAGGATTGTCTTGGCTGCAGGTAAAAGTACCCCAACTCCAACTGGTTTAGGCAAGCAGAATAATTGGTTCATGTTCCTGGGGACAAACAAAAGAGTATTTTGATGCATGTTTCTACAATGTTCCTAGAGATAGCAGGATAAGCTATGAATTAAGGGTCACCCAAGTTATTTCATCATGAATCATCTCTCACTCTGACTTTCAGGGCTCATGCTCATTAAATAGATTTGGGTCTTGTGCCATCCTTGAATGAGCCACTGTGGCTAGTGGAGTGGAGTACACTAGTGGCCAGATATGGGGGATGTGCTTCACCTTAGATTAAGGGTTATCAGCCCCACTTGAACTGGAGTACAGACAGTGGAGAAGGAGTAGTTCTTTCAGGGGAAGACGGCATGATTGCTGGGTAGACAAAAAAATAAGAGACATTGCAATAGCCCCCTTCCTTCCATAAGGTGAGGAAGTCACCCCTAACAATTAGAACTGTCAAAGAACGGAATCATCTCTCCTGTGAGATATTAAGCTGATTAGCCATTTATCATAAATATTTTACAGAGGCTAGGAGGAGTTGCATTTCTGAGCTTCTTTCTCTCACATCCTTTAAGATACAAAAGAATATTCAGAGTGAAGAGGAAAATGAGGGAACAGAGAGCTAATGAACTCAAGTGCCTGTTTTCTTCTCTCCACTATATTTTTTGCAGAGAGCAGATGTGGCTGTTGCCCCTTTAACGATCACCTTGGTCCGGGAAGAGGTGATAGATTTCTCTAAGCCGTTTATGAGTCTGGGGATTTCCATCATGATAAAAAAGCCACAGAAGTCCAAGCCGGGGGTCTTTTCCTTCCTGGATCCTTTGGCTTATGAGATCTGGATGTGCATTGTATTCGCCTACATTGGAGTGAGCGTCGTTCTCTTCCTGGTCAGCCGCTTCAGCCCCTACGAATGGCACAGCGAAGAGTTTGAGGAAGGGCGAGACCAGACCCCCAGCGACCAGTCCAATGAGTTTGGGATATTCAACAGCTTGTGGTTCTCCCTGGGAGCCTTCATGCAGCAAGGGTGTGACATCTCTCCCAGGTCAGTCAGCTCTTCTTATTACCTTTACTCAATGCCATATATATACATGGGGAGTTAGCGACGGCAATTTTTTCCAGACTTTATTGTATTTAATCCTCAACTACGCTTTACTGTCAACTGTCCATTGCATGCTATGGAGGATCTGGACACACCTTAACTGGCTCTGTCTGCTGTCTGGGTGATGTGTTCTGTCAAGATTAACAGGCATAACTGTGACTCTAATGTTCTGTAGTTATAGTACAGAAAAGGGATGGGGGGGGCGATGTTGTACCACTAACATTTTTGAGCACATGCTAAGCAAGGTTTTGAGTCCTCTTCATGCCTTATTTCACTGAATCCTCACAGAAGCATTACGTGGGGACACTTGTGATACCTCCTTTTACAAATGAGGAACCACGGAAATGTGGAATATCTTTCCAAGGTTACACAGCTGGTAGTTAGGTGAGTCAAGACTCAGACCACAATCCCAAACTATTTCTGAGTGGCAGAAGGAGCACTGAATTCTGACTGGGTTCTTGCTCTGGTTCTAGCACTTTCTGTGTGGCTCTGGACAAGTCACTTGGCTCTTGTAGACCTTGATGTCTTCATCTCTAAGAGAAAATGGTTCTTCTTTTCTTGGTTCTGAGTAACATCTTGAAAACTGTCTAGTTCCAATGGTGATGTAAATTTGTTTCTAGTGGCTGGGGAATGAAGTTTCTTGGAAATGCCTCAGATATCATGTTGAGAATACTGGGGTGGCCAGATCAGTGAGGTTTCAGCCCTCACATTGGACATGAGTAGCTCCATTTTCATGTTTTACATATTGGACTTGTGAATACAATTTCTTTTGAGAAAGGTTTTTGGAAGGGAGAGAGGAAGGAAGGAAAGGAGGAAGGGAGGGAGAAAGAGAAGAGAGAGAGGGAGGGAGGGAGGGAAAAGGTAAAGGAGAAGGGGGAAAAAGAAATTTGACCATCACCCTGGAGAAGGGAAAGGCTACCCACTACAGTATTCTGGCCTGGAGAATTCCATGGACTGTATAGTCTCTGGGGTTGCAAAGAGTCGGACACACTTCACTTTCATCTAAATCAGTTCCCATAGTTACTGGTCCCCCTTTCCATCTCTCTGTGTAATGTTCTTTCAGCTATATTCTGGAATGTTCATGTCACAAATCCCCTCCAATTTACCTAATAAATAAGCACTGATTGTATTTCCTTTTACAGTTGCTTAATATCTATGAGCTCTTTAATCAGGCAGTCCCTTATCGATTACCAAGCTTCTAAATGCCGGGAGACATGGCTTAGCACTTGGCTGCATGAATAGATTTGCACACACTCTCACTTTCTGGGGGCATAACTGCATAAATACAAAAGCCTCATACACATGTGCCGGAGGCATTGGTACCACCTGTCTGGCTCACATTTGAGTGTCAGCGAGGGCCAATATTCCTAAGTGGCAGTGGAATAAAATCTTCCTAAGGAGCTTCCCGCAGGACTCATTTCACCTGCTGTATAATTTAGATCATCTCATCACTCACCATTATAATCTTGTTTTTCTCTAAATAAGAAGACAGTCGGGGGAGGGGGGCGTTGTGTGGGAGAAGAGGTGTGAGACTGGCTGCCTGGCCAGTGCTGGCAGACGCATGGTAAAGAGCAGAGAACCCAGCAGGGGAAAGGCTTGCTTAAAAATAACTCAGGCCAGTAGATAAACTGTGGGAAGCAATGATTCAGTGTCACGGGCCATCCAAACATGCAGGTGTCTGAGAAGGCCCATGGGCTTATTTTCTCTCCTGTATTCCCTTCTTGACTGGGCATCTTACCTCCTAAAGGCACCCGTGTGGTCTGACCTCAGGCTGTGTTTTCACACACCCCACTGTTCCTCCTGAAGTCTCAAGTTAGTGACCCACAAACTGAATCTGCTACCAGGCATGCTTCTACAATCTGCACAGTCTGACAATGACGCTCCAAAACCGAGTGACAGCTGCCCTCTGGAACTGATCCACGACATCCCCACGGACCGCAGCCCCCAGCGAGCCGCTTCACTCCTCTGTGGCTCAGCTGGCCCCTGAGAGGGCGTGTGAGTTTGTGACTTCTGGCTAGAAGAGGGTTTTCAGAGTATGTTTCCAGGGCTCCTGAGCATTCTATGAGGCTATCTTAGGAACTGACCTTGAGGTGAAGATGAGACTAAACAGGAAAGTACCCAGCCTCCTTCCTCCTCACTTTTAATAAAACAACGCTTCTCTGTGATTCTGTATTTTCACTGGTAAAACGGCAAACAGCCTCTAGCATTGTTGTGAGGTTTAAAAGAGATTGATACAGGGACTTCTCTGGTGGTCTAGTGGTTAAGAATTTGTCTTGCAATGCAGGGGATGTGGGTTCCATCCCTGGTCAGGGAACTAAGAGCCCTCGTGCCATGGAAATAACTAAGGCGCCCCAACTACCGAGCTCGTGGGCCACAACTAGAGTCCATGTACACCATAAAAGTTCCAGCACAACTCAGCGAAGATCCCAGCTGCCACAACTATGACCCGACAACAGATAAAGACCGAAACACACAGAACTCGTTACACACTATGTAGACAACACATAGGAAACACAATAAACTACTTTTTGTACTGCAGCTAGTTCTGCCTCTCTGGATCAGGAAAACAGAAGCTACTTCAGTTCTTTTATCAACTTTCTGTATTGTAAACTCCACTAGAAGGAGGGTGCCATGGCTCACAATGAAAAGCCAACGGACCTCTCTCTCCTGGGCAAACCCACAGACAAAGCGGCGCAGTGATTCACTCTTGGATTCCTGAGACACCCCTCACTGGGACTGGGCAGAAGGATTTGTCATTTTGGTTTTGAGGATCTGACAGGCAGAGAAACGAGTCAACCTTTGTAGCAGAGGATCAGCCAGAATAAGAAGTTTTATCCACGTGAGATGGACTCATACTAACCAGGCCTAGCTTGGCAAACTCCAGCATTTAGAGACCTGTAGAAACCCCTCTAAGAGTCAGAATATGCATCGCAACATTTGATGGGAATATATACTAAAGAGAAAAGGCACAGACTTGTCAATAGGACCAGACAAAAACACAAGGATTCTAAGACAGTGACAAAAGGACCAAGCAGACAACTAGAAGCTTTTGTTATTGTTGTTTATATATTTGACGTAAACAACATCAAAAGTCCATGGAGCTTTAAGAGCTTCTGATATACATAGCACTAGACACCCTTGGGTTACAGTAGGAGGTATTATATTTTTAAGGGTTTTTTTAATACTAAAACATCCTTTCAAATCAGCTTCAGTTAATTTTTCTTGCTATTTATTAACAGTCTATCATAAATTCTCAGAATTTAGAATTTGGGAGACTAAATTCCACCTAAATTGCATATATCTGCATACATACACAAGTAGCTTTCATTTTTTTTCTTAACTTATTCAATATTTATATTAATGTATACTAACAACAACAACAAAAATAACCAATGAAATGTGGCCAAATACAGTTAGTTGTAAGTAGCTCAATCATCTGACCAGAATAATGTGACCAGATTGAGAGCTATCTTTCTTAGATGAAAAGAAAAGTGGAGGCAGACAGTAGCCCATGGTTCAGTGAAATGAGGATCTGCTATTTTGTGGCTGCCCCGGCGTTCACTCCTGTGCATAAGGTGGCAGCTCCCAGGTGCCGTGTCCAGGTTCGAGCAGGAAGAAGGGGAGGAAGTACTGCAGTCCATTCTGCCTCTCTGGATCAGGAAAACTAAAGCTGAGCAATATACTTCCCACCCTAAGCAGACGTCTCCTATCCACCTCATTAGTCAGAACAGTGGCCTGTGATCACTTCCAGTAGCACTGAAGGTAGGAAAGGCAAGAATAAGGTTTTTCAGCCTCTAAAATGGGGAGGGTGAGAATGGACGTTGATGAGTGAGCCAACAGCATGGGCCACGGTGTCGCTCAGTCATGTCCGACTCTTTGTGACCTCAGACCTCAGATTCTTTGTGACCTAGACTGTAGCCCGCCAGGCTCCTCTATTCATAAAGATTCTCCAAGCAAGAATACTGGAGTGGGTTGCCATGCCCTCGAGCTGAAGTTTTCTACACCACTTCCACAAACAGACAAAATAATCTGTCATTAGCACTTTCAATGATGTATACCAGGAAATGCTACTGATTGGCTTTCAAGATTCTTCCCTCCTTCCTTTAAAATATTTACATGAGAAATTGTCTTTGTGTAGCCTATTTTAACATTGAAAGTTAAAACTCAGTTGAGCTGTGATCACAAGAAATAATTTTTTTTTAATCTGGTTAATGGTAAGATAGAAATGCCATCATGAATTGCATTTGCAGGCCTATGTCTTGTGCCCAAAATACCTATTTTTAACAGATATTTTAGATTTCTTTTTTCATAGATAAGAACATTTTGAGAAGGGATATATGAAAGAAAGGACAAAAATCACCCCAGGCAAAATTTATCTTCAGTTCCCACAACTTTCATTTCTGTAGCTTTCCCCCCATTTGTGTCCCCTATTTGTGTCATTTATTTATTCAACAGATATTACTAATTGCCTGTAAGGTACAGCACAGGGTGCTGAGGATATAAAGATATGTTGATATGGCGTATGAGGGTATGGGAGTCTGCTTCGGGGAGCTGGCAAGTACAGTGAGGTAACACAGATGTTAAATAAACAATTGTGAATGTATAAACTGTGATGCACTAAGAATAAAATGAAACTGCTGCAGCAACAGATAATAGAGGAAGTGGAATTAAAGGGGACTTACTTAGGGTGTCCTGAGAAAGCTTCTCCAAGGCGCAGAGAGGTAAGGAAGAGCTAGGCTGACACAGAACTCTATCATTAGAGAAGCAGGCAGAGGCCAGATCTCACAGAGACTCGGGGCCATAGCATAGATTGAAAGTTTTACTCTAAATACATAGGAAGGCCCCGGGGAGTTTTAAGTAAGAGAAGGATTGATTTACATGCTATAATGCTACTCTGGGGAGCTATGAAGAAAATGAATTAAAGCAGAAAATAGTCAAGAGGGGAAGCAGAGGGACTGAGCAGCAGGCTCTCACAGCTGTCTAGGGGCAATTACAGTGATGGAAATTATGATGGTCATGGAGATGGATTAGCGGTCTACTTTGAAACTAGAAATGACAGCACTGGCTGATAGATTGGATATCTGAAGGGGAGGAGAGGAAGAGTCAGTGGTGCCTCCAAGAGAAAGGGGGCACTTGGAAAACATGGCACCACACTTCCAGAGACCTTTAGGTCTGGCTCTGATCAAGAGAAGGATCTAATTCATCTACCCCATGTTACACAAGAGTAAACTGAGGCCCCAAAGCGGAAAGGGGTTTTCTCTAAGGTCCCCAAGGCAACGCCTCTGGCCTGTTGCTGCCCACCCTCCAGTGTCCTCCCAGGCTCCGCCGCCTGCAAATGGACTAAGAGTGAGCCTTTCAACTCTTTATTCCCATGGCCCCCTCCCCTCCCCATTGGCTTCCACTTTCCTGGGATCAGATGACCTAGTAAGAAAAAGGAGAAGGGTGTGGAAGGTCCTAGCAGAAGAGAGGAAAATGGGAAATGATGATTCCAGCTTTCAGAAATTACTCCTGATCTTAGAATGTGACAGAATGTATGATAATTATCTTCACCTAGGGAAGATAATTACTCTCAGCAAGAAGAATTCTAAAGCAGGGGAGTGGTGGCACTTTGGAGATCTCCGGGAACCCTGTACTACCACTCTGCTTCCCCCCAACCCTGGTTAATGTGCTTGCTGAGGGCCCTGAGCCTGATTCACCATGGGAACAGAGTAGCCAATGAACAGAGCCTAAACTGATAACCAATGACAGCCTGACTTTCGCATTCACACACAAATCCACAGCAACCAGGACTATAGTGCACACAGGGGTGATGAGGAATCTCCCCCTTCCACCTCTTGTTCTCCCCACTTTCCTCCCAAAGACAGTCATGCAAACCCCTTCCTCTGGCCAATACTGGTGTCACTGAAGTGTTGCGGGGGAGAAAAGGGGGTAAATATTCAAGGAAGTTGATGGAAGCAGCCTGAATTTATAAAATATTTCATCTTCCCAGGTGGTGCTAGTGGTAAAGAATCTGCCTGTCAATGTAGGAGATGTGGGTTCAATCCCTAGATCAGCTGGAGTAGGAAATGGCAACCCATTCCAGTACTCTTGCCTGGAAAATTCCATGGACAGAGGAGTCTGGCAGGCCACAGTCCGTGGGATTGCAGAGTCAGACACAACTGAGCACACACACAATCCTAATCATCTTTAGAAAACAAAAGCCTCATTTAGGACACAGACTCTGTGCTGTAAGGAAGGATGTGTGCACAGCGATGATGCAAGAAATGTGTGTTTGATGCTCTTAGGACTAGGTATGAGGGTTTCTGCTGGAACTCCTGCATCATAATCACCTGGGATGCCTGTCAAAACATGCATTTCCAGGCCCCACCCTAAGTCTGAGGAACTGGAAATTCTGCATCTAGAGAGAGGAATACACATTTCACAAGCCCTCCCCTTCCCCCAGGGCAGGTGGGCATTAAAATTGGAAAGCCACTGAGCTAGGATGTTGTTCAGTTAAGTCAGTTTGAAGTGTAAGAAGTGAGGTCCATGGTTCAGCCAGAAATCATGCTAGTCAACTGCCACAAACGCTGAGCCCAGCGTCTGCCTGCCCTGCATGTGTTACCTGCCAAAGAAGTGAGACCCTGGGCGTGGCCACTGAAGGCAGAGGCCTTGAAGGGACCCTGCTGCCTCCACAGGCCAGGCTCCTGGGAGGAGCTCCTATGGGATTCACCAGAGTACATCTCCCTGGGTAACAGGAGCTGCAGCTGTGACAGGGTGATCTGTGCAGAGACAGTGATCCCCCATCACTGGGGACTCCAGCTCCATTCCTCCTTTCTTTTCAACTTTAACCCTCTGCTACCCAGTATCGAGACCCAGAGCCAGGCTCTGACAGTGATCAGTTTCTCAGACCGTGGAGAAGCACAGGAGTAGGATTTCAGAGCCTGCACAAACCACATACAAGTGTTCAAATGAAAGCAGTGACAGGAGGGTAAAAGCTTCACTGGACATGCAAATGAAAAGCACCATTTTCTGCCCCTCAGCCAGCAGTTCTGGCCATCAGCAATGGGGAAGTCAAATCTCTAGGCTGTCGTGGATGTCCAGGGTTTGAACAGTTTAATTGAAGGAGAAAGGTGTTTGGTTTTGTTGTTTTCCTCCAAAATCACAATAGGAAAACACTCAGAAAAGGTTTCCCAAGCTGAAAAGGATGTTTAGGACAATTTCTCTCCTGAAATGTTTCTTTAGCACCTGTTACATTCAGACATGGTTCAGGTTGCTACAAGAGAAATCACCAAACAAAGCAGACAAAACCCCCATCCTCCTAGAGCTTAGCTTCCAGTGAGAGGAGGCAGGCAGTAAAAAAAAATAATAATAATAATCAACACCCCCATCCCAATTCCATAGATGAAGATTCCGGCTTACAGGGAAGGGGAAGGGGCTCAGAGATAATTAGCGTAAGCTTCCTTGGTGGCTGAGACAGTAAAGAGTCTGCGTGCAGTGCAGGAGACCCAGGTTAGATCCCTGGGTCTGGAAGATCCCCTGGAGGAGGAAATGGGAACCTACTCCAGTATTCTTGCCTGGAGAATTCCATGGATGAAGGAGACTTGTGGGCTACAGTTCATGGGATCGCCAAGAGTCAGACATGACTGACTGACTAACACTTTCAGTAACACAAAAACAGGGGTCAGCTGGGGGTTGTGTTGACCTGGGCATGCCTGCATCCGCTAAAAGGGGACCACTCCCACTCAGCCCTGGACAGTCACTTCCAGGAGAGCTCTGCAGATGAAGCCAAAGTTCACCTGGATTCAGCTTATGGGCCAGCAGTTGGCCACCCCTGGAAGAATGATGGGGAGTATAAAACACCACTGTACCTTTAATGCATTTAGACACACTCAGAATATCATATTCATAGATTTTTTAAAAGGAATTCTCCTCTCTCTCAGCCCTCATTTTTGGTTCCAAGGATAAAAATCTGATTGCTGTGTTTTTCTTTCTTTTCACGTACCTTGGAAAATCCAGGCTGTGAATGGGACTGCATTAAAACAAAGTCCTCACAGCTCTATATGCAGAAAGACTTGCCTACCTCTTTCTGAGATCTACATTTTCCTGGAGAGAACCCCTGTTTCTTTTTAATTCCCCTCCGGAAATACAGCACCTGAGATCCAGAGACCCAATCGTTCACCTGGAAAGAAGTCCTGAGTTCTAAAAAGAGAACAATGAAAGCACCATTAATTGAATTGATGGAGAATGTGTGCTCAGAGTCCTGTGGGGACCCCCATGGTTTGAGTATGATTTAAGGACCACCATCCACCTGTGGCAAATGAATGCTTCTACCCAAGTGTGTTCAAGCAAGATCATAGGTGAATGAAGCCCAAGGTTGCTAGCAGAAAATAGCGCATTCCTCTAACACAGAAACAAGAGATCTACGTGATGACAGTCACCATGTGAATCTGGTGGCTTAGGAAAGAGGGCCTTAAAATGAGGAGACACAGTAGCTGCTGGGAGCAGAATGGAGCCCTTTCCAAGGGGGTAATCAGGAGCAGCTGTGTCACAGGAGGCGGGCCCACAGGATTGGAGGAGGTGATAAAAGATCTTAGAAAAAAGCTCAGTCTACTAGCCCACTGGGTGAGTCACTTCCCACGCCCCTCACTTTCCCCTCTTCAAAATGGGAGAAGGATGGTACCTGGCATGTCTCCAGCCCCCATCTAAGACTGGTGTCCCTTTGATTCCCAGGTCCAGACAAGGCTCTAGTCAGGCCAGGTTGTGTGTCAATCTGTTCCCTCAGCCCCAAGCCACCTTTATAGTCTTGTCATTCCCTCTATTTGGAGCAGCTTCTATCATCCTTCTTGCTCAATGACCCTCTCTTTTGCAAATACTGACGTCCCATTGCTCCCCTCCTAACCCCAGTTCTCCCGGGAAGCTATGCATTGCAGGAACAGAACTTGATCTCTGGAATTGGCCCGCCTCCAGCTGAATCCTAGCTCTGCCACTTACTGGCCATGTCAGAATAGGAAAGTAACTTCTCTGTGCCTTGGTTACTTCTTCTGGAAGGTGGAGATAGTAAGAACACTGACTTCAAGGGTATTCTCTGAGTATTAAATGACATCATGTGTGGAAAGCTCTTCCTTTGCACAGAGGTGATGAACACAGTAAATGCTATTGACATAGTTGTTGCTATTGCCAAATTGTTATCTGAACCTCTCTGGGGGCATCATCTATCTTTAATCCTGAGCTACTATTGCCCAATTCTGTTCCTTATCAAAACACAAACCAGAAAACCTATCCTTGCCACTCATCCAGAACCTGACACAGGGGTTAGGCATTCTTGATACTCAACACGTGCTTGTTGAATGAATATAGGCACTTTCACAAGTAGCCTTCTAAGGACCATGTCACATTTTTCACTTAACGGAGAGAAAGCAACTCAAGAGAGAATTTCTGGTGGTCACTAACTACCTGTGTAATATGGGGAAAGTCAGTCCTGGGATCTCAATAGATGTGAGGAAAAGCAGGAAGAATGGGAGAAAAGGAAGTGAAATAGGCCAATCGAGAAAACAAAGTTCCCTGTCTACTATGTATCAGGCACTCTCTTAAGTGTCATGTGATGTTACCTCTAATTATCATGACAACCTCTGTTCAGGGATATCAACCCCATTTTATAGATGAGAAAACTGAGGCAGACAACAATTAACTCCCTTATTCATGGTTTTCTAGCAGAGCTGGGATTATAACCTGTGTCTGGTGGATTCAAAGACTTGTGATTTATTTTGAGACACCATTGTCTCCCAAGATCAGAAATCTTTTGATGGTCCCTCAGGGCTCCCTCTGGATTGTCAGATTTCATGGAAATAAAAAACATCCTTTTTCTTTTGTGGGGTTCTCTAGCTTTAAAAATATATATACAGACTTTTCTGGCTTTGAGTTTTTCCATTAATATTCCTTACAGTATCTTTTTCCTTAAAAGTCATCTCCTGGGGAAGAAAAGGGGGCCCACTGGGAGTGCACTCTGCCCCACCCAGAGCGTGTGCAGCCCGGCCAGCTGGTGAGGGAGATGGTGGAACAGACAAGAGCAAAGATGAAACTCGTGCCACTTTGGAGGAGCCAGTCTCTTGGTTTCAGCTGGGAGGTGACTGTGGGCATAGGGTGGATGCCAGAGTCAGAGCCAAAAGCTGGAGAGGGCATGTTTTTCCCTGTAGTATTTTAGACTTGCATGGAGGAAGGACAAGGCAAAAAGGATTACAAATGGCCTTAAAATCATGGTCTATCTGGAGTCGACACATTATCCTCTAGAAACGGTTGTGCACATGTGGCAAGAGGTATGTATAAGAATTTTCATTGCTCGAGTGGGTTCCAGTGTCCTGTCGACGGCTGCTCAGCAGCTCGTTGCAATTTTGGCGCTCTCACAGAAGGTGAGCACACATCCTTCTGATCTGCCATCTTGAATCAATCTCCTCTCACTGTTGTTTTAAAAAGCTGGCAGTATCCCGCTGCCCATCAGCTGAAGACAGTGATGGTGCATCATCCAGGGGCAGACAATGCAGCTATTAGGGTGGATGAACAAGGATGCCTGTGCTACTCTGAAAGGATCTTAGACTGCATAGCAGGGGAATAATGGGTTTTGGTCCCGGTCCCAAATTGTAGGCTCTCTTCACTGCATCCTGCTGCCTCTTTGGAACACGGGGAACTAGGGGAATGTGTCTCTGAGGACTAAACTCTGTGGTATGTAGAGCTCATGCTAGATTTTCTTCTGAGAAATGAAACATTAGTGTGGGGTGTAGTACAAAGAGCCTCTGGGAAGCGCTGAACTGTGCCTTGAAAATGAGCTAAGATTTTCCACAAAAGCAGAGAGAAATGAAGACGGAAGTCTCTGGTGGGGGAATCACTGTGAGCAGAGGCACTGAAGCGGGCATGTGTTGAGCTGGGGGACCTGTCAATCATGCTCATCGCTAGGGACTCATTAGCCAAGGGTTCAGAGCTCACAAGATTTAATGACGCATTCAATACCATGACTTTGGGGACCTGATAAGCTATTGTATAGCCAGTAGAGTGTCACCCAAGAAACAGAAAGTCTAAAGTGGGCAGTGTTGGGCCAGTTCTTCAGTTGCTGCAGGAAGTAACTCCCTACTCCCCATGGAGCACCTTTACTGATTGGTGTTAAGTCTTGGTCCACTGTGGATGAAACCATGTCAGCGAGGGTCTAATTTCTGAATCAGAGGATCTTGGCTCTTAAGAAGTCCCTGCCACTGCTGCTGCCAGGTAATTTATCTCCCGAGCAGCAGACAGAAGGGGCTGTCAGGCAGAAAGATGCCTTCCCTTCTGTGCAAGTCTGGCTGGGTACTCAACTGGTATCCATCTCCCCTTTCATGCCCTGTTCTCTGTGGAGGTACCCATTCTGAGAATGGGGAGAGAGAATGAAGAGGGCGTTTATCTTGCTTTGTTTCTGGCTACTGTAGGTATGTATTCCTACAGATTCAAGTGAGGATTCATCAATCAAATGTTTTAGTTGAGGACCATTCGGATATAAACTTTGCCTTAGGCACAGTGGTAGGCATTATGGCCAGTGTGAAAAAGAAAGAAACCAGAGCACAGACTATGGACTTTGCAAAAATCAAGATACACAAGGAAAAAAGATAGATAATAAAGCAAAATGTTCATCTGAATAATTCCCAAGTGCAGGATTTATAGTCAACAGATAGAGAAGAAAATCATTGAGGCCCAAAATAGTCTGGGTTAGCTTTGAAGAAAAAGAGGGACTTGGACTGGTCTCAAGGGATAAAGGTGAACTTCTAGAAGGAGCTTTGGCTAAGACATGGTTTGTGGCAGGAGAGCCCAAGCAAAGCAGAGTAGGACTGTATTTCAAGACCAAGTATCCTGTTAATTACTCAGACCTGGGTTTTGATCTTTGGTGGTGGTGTTTAGTCGCTAAGTCACATCCAACTCTTTTGTGACCCCATGGACTGTAGCCCCTCAGGCTTCTCTGTCCATGGGATTTACCAGGCAAGAATACTAGAGTGGGTTGCCATTTCCTTCTCCAGGGGATCTTCTCAACCCAGGGATGGAATACACATCTCCTGCTTTGCACACAGACACTTTACACTGAGCCATGATCTTAGTTCATCAGTTATCAGCTAGTAAGGCTTGAGCCAGTAACTTAACTGCCAAGTCTGTTTCCTCTTTAAAAAAAGAGGCCATTAAATAAAGATGTGGTACAAACATATAATGGAATATTACCCAACCACAAAAAGGAATGAAATAGTGCCACTTGCAGCAACATAAATGCAACTAGAGATTATCATACTAAGTGAAGTAAGTTAAAAAGAGAAAGAAAAATAGCATATGATGTCACTTACGTGTGGAATCTAAAATATCATACAAATGAATCTATCTATGAAACAGAATCACGGACATAGAGAACAGACTTGTGGTTGCCATGGGGAGCAGTTGGGAAAGGGATGGAGTGAGAAGCTGGGATTAGCAGATGTAAGCTTTGATACAGAGATGGATAAACAAGGTCCTACTGATTTGCACAGAGAACGATGTTCAGTATCCTGTGATAAACCACAATGGAAAAGAATATAACAAAAATAATGTGTATATATATGTGTGTGTATATATATATGTATATATGCATATATATATGTATAACTGAATTGCTTTGCTGTACCACAGTAATTAACACATTGTAAGTAAACTATACTTCAATTAAATTTTTTTTAATTTTAAAAAGAGGCCATTAATACAAATATCATAGGATCTTATAAGAATACATGAACAAAGAGAAGCTAAAGCATGTTGCCTAATACCTGGCATACACCAGGAGTTCAAAAATTTTTAATTTTTTTCCCTTCTTTTGTGTTACCACTTTCCTTTCTTTCAGCTTTGTCCCTGGCCTCCCACTAATCATTTACTCTCTGCTAAGAGCTTCCAGCGCTTGCTGACATGTGGTTCTTTATGTGCTCCTGGCCCAGCACTGGCCAGAGGGAAGTCTGTAGGCTGTTCCCACGGAAAGAGGGAAGGCTGCCAGGTGCAGTTACGACTCGAGGATGCTGGCAGCATCACTCCATCACAGGGCTATTCCATAGCTCAAGCCTCAGGAACTGCATCTGAGCTCCTGCCTGCTTCCCTGGCAAAACTCATCACCAGGGCAGTGACTCTTCCTGCTGGACCACACTGCCCACCAGTCCCCTCCTGATCTCCCAGATACCTGGTTTTGTTCCTTAGCAGTCAGCATTATGATGGTTTCCTCTGTATCCCAGAGTGACAGACACTGGTTTTGCAGGACTTGCAATTGCAAGGCTTTTTCAAGAGAGTAATTAAGAACCTCATGAGCTCTGGAGTGAGACCTACGCTTAATTCTGCTTCTTACACTAATTTGCTGTGTGATCCTGGGCAACTAGCTTTGCAACTCAGAGCCTCTGTTACTGTATAACAAGCCTGGATTTGTGGCACAAAACAACAACTTTTTTATTCTGCTCGTAGATTCCCTGGGTCAGGAAACTTGGATTACGGGCACAGTGGGATGGCTTGTTCTTGCTTACAGATGCCTGAGACCTCGGATAGAGAAGCTACAAGGCTGTGGATCACTTGGCAGTGGGGGGTGGAATTACCTGCAGGCTCACTCACTCACATGGCTGGCAGTGGAGGCTGCTGCTCTGACCACCTACCTACACATTCCCTCTGCAAGCTCTGCTGGGGTTCCTCACAGCATGATGGCCAGGTCCCAAGAGCAAGCAACCAAGAGGAAGCAGGCAAAAGCTGTAACACATCTCATGACCTACCCCGAGAAGTCACAGGGTGTGACTTCTGCCAGAGTCACCAGCCCAACCATATCAGAAAGGAAGGAACATATATTCCTTTGTCCTACCTTTCAGTAGGACAAGGGTCAAAAGTCACATTGTAAGAAGAACACGTGGAATAGGAGAGGTTGCAGTGGTGGTATTTGGAAAAAGCAATAAGCTACACCTTATATATAAGTAAAGATAATACTTTTGGAATAAGTATAAAGGTTAAAGAAAATAAGGAATTTAAAATGCTTAGTATGGTGCCTGACATGTAATAAGTGCTCAGTAAAAGACAGTCATTCACATTCATATTCTCTCTCCTTCCCTTCCTCCTTCCCTCTCCCCTCATCCCTCACTCTCACCTCCCCCCAAGTAGAGGTACACACACATATGTGACACTTCTGGATAGTGCTTATTAACGTGTTGTCTGTGCTTATTAATTGTTTGTGTCTATAAGAGATGCTAGTAATTATTTAAGTTAATGAATCTATAGATTAGATCCCTAATGAATCTACAGAATAGAGCCTCAAAAGTCAGGTTGTTTCTTATCTAATTACCTTATTTTTATACTTTGGAAAACCAATGTTAATAATCCATACTTGAATAAAGCATTCTAGTTGAAAAGAACTCAAGTGACCCTTAGCAAACAATAAGCAATTTTTCAAAAGACTGAGATTAGATTTCAACACCTTTCGGGATCTATAAGGATTTGAATTTCATCATCACCCCTGGAGTTAAATGAAAAGGCACAGAAGGTGCACAAAAGCTTGATACGTTCTCATTTTGCATATCTGAACACTGAATTGAGCCAGGTCACTTACTGTCTTTGACTTTTTTAAGACTATGCAGATTGTTCCTCCTTCCCAAAGCCATGGAGCCTCACATTTAGGCAGTATTTGCTCTGTGAATCAGCAAGCAGAACAATCAGAATTCACAAAATTGAGTTACTGTATTTCTGCATCTCTGCACCAAAAAGGAAGGAAGGACCAAGGGAACAGAACAGAAGGCGCGTGGTTTGTTTCTCCTCCCCAAGGCTGTGCAGGGATCTTGGCTGGACAAGGATGGAACTTAGAGACATAACAATGCCAAGTGACTTTGGGCAAATGACTTATCTTCTTAGACCTCAGATTTCACAAACTCAGTGATCTGACATTCTATTGGGTTGACCAAAAAGCTCATTCAGGTTTTTCTGTATGATATTAGGAAAACCCAAATGAACTTTTTGGCCAACTGAATACAATGGAACATGCTTACTGAGCCTCTGAGGTCCATTCTCTCCTTATTATGGTGGAGATTGCACAGAAATAAGAAATGCCAGGTCTTGGTTTACATGATGTTCACAGTCTAACTGAGGAGATAAGACTAACACACAAGCAGCAATGTGTTACTTACAGTGTGAACTTAAAAAGCTCAGGTATATATCTTGAACACTAAGTGCCATCCACAGGTGACCCAAAAGGACAGATGCATGCTGGCAGAAGGTCAGTCTTCTTCCATCCATCTGGCTAGACAGGAAGAAAGGGCACGCACGTTATTAAACCATAAGTCCATCTATCAGGTTACCCCACAAAGCCAATGTTCTTACATTTCACCATATCTTCCACATCAAAACTCAAAGATAGAAAAGGAATTTTCCTACTTATATAGAGAAGATTCATAGTTAATTATTTTTTAACTTCAACTCCCTTTTAAGTCAATGAGCTCTTCCCTCTTAAATTTAATATACCATGCTGAGCAAAGGAAGATGTTAATTAGAATCTGGCTTTCCCCATATCCTCCCCATTTGATACACAACTGATTTAATTTTTCAATTTCGTTGAAGTATAACACACATATAAGTGCATCAGTCAAAAATATATGGCTCAGTTAATTTTCATCAAGTGAAAACACCTGTGTAATCAAAATTCAAGAAATTAAATACTGCCAGGGAGACTGGTATTGACATATGTACACCATTATGAATAAAAGAGACATAAAATAGATAACTAACGAGAACACTTTTGAATTTCCGTTGCATATATACCCAGGAAAGGAATTCTTAGGCCACATTATTTATGGTTTCCTATCATAGATTCTGCCAAACTATTTTCTGAAAACAAGTCTATGCTTCCATCAATAATGTATATGAGTTCCAGTTGCTCCACACCTCCCTTTTGTATTTGAGCAAGTGAGTGTATCATAACATACACACTTTTCCTCAGTTATACATGGATATTACCATTTTAGTTTGCATCTACCTGATGCAATTTAGGTACCTTTTCCATGTTTATCAGCCACTTGTAGAGCCTCTTTTAAGAATTACTTTTGTAAATTTCTTGCCAATTTTTCTGTTGTCTTTTTCTTGTTGTTCAGCAAGCATTATTTATATAACTTTGATACAGATCATTTTTCAGATGTCTATTATATCAGTATCTTCTATTCTGTGGCTTGTCTCTTCACTGTCTTGACAGTGTTGTATGAGGAACAGAAACACAGAATTTTAATGCCGTCCTCTTAGCAAGGTTTTTCCTTTAGAGCTAGCATTCCACTCATCTTGTATAAGAAGTCTTTGCCTACCTCAAAGTCCTGAACATATTCTTCTATGATTTCTTCTGAAATGTTACCTTTCACATTTGGTATATAGATATGTGCAAGGTCATTTTTTTTCCTTGCATGCGTATATCCTATTGAACAAGCATGATTTACTGAGAAGTCCATCCTATTCCCCACTGCATGCCCTTTTCTCAAATCACCAAATGCACATAGGTATGTTTCTGGAATCTTGATTCTCTTCTACTGATATACTAGTCTATTCTTGCCCCTACTTCACCCTATCTTAATTACTAGAGCTTTATAATGTGTTGATACCTAGTAATACTAGTAATATGCAGATATCTGGAGAAGCTTGCTCAGGGTGCTGGAATAAAAGTTGGATGATTCCGCTGGGTGCTAGAATATGGTATAGAAGAGAATCTGTTATGAGACCATATCTGTGGTCTTTTTCTAACTGTGAGATGGACTATTCTGTTGAAGTACCAGTGATTGCGGGTTTTCTCAAAGCTCTAGAACAAATCAATAGCTGAGACTCTGTCAGTGCTTAAAAACCTAAATGTGATGGCTAAAGCTCAGGACAATCATGAGTGGAAAAGGGATCCAAACATGGAGCATGTAAAACTCTCCCAGAGAGAAGGATGAATCCTCTTTTCTGTCAATTAATGCAAAAGAAGAAGGTGCATGAAGCAGAAGCTAGTGAGGAACAGATAGGAATTTGTTGTGCACTCAAAACATGGTTGCTTTTACTAACCCTTAGTCTCAGCTCTCAACATGAGGAGAAAACAGGGCTGCATACACCATAAGAGAGATGAAAACATAAAAAATGTGGATTTTTTTTTCGGGTATTAAGTTTTGTGCCAGTTGAATCTAAGGGTATTACTAAGTAATGGATGTATTGTGCAGTTAAACAAGGAGTATTGACCTAGCTATGAATCACCCATCTCTCCATACATGATAAAAATACAAGTAACTCACAGAAAGAGCAAACTCATCCATAGCCTTGAGCCGCAGACCAAAAACTGTCCTGTGCAAAATTTGATTCCATTGCATCTTGTGAATTCTCCCCCCGTTTATGTCAACCATGGTGAAATGCTGTGGCTTTGAAAAGGATAAACAACATTCATTTTCTGCTGTGGCCAAACAAAACCCCCACACTTAATAAATCAAAACTATACTGGCAAAAATCGAACAACTCCATCATTTGCTGAAACCTCGAAAATTCTCAAATTGGTCTTAGTGCTTCTGTAAGCAATTCAATCAATCAGTGTTAGCAAAAGCGTGTGTTAGTCACCCACAGTGGACTCAGGACAGGGCTAGGTGAGTAGGAGATTCTCAAGGAGAAAAACATGTGGTCTCTACATGCATACACACACACACACACACACACACACACACCATTACTTACTTAATTCAGTGAAAAAGCAAAACATGCTTATTAAATAATTGACCATTCAACAACGTGGCATTCAATCTCTTATCCCTGTCCCTCCAGCATCATAGCCATCCATATGCTATTGTTACAGTTGTCTTTTCAATTCCTGTCTCTTAGAGCATTGCTTCTTGAAATTCTTTTGGGCATAAAAATTTTCTAGAGGACTTCCCTGGTGGTCCAGTGGTTAAGACTTTGCTTTTCAATGCAAGGAGAGTAGGTTTGGTCCCTGGTCAGGGAGCTAGGATACCACATACCCCATGGCCAAGGAACCAAAACATAACAGAAGCAATGTTGTAATGAATTCAATGAAGACTTTAAGAATGGTCCACATCAAAAAAAAAAAAAAAAAAAAACTTAAAAAAAATTAACTATGGATCTTGTTAAAATGAGGTTTAAATTCAGCAGGTCTGGGGTTTGCAAGCTTGCTCAGTCGCATCAGTTGTCTGACTCTTTGTGACCCCATGGACTGTAGCCCTCCAGGCTCCTCTGTCCATGGGATTCTGCAGACAAGAATACTGGAGTGGGTTGCCATGCCCTCCACCAGGGGATCTTCCTGACACAGGGATCAAACCTGTGTCTCCTGCAATGCCTGCATTGGCAGATGGGTTCTTTACCACTAGCATCATCTGGGGTAGGGCCTAAGATTTTGCATTTCTAACAAACTGCCAGGTGAAGCCAATGCTGCTGATCCAAGGACTACATTTTGAGTAACAAAGCTCTAGGCCAATTCTGAACTCCATGAGGTTCAGGACCTCGTTGTCTTGCTGAACACTGTAACTCCAGCACCTACCATGCAGCCTTAATGGATAATGTTAACAGAGACAGGAAGTAAATGAAGAAACATTTAAATAAATAATACCTATGATTTTCATTTGTCGATACATTTTTATATGTATACACATGAGAAAATTTAACAGTACGGGCATAAATACAAAGCTAGAAATTATCACAGTCTGATGAAGAAGGCCTGATGCAAAGGTATACGAAATGAAATAGAAAAGTAGTATTAAATTAGAAACTGTTTTGAAAATCAGGCATATGACTGAATATTAAGTAGGAAATAAAAGATGAATCATAAAGTTTTTAACCAGAAGAATTATGGACCAAAAGCTTTCACTTGAAATCCTTAATCTGACTGCAATGGACAACCTGGTAGAAAAGCAGTTGGCAGTATATTGTTGCATTAATTCAAAGAGAAGACCAGACAGTCCCAGACTAGCTTCTAGGCAGTTATGAGGGAGGAGGAACTGATGAATACCACCCATATTTCAAGTGCATAATCCATTCTCTTCCTTTATGTCTGACAGCAATTGCTCTGACTCAGGAAGTTAGCAGGGTGCTGTGTTCACGTGGAGGTTCAGAACTCGGGGAACTCACACACAGGGCTTTGTCAGTCATGAGGTCACATGGGCCCAGAGACAAGGCTCCAGTAATAAGTTCGCCTTGCTTCTGGGTTTTCTCCCTAGAGTTTGCTCTGCACACTCAGATACAGCCCTTTAACCACCTTGATCAGACTCTGTTCATTCTCCCCCAACTCTGTAGGATAAAGCCTAAGCCTATTAATGTGGCCTTCAAAGCTCTTTAAAATCTGGCCCCTCCCTTCCTATCTTTGCCTGTATCCATATTTGCTTCTGTGTGTGTATGTGTGTACTTGGGTCTTCCTCTTCACTCCTCTTCATTTCTTCCTCTTTTCCTCTCCCTCTCTCCCCTCTCTCCTCTCTTTTTAATCTCTCTCTCTCTCTCCTATATTCTGTCTTCTGTTTCTGTTTCATTCCAAATTCCTGGACCCTCTGTGAGTTTTCACCGTGCTGGCCTTTTGCCTGGAGAGTGCACCCCACCCCTTCTCATTCTCCAGAGCTCAGCTCAAATATCACTTTGTCAGGAAATTCTCTCCTGATCTCCTCCACTCCACCTGCTATGACAGTCTGTGGCTATCTCAAAACTCTCAGGTATTTTTCACATATTTCTGTTACTTCTTAGGATGCTATCTTCTACAATTCCTCTTGTTCCCTCAGCTAGAATGTAAGCTCCCTGAGAGCAGAGGCCAGTTTTCACCCATCTCCATTTCTGGCACAGGGACTTGGTGCATGGCAGTCTTTCTGTAACGTTTTATGTCTGTATATGGCACTCATGAATGTCCAACAGTGTCGCTAAGGTCCCCCAATAAGAAAAACAAAAACATATGCATGATTGTGGCATGCCGCACAGAGTATGAATAACCTAAAGCAGAAGCCAAAGGAATCCACGCCACAGAACTCAAAGTCAGTAGACGCTGTAGATACAATTATAGATACCAGGACCATGAAGAGCTCCCAGTGAGTGAGCCTAACTTGGCCCTGTAAGTTGAATTCACCATGATCACTGCTACTTTGGGCAGGCCAATGAAACAAGCTTCCCAGATGGCACAGTGGTAACAAATAGGCCTGCCAATGCAAGAGATGAGGGTTTGATCCCTGGGTCGGGAAGATCCCCTGGAGTAGGAAATGGCAACCCACTCCAGTATTCTAGCCAGGAAAAATTCCATGGATAGAGGATCCTGACAGGCTACAGTCTGTGGGGTCATGAAGAGTTAGACATGATTGAGCATGCATGCATGTACAGACCAATGAAACTTAGTGGAGCAGTATTTGCAAGTCACTGATATAAACCATGTGAATTATTGTAAAAACTGTATATTGTATCATGTTACCTAGGTTGGCTACTGCCACTTCATTGTAGGAAAAAGAGCAAATAACAGTTTATTCATGTGACACCAAATTATTCATTTTCTGTAAATGTCAATTAAAATTAAGTGATAACACAAATAGGCTTTACTCTGAGATAGCACCATTCCTAGAAAGCTATATGAACAATTAAGTTGGGATAATTAAATTCTGATCTAACTGCATCGTGGGAGTGCGGCATTTAAGTCAATTTAATCTTGGATAAAGGCCTTCAGCATCTCTGTTGTACCAACCTCACTTTTCAAGGATTTCAGTGTCTCCACTCAGACTATATTAAGGGATACATCAGAATCTGAAAAGGTGAATGTTTTAAAGATTTTCCCTTTGCCAGGTCACCTCTCTCAAGGGAAATCCCGTGAGTGAAGGAGAACTGAGATTCTTTTAAAGGCTCAAGAAAAGTTATTTCTCCTTGGAAAATTAAATATTTAAAAGATGTGGTAATCCCATGACTGCCTCAGTTTCCCTCACATTGCAACAGCACTTGGTTATTAGACTTCCTTTGTTCACCCTCCCCAGGAGGCTATTGAAGTTAAATCAGATACATTGCCCTGTAATCCTGTTGGTATTTTCTTAATAGTTGAGTGAGAGAAGACAAACAGTGGTCATTTAAGTCTTTTCTCCAACCAGTAAGATCTTTCTTATCTTTTATATATTTTATATAATTTTGGTCCCAGATTTTCTTCCTAGTCATACATAATTTTGAAAAATAAATATGCAAAGATTCTCTAGCAATTAATATCAATAATCCTCCATGATGTACATAACACAGTGCTAGATAGTTGCAGGGGAGAACAATAGTCATTCAACATTCCATGGACTACAGCCTGTCCTGCTCCTCTGTCCATGGAATTCTCCAAGCAAGAGTACTGGAGTGGATTGACATTTCCTTTTCCACGGGATCATCCTGACCCGGAGATCGAACCCAGGTCTCCCACACTGCAGGCAGATTCTTTACCAGCTGAACCACAAGGGAAGCCCATTCAATCTTCAACAAATGTTTACTGAAGGCTGACTAGGAACCTACAGAAGAATTGAGAGCTGGTCCTCATTTATAAAAAAGATTGGGAGAAAAGGGAGAACTTGTAGTTAGTGCTTATTTATCATGAGATATACATTGTTCTAGAATTTACATGTTATCTCATTTAAGGAGCTTACAGTTTAGCTAAGGATGAATGAGGAAGTAAAGTATGATGATGACAACAGTAATAATGATAACGTTTGTCTAACACTTATTGCACATGACACTCTGATAAGTGCTTTGCATGCATTATCTATTTAAATCCTTAATAACACTGTTAATCTGTAAGAACTCTGTACCTATGAGGAAAGTATAATTACCCTTACATTAGAAACAAACAAGCAAGATACAAAGAGGTGAGGGAACTTCCTCTAGGTTACACAGTTAATGAAGTAGGGAGCCCAAACTTGAATCAAGTCTGACTAGCTTCAAAGCGTGTATTAACTACCATGATATTGTCTCCCTTATAAGTCACTTAGAAATAGCAAAATCAGCCATAGTCTGATCTGCTCTCCATAGAGAGGCATCTTTCGTCCCATTTAAGCTGAGCTGTTTACCATTTCTGATCTTATCTGTGCCGTTTTGGGCTCCATGTTGGTGGTTACGTTTTGAGTTCTTGTTCTTTGTGGTGGAGGAAGGGCCTGAGCTTGACACTGAAGAATGAATAAGATGTCAGTAGTGGGGAAAGAAAAGTTGGCCCAAGTGAGGAGCATGCCAAGCTCACAGTTCAAGAAGGAATAAGTATGATGCTTGTAGCCTAAAAGTGAAGCCACTGGAGATAATTTCTGGGATTGTAGAGGGCATGGAGAAGATAAAGGGTTCAGTCTGCCTTGGCTCCTGCCTGCCTCTATAGCCTCAACTCAGGGCACTTATCTCTCCACCCCACTCTGTGGCTCCAGCCACACCAGACTTCTTGGGTTCCTGAAATGCACAATATATTGTCTTGTTAGCACAGGACTTCTGCTTTGCAATTCTAACTGCATGTTTCCCTTCCCTGCCCCACTTTCTCTGGTGTTCACAGTACCAATTAAGTAACGTATTTCATTATTATACACTAAATGACCATCACCCATATAAGCTCCATAATTCCTGTGTATGTAACTTCCTATCCACCAGCAGATGTCTGGCATCCAGCCCAGTGCCTGGCTGAAAGCACACACTCAGAGAGTATTTGTTGAATGAGGGGTTTCTCTCACCAAGAATTTCTCTAAGAGCAGAGATTGTTCTTGGTACTAAACCACAGTAATTGTCTAACTACCGAATTTTAAAAGAGAAAATTGTTAAGACATGTAATTTCTTTCTTCATAGTTGTATCTGCTTCCAAGGTCTTGACCAGGGTGGATATAACTTTCCCATCTGTAGTGCTGGAAAAGCACAGTCTGTTACCCCAATCGGTCCACTGTATTGTTACTTTAATGCACTATTCCAGATCCTATGCTATGCACAGAGGAAAGATACAGCACGAAGCAAGGCGTGGTTCTGCCCTCAAGGAGTTTACAGTCTAGTAACCAGGCAAGGGCAATGCAGCATGATATGCACTATGGCAGAGGAAGAGCAGGGTGTACGGGAGTAAAGAGCAGCAACCTCAACCCAGACTAAGGGGTAGGCCATGGAAGGCTTCCTCAAGGAAGCGACATTTAAACTAGGACTGGAAGAATGAGTAGATATTCCTCAAGAGTCAGGTAAAGTGTTTCAGGTAGGAAGAACAGCACATGCCTTGTAAGCTACAGTCAGGAACTTAGGTCTTTTTAAAACTTTTGGTGATAAGAACACTTAACACAAGGTCTGTCTGTGTGTGTGTACTCAGTTATGTCCAACTCTTTGCGACCCCGTGAACTAATAACCCTCCAGGCTTCTCTGCTGCTGCTGCTGCTGCTAAGTCGCTTCAGTCGTGTCCAACTCTGTGCGACCCCATAGACGGCAGCCCACCAGGCTCCCCCGTCCCTGGGATTCTCCAGGCAACAACACTGGAGTGGGTTGCTATTTCCTTCTCAGTCCATGGAATTCTCCAGGCAAGAATACTGGAGTGGGTAGTGATTCTCTTCCCCAGCAGATTTTCCCAACCCAGAGATTGAACTCACATCTCTTGAGTCTCCTGCATTGGCAGGAGGATTCTTTACCACTGTGCCACCTGGGAAGCCCATCCTATTTTATCCACAGTATCAATAGTATACAAGTGTCAATTCCAATCTCCCAGTTCATCTCACCCCCTCTTCCCCCTTGGTATCCATATGTTTGACTTCTACATCTATGTCTCTATTTCTCCTTTGCAAATAATATCATTGATACTATTTTTCTAGATTCCATATATATGTATTAATATAGGGTATTTGATTTTCCCTTTCTGACTTACTTCACTCTGTATAGCACAAGGAATTCTACTCAATGCTCTGTAGTGACCTAAATGGGAAGGAAATTTTTAAAAAACGGGATATTTGTATACATATAGTTGGTTCATTTTACTGTACAGTAGAAACACAATACTGTAAAGTGACTATACTCCAATAAAAATTAATTTTAAAAAACTTATATAGACTGAAGCTGGATAGAGAACCTGGGCAGAGGCAAGAGCTTTTTGCATAGTGTCAAGATGTAATTAAACCCATAAGACAGTGATTTATGATTCCTGTGTATCAGGGACACTGGCTCAGCCTCTAGCCTTTTGTATGACCTCTGGGGTTTAGGGGTGGCTGAACCTAGAACTCATTTTAATGACATATCCCTGGATTCAAAGAAGCTTCTTTTTTCTCTGGTGCTTTAACTTTGACAGTCTCATCCTGATTACCTTTAATGGGTAAACTACAATTCTCTGGGTTTCCTAGGTAGTGCTAGTGGTAAAGAACCCACCTGCCAATGCAAGAGATTTAAGAGACACAGGTTTGATCCCTGGTTGGGGCTGCCCTGGTGGCTCAGAGTTTAAAGCGTCTGCCCGCAATGCAGGCAACCTGGGTTCGATCCCTGGGTCGGGAAGATCCCCTGGAGAAGGAAATGGCAACCCACTCCAGTATTCTTGCCTGGAGAATCTCATGGACAGAATCCCATGAACCTGGCAGGCTACAGTCCATGGGGTCATAAAGAGTTGGACACGACTGAAGCAACTTAGCACGCACACACAGTTCCCTAGAGTAAGATCCAAGCACACGTTCTGTGTTCTCTTCCTTTCCCAGTCTCTTCACATCTCTGAATACAGGATTTCCCTGAGAAAACAGGATGGACCCTCTAACCCTACATCAATCAAATTACCTCTTCTACTCCCACCATTCCTCAGTTATTTGCATAAAATATTCAGCTAAGCTAGAACAAGGTACACACATAGCCCCTTGATGAGGCTTTGAACTAAGATAGATCATCTTAGAGTAGACTTTTGGAGTAGGCTTGAGCAAGTATTGAAGATCATTAGAAAATGGTCTTCTCTTTGGCTTTATCTGATTCTATCAGTAAAATATACAAGTAAATGAATTAAGGTCAGGGGTGTACTCAGTTCAGTCAGAAACCGCTGAAGTTTAGAGTAGGCCAGTCTTCAGTTGGGGGTTATGACATATGGTAAATATTCAAAATATAAATTTAATTATAATAATAATCACTACCACTTTTAACCAGTTTCTGCAAGCATTATGTCACTTAATCTTTATAATAACGCTACAAGTTAGCAATTATAACTATTCCATTCTAACAGATAAAAAAGTGAGGCTCAAAAGATTACATAAATTGGCCAAGATAGCACAATTAATAAGTGGCAAAGCTGGAGGTTAAACCCCAGTCTGACTGCAATGCCCACTGGGTCAGTTACTGTGTTATCCTTCCAAAGCAATACAGCAGAAAGAACTCTCAGCCTGAGGTAGAAGATTTGCCTTCTAAATCAAGTTTCAACATTAATTTTGAGGGTGACATTGGGAAAAGTCATTTAATCTCTCTGAGCCTCAGCCTGATTTTCCTCACCTGTAAAATAATCAGGACAACCTTGATGATCCCCAAGGTACCTTCCAGCACTTGTGTCTCTGATCCTAACTTGTAATATCAAAACTTTCTGTCCTCTCATTTGCAAGGAGTGTTTTGATTTTCAAAGTACTGTCATTTGCTATTGTATTTGATCTGTACAACAACCACGAGGCAGGCCAGCATTATCCTCTCTCTTGTGTTTTAGGTACAGATGAGGAAACAGGCTGGAAATGTGTTGGGGCCGCATCCATTGTTCACCCGGCTGTGCCCCCGTCGACAGTTCTAATATATTAAGTATCTCTCCCCACTTCTTTAGCTCAGGCATTTTTCTCCCCCCTGGGTCCTACCCCATTTGTTTCTCCCGGGAAGATTTTCAATACTAATTTCAATGTTAACTGTTAAGAAGCTTAAAGGAAAGTGCAGAGGTCCCCATCCCCGACAGGGTACAGGGGCTGAGAGACGGGGACAGTAGCTTAGGGCCAGTTCCAAATTCCCAGGAATAGTGCCTCAGGCTTTCCTGGTGGCTCAGACAGTGAAGAATCTGCCTGCAGTGCAGGAGACCTGGGTTCAGTCCTTGGGTTGGGAAGATTCCCTGGAGAAGGAAATGGCAACCCAGTCCAGTATTCTTGCCTGAAGAATCCCATGGACAGAGAAACCTGGTGGGCTACACTCCATGGGGTCACAAATAGTTGGACACAACTGAAACAACTAACATTAACTGGGACTCAGGCTGCCACCCATCCAGGCAGGATGAGGAAGAGGAAACAGCAGTCATTTCTATAGGTAGGGAGATGCAGGGATGTAGATGTCATCGTCCAGGGTGGTGTAGCAGCTATAATAGCAAGTGCAAGAACCTGCCCACTCTTTCTGAGAAAATGTCTACATCCTCTTCTGAGATGCTCCAACCAGAATCCTAGGAAGTTAGAGTAGGGAGACAAGATCACCTAGGGCTTAAGGGTAAATTCTGGACTCAGATTCTCTGTGTGTTGATGGGAGGACCCCTAACCTTGCCAAGTTTCAGTTTACTGTGTACATAATGGAACTAAATCTTCCTTCACAACTTGTGATGAAAAATAAATACATACATCTTATACAATGTCTAGCACTAAATAAGTGCTCAAAAAATGGAGTCCTCAAAAATGAGCGAGCTCCTCTCTTCACCCTCTATACCCAATCAATCTTCAAATAGAAATTTGACCTAAATCTACTGAAGTCTGTTCATTTTTTCTTCACCCTCACTGCTATTACTTAGTCCAGGTACTCACCTCCTCCAATCTGGGCTCCTGAAATATTACTTTTTCATCCCCATGCCTCCATTCTTGTTGCCACATGATCCCCAGTTCATTCTTCACTCTACACGGTAGAGTGGTTTTGCCAAATTATGTGAATCGACTTATGTCATCACCTGCCTTCCATCCTCATTGCCTTTCTGCCACAGACCTTCTCCAGTCCCCCAGGACCTGGCACGGCCTCCTCCTCAGCCTCATTTCCCCATTGCTCTGCTCCTTCCCCACCACGACTCCTACTATAGCCCTCTGACATTCCTCCACTGGCAGAGGAGCTGGGTGGGCAGTGGTGGGGGAGATGAGCCATTATCTCTTTCACTCTCACATCTTTGAGGCTTGTGATTGTCTGTGCCCTTAACAACCTTCCCTGCAACACAGCTTTCCATAGTGAACCAATAGGTTTCAGCTTCAGGTCCTCCCCCTGGTAAGCCTGGGAAGGAAGTATTGTCAGCACAAGGCCCAGCCCACAGAAAGGACCTGGTAAGTATCTGTTGAATAAATGGCAAGAGTGACAGCATCAAATCTGATTCAACACTGACTCCTTAAATCCCTACGGACTGAAGACAAACTGGGCTCCCAGTCTGGGTCAGAACTCAGCTACTAGGTTATGTCAGAACCCAGAATAGTGAGCCATAAAATAATACAGGTTCTTTCCTGAAATCCCCACTGGGTCAAGAGCACATATGTAGTAAACAGCAAGTGATCAGCCCCCAGAGGCCTGACAGGTATTAATAACTAAGACACACGTTCTCCTGTTAATCTTTTCCCAACTCCATCTTCCTTCCCACAGGCTTCCCTTTCTCACCTAAATTCAACTAGTGAGACACAAAACATCCCTTATGGGAAGAAGTTCTATCACATCCCTGGAAAAGAATTTATAGCTGATAAAGCTATTATCAGCAATAGCTTTAAAAACTTACATTTTCATGATTGCTAATTAGAACTGTCAATTTAGTATAAATTACTGGAAGAAGTGGAGTCTCTTAGAAGAAAAGAGAGACTAAGAAATTACTTTGGCAGTTTTCAGAGTTTTATGAAATGTATTGTTGATGATCCTGTTAATCTTTTTTTCAAATACATGCAGATAGACAGCTAACATTCTCTATAATAAACTACAAAAGCACATGCAAATCCCTATTAATACACCAGTTTGGGGAACACATGTCAGGGGATATAAGCAGAGAACAAATATTTGGCATCTAAAGTGAATTTTGTTTTCAACTTTGTATTTAATCCGAGGAACATTTGTTGGGTGCCTAATATATTAGAGATTGCAAAGGAATCAAAGTTTGAGATCCCACCCCTGCCTTTCAGTTGCTTGTGACCTAGTTGTGCAGGAGTGGAGGAAGATCACTCTAAAAACAGATTGCACATGAGGCAGAGAGAGTGCAGAGGGGCAGGCACAGAGCCTGGACAAACATGAGCGAAGGGAGGGAGGAGCGCTTGTTCTCTGCCGCATCCCCAGCACAGAGTCAGGCACATCACAGCGTTCACTAGAATTGCAGCAGGGATGAAAGAAGGTTGGAAGGGCAGTCAGGTCCTAGTTCCAACCCTGTTGGTTAGAAAATATGTGAGCAATCACTGAGTCAACATGGAACAGTCTAATTTTCCATCAGTGGATGAAAGAATACAGAAAATGCATTATATACACATACTGAAATATTATTCAGCCTAAAAAGGAAATTTGGCCATATGGGACAATAGAGATAAACCTTGAAGATATTCCCTGGTGACTCAGATGGTAAAGCATCTGCCTACAATGTGGGAGACCCGAGTTCAATCGCTGGGTCGGGAAGATCCTCTGGAGAAGAAAATGGCAACCCACTCCAGTACTCTTGTATGGAAAATCCCATGGATGGAGGATCATGATAGGCTACAGTCCATGGGGTCGCAAAGAGTCAGACACAACTGAGCAACTTCATTTTCACTTTCACTTGAAGATATTGGGCTAAGTGAAATAAGCTAGTCATGTAAGGGTAAATGTTGCATAACTCCAATTATATGAGGAGTCTAAAATAACTCAGTACATAGAATCAAACAGTGCAATAGTAGCTGCCAGAGACTAGTGGAGGGGAAGAGGGGAACTTGCTAATCAACAGGCATAGTTTCAGGTAAGCAAGACTAGTAAGTTCTAGAGATCAGCTGTAGAACAGTGTGCCTATAGTTTACTGAATTGTATGTCTGCAAATGTGTTAGGAAGATAAATCTCATACTGAGTGTTCTTGCCATGACAAAAAAAATTTTTTTAAGAAAAGAAATCTATTTAGTTGTTTTAAGAAAAGATTTGGGGAGTTGTTTTGTGATCACAATGAAACATATCATAGCATACAGAATTTAGTAATGAGAGAAAATCCTTCATACAACCTAGGGCTTAAATAAATATAACAGCAAGCAAAGTGGCCAAAAAATGTACTGCATTGGAAGCTACTGCACCCAACTAAATGGGGTTGACAAAATCTCCTGGAGAATATGTCTTCTGAGATGGATTTTGAAGTTGGAAAGGGTATCTAGGGACATGCACAGAGAAGTAAGAAGATAAGAGGTATGCACAAATGAGAGTGCTCAGAATAGATAGGGAAGATGAGTGTGGCCAAGCAGTGAATGACTAATAAAAATAATAGAAAAAATAGCACAGATTAGGCACTTCCTATGTGCCTGTCTCTATCCTGTATGATGTACATGTATTTATTCTTCACAACATTCCTGCATTTGTTTTCTATTGCTGCCATAACAAAACTTAGCAGCTTAAAATAACACACATTTGTCATCTTACAGTTATGTAGGTCAAAAGTCCAGTACAAGTGTCACTGAGCTAAAATAAGGGTGGCAGCTGGCCTCTGTTCCTTTCAGAGGGCTCTAAGGCAAAATCCATTTCCTCAGTCATTGAGGCTGTTGAAAATTTTTAACTTCTATGGTTGTAGGACTCAGGTCCTTGTTTCTTTGCTGACTTTCAGCTAAGGGCTCTTCCCAGCTTCCTTATTCCTTGGCATATGGCCCTCTTTCCCTATCTTCAAAGCCAGAAATGGAGGATCAAGTTTCTTGTGTTTGTTAGGGCTTCCCTGGTGTGTCAGACGGTAAAGAATCTGCCTGCAGTGCAGGAGACCCAGGATTGATTCCTGGGTGGGAAAGATCTCCTGGAGAAGGGCATGGCTACCCACTCCAGTATTCTTGCCTGGAGAATCCCATGGACAAAAGAGCCTGATGAGCTACAGTCCATAGGATTGCAAAGAATTGGACACCTTACACTCTTAAAAACTCTCCTAGCTATTCTTCTGTCTCATCTATTTGATCAATTGTCTTCCTCTTTGAAGGAACAATGTGATTACACTGAGTCCACCTGGATGATCAGCCTGCTTTAAGGTTCCTTACCTTAACTATGGGACTTCCCTTGTAGCCCAGTTGGTAAAAAAAATCTGCCTGCAATGCAGGAGATCTAGGTTCAATTCCTGGGTCAGGAAGATCCCCTGGAGAAGGAAATGGCAACCCACTCCAGTGTTCTTGCCTGGAGAATCCCATAGACAGAGGAGACTGGCAAGCTACAGTCCATGGGGTTGCAAGAGTTGGACATGACTTAGCGACTAAACCTCCACCTCCACCTCCAACCTTAACTCTACTGGAAGTCTATTTTGCCATCTAAATGCAACACATTCACAGGACCTAGGGACCGGGACACAGAGTGTTGGGCAGCTGATTTTCTGCTGACTGCATCCCGCTTGGCAGGTGAGGAACTGAGGCTCCGTGTGGTTAGGTAACTTGTCCAAGGTCATCACCTAGTTGTTGACAGAATGGCTTTTGACTCCAAGCAGGCTGACACTGGAGGCTTTCCTCTTAACCACAGACTTCCATCAGAGAACATAAAGGGGAAGTAGAGGACCCGGCGAGAACAGGATACTGGGGTAGGGATTTACTGTAGCCACCCTCAAAAGGCAGACACAAGAGGTGGATGGCTTAAAGGAACACCGCACAGTGATTTCTAGTCAATTCAGTTTTCCACTGCTGGGTAACAAATTACCACAAACTTAGTAGTTTGATATAATATCCATGTATTACCTTACAGTTCAGTCTAAATTTGTGGTTGGTCTTCTGTAATAATTTTAAAGAAACACAAGTTTTATTATTTTAACTTTAGGCAACAATTTGCTCTATGACAACCACTTTACAGAGCATGGGTCTGAGGAAACATGATTTTATGATTATGTAAGAATTATGGATGTATCTGAGATGCATGTTTCTCAAAAATGAGTGCTCCTAAGATTTTTGAAATCAGCTTATGACCCCATAGAATTCCTCATGCAAATTCACTCAACAAATACTTAGGCTGTTCTGAGTTCTAGAGAATTATGAAGACGTCTAAAACCCCTTAAATTATTTAATAATTTAGAATGGTGCTAACAGTGAAAAAGAGCAGAATGAAGGAAGATACTGGCCAGAAAACCAGAAGAGTTCAAAGAAATGAGAAGTGAGGAGAGGAAGCAGCAGCCAGGCAGACTTCCTGGAGGAGGTGACACTAATAGCTGGACTGCTAATCATTACATAGAGAGCCCATGCTCTGGCTTCAGATGCTCTGTTCCATCTATTCCTTTCCTTACTCTCCAGACTCATCCTATGCTGCCAGTTACCTTGAACACATGAAGCCCTTTTCTGTCCCTGAACCTTTGCTCTTCCCATCTCCTCTGTATAGAATGCTATTCCTTCAGATTCTTCACCCAGCTGGATTATTCTCAACCCTCAGCTCTCAACTTAAATGTCACCCGCCCAGAGAGATTGTCCCTCGGCTCCCTACTACGTCAGTCCCTTCTATCCCTCTTCCTGACCCCTGCCACCCACCAAATTACTGGAAAGAAAAACAACAGTATTCAATGCTGACATGAGGAGGTGTTGCTGTTATCTCCATTTTACAGATGAGTGAGCCAAAACTAAGTCACAGTCCCAAGGTCACACAGTAAGAGAGGAAGCTGGGATTTGAGTCCAGGTTGGATGATGCCACAGTCCTTAATTTAACTGTTACATTCTAGGTTTTTCTGCATATTATAAATCCTATAGGTATTCATGTACAAAGCCAGAAAAATAGAAGAAAGAAGGTAGGGGGAAAAAAGAGCCCATAATCTAGCCTCCCAGCTGACTCAGTAATCTCTTAGATTACATACTCCTGACCACTTATCTGCCAAAGTTGATTTTGCAATTGGCCATACCGTAGGCCATACAATAGGCCATACCTGCTTTTTTTCATTAACAGCAACTGAAAATCTCCTGCCAGGGCATCTTTCATTTCAGAACAGTAGTATCTGTTTGAACCAGGTACCTCCTCAGGTCCAGGTGGCCAGTGAAGCACATTGCAGCTCATCCTCACAACAATGCTTTTAGGTTGGTTCTTTATTATCCCCATTTCACAGACAAATGAAACTGAGACTCAGGAATATGCAATAACTTGCCTTAAATCACCATTAACAAATGGCAGGGATGGAACAGGAGGTCTGTACAGCTTCTGAATTCCTACGGCATAACTGTTTGCAATGTCTAAGAACCAAGTGTTCCCTTGATGAAATGATGGGGAGAGTTGTGGGTGAGGAAAGAAGACTGTTTCCAGCCTCCAGGTCTGCCCCGCCAGCTTGGTTGGGGATACGTGGGCGAGAAGGTCTGAGTCTGCAGGGAACTGGGTAGGGTGAAAAAATACCTGGCAAATGGAGGATTTTCAGTTGGTTATTTTAAGTAAAACAGCTTCTTGTAATACATGCCTTGTGCGGGAGCAAAACAAACATTAATTAAAGGAGACGCACGCACTGTTATTTTCTCTCCCATTTGCTAATGGGTTAGGGTCTATTTTTAAAAAGCCCACAACATCCCACATTTAAATCTGCTGCCTACTCTAAGGACTTCGAATGCCAGATATGCTGAGCCACAGATGACAATTCAGACCCTCACGTGACCCACCAAAGCAGAGACCCAGTCTCCCAGCACCATTTCACTTCTAAAATCAGCTGGTAGATCAGCAAAGGGTAGGGGCTCTCAGGAGGGTACAGGAAAAACATATGCTTGAGTATTATGGGCTGTCCAGCAGGCAGCCAACTATAAAAGTGGTTTTTTCTAAGAACTTACCCCAAAAAGTGTATCCTGGAGGAAGTTCCATTTCTAACACAAGTGCGATGCCCCCAATCCTGTGTGTCTAGGAACTATGGATGAGTGGTCGTGAGGACCTGAGAAGGGCAACCTTGAGAGAGGTGGTAGCCCTGGTTCAAGCTGCACCCACTTTTAGGACAATGAAATCATACCATTGGAATTCCATGGACCCAGGTTCACACATAAGTTTCATCACTTGCTTTGTGGGCTTAATTATTTCATCTCTCTGACCCTCAGTTTTCTCATTTATCAAAAGGGGGGTGGGATATGCTTATGTGGCCTGAAGAGAGTAATGGGCATTAGAAGAATGAATGTCAAGTATTCTATGCACTAACCAGTTCACAGTAGGTGCTCAGAGAACAGTAGCTGCTGCTACTGGGTGGTTAATATGCTTTCGGCATGTTCTTGTCCCATGTCCACACCATAGTACAAGCTGTTCCTGCTCCAGAAAATACCTTTCTTTCTATTTCAGAAGGCCCAAAGCCTGCCTGCCCCGCATATCCCCAGTAAACGGCTCCTCTTTCAGATTTACCCAGCTGGGCATGGCTTTCCGCACCTCTGTACTTTCACAGCACTTAATCAGTGAAAATAGGATCATGTTGTTCCCCACCCCACACTGTTCTCCCCAGCCCAGGTATCACAACTGCTTCGTATGTGTCACGTTCATTCCATTAAATTGATCTTCTTAAGAAGAAACTTCTTAAGTATTCCTCATCAGCCTTGGTATGTAGTCAGTGCTCAATAAACATTGTGCCATCCTTCATTTATTCAGCATATGTTCAATGAGCACCTACTAGGTGCCAGGCACCCTGCTAGATTCCAGGGATATAGTAGTGAATGACAAAGCCCCCTGCCCTCTCTGGGCTTCCATTTTAGTGGCAGGAGACAGATAATAATGAATAAAGAAATCAATAAATATATGGTTATTTAAAGAACACATTAGACTTTGATAAACACTATGAAGAAAAGAAAACAAGATAAGATGAGAGAGATGGATGCAGAGATAGTACTTGGAGGGGCGTATGTGATCACGGAGCTAATGTCTGAGCAGAAACCTGGGCACTGGGACAATTTCAGGGAAGTAAGTTCCAGGTGGGGGAACAACTGCATATGTCTTAATGTGGGAAAGACTTTGGTTTGTTCTAGGAACTAGAACAAAGCCAGTGAGGCAGGAGCAGAGTCATGGCAGGAAAGATGGTACCAGACGAGATTAGAGGAGGGCCAGAGGAAGTTGACCGGATCAAGGCATTTGGATTTTACTGTCTATGTGTGACAGATTTTAAGTGGGGTGGGGAACAACAAGATCCTATTTACAGTTTTACAAGGTCTCTCTGGCTATTGTGTGGACGTAGGTTGTTCAAGAACAAGAGAAGAAGCAAGGAAATGTGGTGCTAGCGTATATTCAATAGTCTCTAGAATGTTACCAGGGACTGTGGAGGATGATTGGATTTGATGGACTGGAGGTGAGGGAAACAGACAAGTCAGAACTGTCCAGCTGGTGTTCGGTTTAAATAGCAGGGGGCACCATGGTGTCATTTCCTGAGATTAGGAAGACGGAGAAGAATAAGTACTTCATGTTCAGAAGGACAGGAGATTGATATTTAGGAGCTGTTAGCATCCACATATGAAAGTTATGGGCTTGGAGGAGATCATCTGTGGTAAGAGGGTAGACAGGGATGGGAAGAGGGCTGAGGCCTGAGCTCTGGACACAACAGGAACTTAAGATTAAGCAAGAAAGGAAACGCCAGCAACGCAGACTAAGCAGGACCAACCTGCAAAGTACACGGAGACTAAAGAGAGCAGGGAGCCTAGAAGCTAAGCAGAATGTTTCCAGAAGAAATCATCATCGTCACCACCACCACCACCATCATCATCGCTGTATCATCACCACCACCACCTCCATCACTACCGCCACCACCACCATTATCACCATCCCCACCACCATCATCACCACCACCACCACCACCATCATCACTGTATCATCACCATCACCACCTCCATCACTACCACCACTACCACCACCACCACCATTATATTATCACCATCACCACCACCACTATCACCACCACCACCACCACCATCATCACTGTATCGTCACCATCACCACCTCCATCACTACCACCACTACCACCATTATCACCATCACCACCACCACCACCATAACTGTATCATCACCATCACCACCTCCATCACTACCACCACTGCCACCATTATCACCATCACCACCACCATCATCACCACCACAACCACCATCATCATGTCATCGTCATCAAGTGAATATCTTGAGTCCTGCTGAATCTGTGCTAGATGCAAAACTTGACTTGCTCATCAAATTCTCACAATTCATGAGATGAAATTCAGGATCTCCATTTTCAATTATAGAGACTGAAACTTAGAGAGTGAACTAGAGAATTACCAAATATTAAAACATGGACAGATTGATCTACATTCATTACTTAGTGAACTATAGCCACACTACACTCCTAAAGCTTATCTCAATAGAAAATAAAAGGAACATAAGACCGTCCCTCTTTGAAACACAGCTCGGCAAATTCTACAAGAAGAATACCAGGCTCTTGTTGGAGCTTGTTGTCCACCCCCCAGTTTCCCATCCTGGGACTCAGCACAGGAGCCCAGACTCGCCCCCTCCTCTGGGTCTGGAACACAGTGGCCAGCAGCTGGGCAATTAACATGACTCACTTCCACTCTACCAGGGAAGCGCTGAGTGATTTGCAGCTGGTGAAAATGGGATGCTTTGCCACTCAGGCATAGCATCTTGGATGAAGGGGACTCATCAGTGGAATTGTTGTAGTTGGCCAGTTATTTACCCCAGTCTGGGAACCTCAATGCCTGATACCAAGTGAGCCTCTCTCTGAACATAGCTAAGCCGAATAATTAGTCAAGATGGACCTTAATCTCTCAGTAATTTAGAGGAGGGCCATCCAAGTCCTTGCCTTCATGCTCCTGTTTCCATTACTTTTTAAAAATAGCCATTTGAAGCAGATGACCAAGGGAAATAGCTTGAGCTCAGTGACCTCTTGAGCTCAGCTGAATGAAGGCACACAGGAGGTGTCCCTTCTGTCTCCTTCCTCTTGGACAAAGCTTTTGAAATAAAGAAGAATGTCCATATCTAACTCCTTGTGACAGATGTCCTGGGCAGGGGGGAGATGGATGAGATCAGGAGCTGACTCCTGTTTAATGCCATTCCACTCCCTACACTGGCCCCATGTATCTGCTTTCCTAAAGGCCCCTGGCCTGCCCCATCTGCAACCAGGACATTGCTCCAAACACTGTCTGCACACCTCCATCCTGAAACACTCTCTCCATTCCAGGCCCTGAGCTACAGGCTTCACTGGTACTTGTTCCTTTCTCAGTACTAAGAATACCTTTAAGATGAGTACTAGCACTCCATTTATGAAGAAACAAGCACAAAGAGTTTGAATGACTTGCCCAATGTCACACAACCAATTAGTTAACACAGCAGGACCATCCTGTCTCATCTGGCCCCTGAGCCTATTCTCTTAAACAACACCTTCACCTTTCTCCGTGAGGATAGCACAGAAGTAACTGGCACATGGATCACTGTAATACTTTATCTAGGTGTTTGTGAGCGGTACTAAGAACTGGATGCATGCTCAGTCACTCACTCAGGTCCAGTGCTTTGTGACCCCATAGACTGTAGCCTGCCAGGTTCCTGCGCCTGCCAGGAGGTTGCCATTTCCTACTCCAGGGGAACTTCCAGATCCAGGGATCGAAACCTAAGTCTCTCGTGTGGCAGGCAGATTCTTTACCACTGTGCCATCTGGGAAGTCTAATAACTGGATAGATGATTTAAAAAAAAAAAAAAGTGAAATAGTTTATTCACTTCAGTCAAAGGTCTCTGCGATTCAGAGTAAGACTGAGGGCAGAAGTCACTGAACTACATCCACAGGCTACATCCAAGTTGTAAGGGAATCCAGCCATAGGCACGTGTGTGCACATTTTCTGTGGCTGTTTGCACACTACACCAGCAGGGATGAGGAGTACAGCAGAGACTATAAGGCCTTCATAGCCTGAAATATTTACTACCTGGCCTTTTACAGAAAAAGAAAAAAAAAATGCCCACCACCTTGTCTAGAAAAACAAATCCAAGCTGTGAGATTAGAAATACACATTTAAAGGCCTGTGGCGAATCTGAATCTATGACCAAGAAGGAAATGCTAACTATCAGAACCCAAAGATGGTCCAGCCAGATCCTTACTGCCTTTCATTAGCACCAAGTTATGCATTTAATGGTATGCCTAGTGTTTCATTGACCAAAGGAAAAAAATGTCATTTTCAGAGGAGACCAACATCTAGCAGGCAGCATCTGGCTCCCCGGACCATGTCGGAATGGGCAAGGAGTGGCAATTGAGCATTTCTCTCTCTCACTGCCTCTGCCCCTATGGATCACCAAATCCTTATATGTCTTCACCTCTCCAGTCAGCTTGCCTCTCCCACTATCTATGGGCTCTGTTTTAGTTCAACCCATCATCATCAGTGTTAAAGAGTAAATACCATAAATAATCACAGTGACATCTTAAATCATCACCCCGGCATGGTTAGCATTTTAAGAGCAGAATGATCGTGGTATAACAGGGATACAGAAAGGGCTACCCAGTGCTCTGCTGGCAAAGGCAGAGAAGTTCACAGAGGAGGTGATACCCCACTCAGCTCCTTCTAATCTCCAGCCCCCCTCCCTTCTCACACCTGGGCAGTCTCCTATTCACACTTCAAAACCCAGTACAAGTTTCTCCTCCGCTGGTAACTTTTCCCAAGCTCTGCTTAGCAAGCGCTTCTGTGTTCCCTTAGTATTGCTTTCTTACTTGTCACTTGATCAAGATAAAGCTATAATTACTGTTTATGATATTTATATAACATAGTGATGATGGCTTTACTGAGTGATTGCTATGCTCCAGACTCTATGCTCCAAACATAGCACTCCACAGAGAATCAAAGCATCTGACCCCAAAGCCTATGTTTGCCCACCAGGTTCCCATTTTCTTCCTGGAAGGAAGACACTGGGGTGTACTCACTTTTATCTCCCCCAGGCCCCGTGCCCAACAGTACCTATCATATAAGCAATGCTTATAAAATGAGTGATTAAACAGTATGGTATATGCAGTTCAAAAAGTTCCTGTCTCTTGGTGATCCAAACCCAAACCTAGGTACTCCTGTGAAGAGACTTGCCAAATGTAATTAAAGTCCCAAGCCAGTTGACTTTAACATTATCCAAGTGGACATCACCCAATCCAATAAGCCCTTTAAAAGCAGAGCGTTTTCTCCAGAGCTAGAAGTCAGAAAAATTGGAAGAATTAAGGGGTTTGCCACACTCTCACTTGCTTGAAGGTGGAGGAGGCAGATGATGAGGGATGCTGGCAGCTTCCAGGAGCTGAGACCAGCCCCTGGTTGATAGCCAGCAAGGAAATGACAGCCTCATTTCCACAACCACAGGGAGATGAACTCTGCAAACAGCCAGTGAGCATGAAAGAAGACCCCAACCTCCACATGCGGACCATAGCCCCAGCCAATGTGCTGATTTCAGCCTGTTGAGACACTGAGTAGAGTCTAGACACCCTCACTCAGACTTCTGACCCACGGAGCCAGGAGATCATCAGTGAGCCACCAAACTTGCAGTGACGTGTTAGTCAACAACAACAAACAAAACGCAAACAGGTTTCTAATTCTGTGGAGGTGACGGTGGCCAAACTGCTTTGTGTGGATTCCAAAGGTTCTGCGGAACATTACAAGAGGTGAATATTCCTGGGCTGTATCCAGACAAAACTTTAATCCAAAAGATGCATGCAGCCCTATTTTCATAGCAACATCACTCACAACAGCCAAAACAGGGAAACAACCTATCCATAAAGATAAAGAAGATGGTACATATATGCAATGGAATACTGCTCAGTCATACCAATAATGAAATAATGCTCTTTGCAGCAACATGGGTGGGCCTAGAGACCGTCATAATGACTGAAGTGAGCCAGGCAGAGGAAGATAAATATCATGTGATATCACTATATGTAGTATCTAAAATTGGACACAAATGAACCTATATGAAACAGAAAAAGACTCGAGGACACAGAGAACAGGAATGTGGCTGCCAAGGAGGAAGGGGTTGAGGAAGGGATGGAGTGGGAAATTGGGGTGAGCAGATGTAAACTATTATACACAGGATGGATAAACAAGGTCCTACTGAATAGTAGAGAGAACTATATTCACTATCCTATGATAAACCACAATAGGAAAGAATATTAAAAAAGGATGAATATGTGCATAATTGAATCACTTTGTTGTAAAGCAGAAATTAACACAATGTTGTAAATCATCTACACTTCAATCAATCAATCAAAATAGTCCCAAAGTAAAAAAAAAAAAAAGAGGTGAGTGTTGGCCATGATCCAGCATCATAGAGTCATCATGGGGTGAGGAAGTCCATGTCCTTCTACAGACAGATCAGAAGCTGGTGAAGTAGGCAGCACTCTGCAGTGGCTGGAGTGGGCAGGAAATACCAAGTCCCGGGTCCTAGTCCCAGCTCTGCCTCACTGTGTGACCCTGGACAAGTGCCTTTACGTCCCTGACCTGTGGTCCTTTGATCTGTCAGATGGGGGGGGGGCATTCATTCCTCTCCTGTCTACTTCACAGGGCTATGAATCAAGTTCAAGTAAGATAAAAGTCCAACAAGCTACATAAATCGTGGCCAATTCTGGAGGAACATAGTGTTTCCTCGATCACCTAGGAAGTTTGGCGAAGAGCTATGCCATATTATAAGACTAATAAAATTCAGGTGACGAGCTATGCCAAGCTGCAAGACTAATAAACTTCAGGTGATTAGGCAGAACTTCAAGGGGTTCAGATTATAGTTGTTCCATCCCTACTAAGAAAAGTGGTTCTTTGCCCTGTGACTCCCTGGGGGAATCATCATCATCATAAAAATAATGTCTTCTGTTTCAACAGCACTTTTCAGAGTACTTTCCCCTCTACCATTTGAATTGCAACAGCTTGTACTCATTAAAGGGAAAAAATGGACAAAGAATCTTTCTAGTTCTGAAAGTTTTGGTTTCCCACCACAAGATAGGGTTAGTTTCACCCACTAAATGGGAAGGAGACTGAGGCCCAGCCAGGGAGGGGCTTGCCAGGAGGGGCTTGCCAAGGATATGGGGCTGGTCAGTGAAGCAGCAAAGACTCTCACTGCCAGTCCTTGCTTCTGTTGAAAGGAAAAGTGAAATTGCAAAACAAATGCGATTTAAAGAATACAGTAAAATATAGAAGTGTTCCCTAAAAAAAAAATAAATAAATAAATAACTCCAGCTCCGTGCCTCTGGGATGGAGCTGGGAAAATACAGACTTCTCACATAGAGGCTTGGCTTTGCCTGTGCCAGGTCTGAACTGAAAGGGGGTTCACTCACACTCAAGTTCCATATTATAGACTGAATATAAACAAAGCACTGGAATCATGTCTCATTTTGAAGAGTCCCTTCTCCCAGCCCCTCAGTTATTCCACGATGACAGTTATTCTCCTGGCTGTGGAGCAGAATTTTTCTTTGCTATTTTCATCAAGTAGGGAATGTGTGGAACGCTCTATAGGGTATGCTACTCTCAACACTCAGCTGATAAATATTAATTAAAGAACAGGGAAAAGGGACCCACAGACCAGGACCTTTCTTGGAAAGACTTTGAGCTTCACCAGATGATCCCCAAGTGGGGAGACCTTAGCTGGGTCTCTCAGTTCACATAATGTTGCCGTCCTGAACACACAGTTTGGGGCCATGACTCCAGACATGGTGAAGCATAAGCAGGTTAGAATTATCCTGGCCCTGAAAGTTATTCCTGAGCTCTAGAATCTAACATGAATGGAGCCATCCGGTTCTAAAAGAGGTGGCATCCATGCAATTCACTTGTTATTGAGGCTAAGTGTGCACTGGGTGCTAGAGATTCCACATGGCACAAAAGAGCTATAAGTTCTTTACTCTCAGAGAGAATGTGGTCGAGGGGTACAACTGACAGTCACTCACACAAATAGATGTCAGACATCAACTGTGATGTGAGTTGCATGGGGATCTGAAAGTCATAAGCTCGAATGCTGAAAGAGTGAGGACTAGGCTGAGGTCTGAAGGATGAATAGGGTTGATGCATTGATCACGGGAAAGAGCAGCATGTGCTAAGGGTGAGAGGCTTTTGAGTATGAAGGATCAAACAAATTTCCGTGTGACTGGAGTTACAGAATCCATGTTGTAACGGCAATGGTGAGAGAACCAAGGGCCAGACCACACAGGACCACTGAGGAGTTGAATTTTATTCCAAGTGTAAGAAGAGAGCTTTGATGGGTTTTAAGCAACAACGAAACAGGATATAATCAATGTTTTTCAAAAGATCATGCAGGCTGCCTTGTGGAGAACTGATTAGGCAGAGGAGTGGGGAGATGGGGGGTGGGGAGGTGAACAGAAATAAGAAATTCAGTTCAAGTGCCCTTGTGATCATCCGGAATTGGAAAAGAAGCATCTTCTCAGAACCCTGGACACCTATAACAGTGCTAGTGGTAAAGAATCTGCCTGCCAATGCAGGAGACATAAGAGATATAGGTTCAATCCCTGGGTCAAGAAGATCCCTTGGAGGAGAACATGGCAACCCACTCCAGTTTCTTGCATGGAGAAACCCATGGACAGAGGAGCCTGGCAGGCTACAATCCATGGGGTCACAAAGAGTCTGACACAACTGAAGTGACTTAATGCAGCACAGAAGGTGAAGAGAACACTGGACCAGTCATCAGAAGACTAGTGTGATCTGGAGTACAACTACATATGATTCCTTGGGCAGTAGGAAAATGATTTGCCTCTATGTATCTTATCTTGTTTAACTGTCCAGTAGAATCCATGCATCCTGGCCTACATACTAATGAGTTCAAATCACACAATGTCAGAGATAGGCATGTAAGAGGAAGCAGTTGGTCTCTGGTCCCATGTGATGCTTGGCCCTTCCTCTATCTGGTTTATTTTGTGTCCCTAGCACTTAGTACCCTGGAGAACCATGGGCAGGCACCAAGTACATCTCTATAGATGATTTATCACTTGAACATCTTCAGAAATGGGGAAACTCTCTCTCACCCCCAGAATAGCCACCATTGCACTACACTCCCCATCAAAAATATCTTCCTCTTATTCAGACAGCATCTGTTTCCTGTAACTTCTGCCAAATGCGCCTGGATCAGGTCATGTGGCACAAGCCTCACGTCAGTCCTTCAGTGAACACACCTCTCCAAGTCTCTTCTTCCTGTACAGCCTCCCCTCTCCCTGCAGCTGTTCTTCAAAGGACATAGTTTTGTTGTACTCTCAGACTTTCACTCCTTTGAACAAGTCTTCTTTTATTTCCCTCTTCCTCTGAAGCATCTAGGACAGTGCTATCCATAGAGCAAGCAATAAGTATTTGTTGGTTTTCTTGGGGTGAACACTGTCTGCCTAGAGTGAAAAGGAATCTCCCAGGAACCAAAACAAAGTGGAAGAGACAGGAACATGGGGATAATACAGAGAGGGTTGACAAGGTCTCAACAATCAAGCCAGCCAGCAGGCCTGGGTGTTGCTCCTGAGTCAGTGTGACTTGGGATTCCTGAGTTTCTTTATCAGTAAAACTCAGTGGTTTGGACTAGTGATTGCTCTCGATGTTAAGCATGAGGTTCTAGTTAAGCATTGTCACCCCTGAGCGCGAGGCTGTCAGAGCACATGTTATAAAGGGATTAAGGGTACAGCAGCTTTGGGATGATACTTCCTTAACAAACTGAGCAGGATGGAAGGAGTAATGGAATAACTTTGTCACTATCTGACTGAGTCTGACTTGATGCCACATCTGGCCACCACAAAATATCAGACCATATAACATCAACATCATTGGTAATATCTTTGGGAAGCTCTGGACTTGAAAGCTCCTAGCTAAATCCAAATAGTCACAGTAGAACTCTTGTCTGGTCATGTTTCTCTTCACAGCTTTGGGAAAAAGAGAAGAGAACATGACAATAATCTCAAGGATGAATTTCTCATGTATGATTGTCATATTTGTCACTTTGATCCAGATTAGACTATCCTTTGTCTTTTATTTCAACCAAGTTCTCTTTCACCATGGTAAGAGAGGAACCGTGCCTGCACTCAACAATGACATTCCCCAAAGTGGCTGAACAGAATGCTGGTGGTGTCTTTTCTTTCTAAAATGTTCTCCCTTCCCTTCCTTCTAAAATCCATCATTTTGGTGGCCTTTGCCAGCCAGGAGGGCATTGGCTAGAAGGCAGTCTGAAAACATTTCTGGACAAGATAAAATGTGTGCCACGTGTGTGTAAATGCATTGCATTCACATATGTATATTCAAACATTTGGCATATATGTAACTGCACATAACAGGATATTTATATATGTTGGTGATTTCATGGGCAAGTGTTGACATATCTCTTTGTTGGCATGTGTCTCGATGTGTATGCATGTGTGACAGTGAGTGTGAAGATGTACCTGCAGAGCTGTCTCACCCCTGAGTGGCAACCCCACAAGTCCTTATCCACGATAAGGAACGAAAATGCACAGGAGGCTCTGACATTTGGATTCTCACACTCTCCTGACAGAAGAGAAGGTTGCGATAAGGCTTGACAGCTCTGCTGATGAGCTGGGGCTAGCCCTTGGCCGCTCCCACACGTGTGTGTGCTAGGTTGCTTCAGTCACATCTGACTTTTTGCAACCCTGTGGACTGTAGCCCGCCAGGCTCCTCTGTCCATGGGATTCTCCGGGCAAGAATAATGGAGTGGGTTACCATTCCCTCCTCCAGGGGATGTTTCCGACCCAGGGATCGAACCCACATCTCTTATGTCTCTTGTATTAGCAGGTGGGTTTTTTACCACTAGCGCCACCCGTCACATAGCCTTCTACAATTGATGTCTATGCTCCTGACATCTCTTCCCTTTGGCCTGCAGGTCCTTGTCCGGCCGCATCGTGGGCGGCGTCTGGTGGTTCTTCACCTTGATCATCATCTCCTCCTACACAGCCAATCTGGCCGCCTTCCTGACGGTGGAGAGGATGGTGTCTCCCATTGAGAGTGCCGAGGACCTAGCAAAGCAGACGGAAATCGCTTACGGGACCCTAGAAGCGGGATCTACGAAGGAGTTCTTCAGGGTAGGGACATCCCTTGTCTGGGGCATTCCCACAGAAGGGAACCAATACCGTCATTAAAATATCCCTCTCAGAGAGCATGAGATTACAGGCAACTGCTTAAGTGAGTGTACGCCAGGGACACTGAGAACATTTCTCAGCTTTATACAGATCCCCCAAACACCCTCCATTTCTATATTCATGGACTTCAAAGCTCTTCCACTGAATTAGACCCCGTCACATACCCTTGTCTGTACCAGGTTCTTTGAGGACTGCAGAGTGTATGATATACAATTCCCTTCCTGCTCCCATAGGCACCTTCAGTCTTGTTAGTTACTGATTAGGAACAGTTGTTGTTTTTTGTTTTTTAATCTCTGAAAACCCTAGTTTGTCATCCCCATGGCAGCCGAGAGCTCTTTGGCAGCCCCAACCCAGAGTCACTCAGTCCTCCATCGACAGTTAATTAAGATGTGTGAAGGGTTGTGGGAGCTGCAGATAATAGAGAGATCCGAGAACAAACACCCCAAGCCTGTTTTCCCGTCCTCCCTGCCACTCACGCTGTCTTCATGCTCCTGGAGATGAGATTTTCCTGATAGTTCACACCCAGCGACTGTGAGTGCGGCCTCAGTGCTGGGGGCACTAGGGTGAGGCGGAGGGGACATATTAATTTTCTGCATACTGCTGCCCAGAGCACTCTGCAGCTCAAGCTGTCTGCAGCCCCTCTGCCTGCTGTGACCATCCTGTCGGGTCAAATTGCATCTTGCCATTGCCCTGCTGTGTGTTTTGTTGGTTCTGAGCCTGGAAGGTGATCTGAAAATCTGGGCACAGCTGATTTTATCTATTTCTCAGTTTCCTATAAGAGAATATTCAATATACTGTAGATCCCATGATTTGTCCAGCATATTTCTTTTCCTAATTTGAGATCCTCCCTCCCTTTTCTCCTTTCTGTTTTTTTCTCCCCCTGCCCAGGACATTGTTGCTTGAATGATGAATTTTCATGTAAAGAATCAAATATTTCAAGTTAGCAAGGAACTGAAAGGTGACCATGCCCAAACTCCTCATGGAACAAATGGGGAAAGTTAGCAGTAGATAGAAGCCTGGAATCCAGGGATCTTCACCCCCAGGCCAGTGTGCACACTGGTACCCACTTATGAAACAAATCACCTAGTTTACTTGATTAAAGACTATCTTAAAACTCCCTCTACCAAATGCTTCACTAACATTCCCAGTAACTATCTCCATTCATTTTTCCTTGAGAGCTAGAATTTTCCTGGGCCCAAATATCTTTTGAGATAGCTGGCTCAAACAACAACCTAAATATATGTCAGTATTTTGCCAACTCCTGTTGATATCAAGAAAATAATCCTGATATTGTGCACGACGAATAATGACATATTCCATGTATAAAGAAATCTGTAATCTACATATCAATCACTAGATTAGATAGGTTGGCTGACTCTAAAGTACTCTAAAGTAACTCTAAAGTTACTCTAAAGTAACTGTCTTTAAAAAATATAGTCCCTTTGTATGGCTGAGTCCCTTTGGTGTTCACCTGAAACTATCACAACATTGTTGATTGCCTATGAGTTCAGTTCAATTCAGTCACTCAGTCGTGTCCGACTCTTTGAGACCCCATGAACTGCAGCATGCCAGGCCTCCCTGTCCATCACAAACTCCCAGAGTTTACTCAAACTCATATCCATTGAGTCGGTGATGCCATCCAGCCATCTCATCCTCTGTCGTCCCCTTCTCCTCCTGCCCCCAATCCTTCCCAGCAATTGGGTCTTTTCCAATGAGTCAACTCTTTGCATGAGGTGGCCAAAGTATTGGAGTTTCAGCTTCAGCATCAGTCCCTCCAACGAACACCCAGGACTGATCTCCTTTAGGATGCACTGGTTGGATCTCCTTGCAGTCCAAGGGACTGTCAAGAGTCTTCTCCAACACAATTCAAAAGCATCAGTTCTTCAGCACTCAGCTTTCTTTATAGTCCAACTCTCACATCCATACATAACCACTGGAAAAACCATAGCCTTGATTAGATGGACCTTTGTTGGCAAAGTAATGTCTCTGCTTTTCTAGGTTGGTCATAACTTTCCTTCCAAGGACTAAGCATCTTTGAATTTCATGGCTGCAATCACTATCTACAGTGATTTTGGAGCCCAAAAAAATAAAGTTTGACACTGTTTCCACTGTTTCCCCATCTATTTGCCATGAAGTGATGGGACCAGATGCCATGATCTTAGTTTTCTGAATGTTGAGCTTTAAGCCAACTTTTTCACTCTCCTCTTTCACTTTCATCAAGAGGCTTTTTAGTTCTTCTTCACTTTCTGCCATAAAGGTGGTGTTATCTGCATATCTAAAGTTACTAATATTTCTCCCAGCAATCTTGATTCCAGCTTGTGCTTCTTCCAGCCCAGTGTTTCTCATGATGTACTCTGCATGTAAGTTAAATAAGCAGGGTGACAACATACAGCCTTGATGTACTCCTTTTCCTATTTGGAACCATCTGTTGTTCCATGTTCAGTTCTAACTGTTGCTTCCTGACCTGCATACAGGTTTCTCAAGAGGCAGGTCAGGTGGTCTGGTATTCCCATCTCTTTCAGAATTTTCCACAGTTTATTGTGATCCACACAATCAAAGGCTTTGGCATAGTCAAAGCAGAAATAGATGTTTTTCTGGAACTCTCTTGCTTTTTCGATGATCCAGCAGATGTTGGCAATTTGATCTCTGGTTCCTCTGCCTTTTCTAAAACCAGCTTGAACGTCTGGAAGTTCACATTTCATGTATTGCTGAAGCCTGGCTTGGAGAATTTAATTGCCTATACTCCAATACAAAATAAAAAGTTTAAAAATATAGTCCCTTATTTGTGTTTAGGCTTTTCCAGGTGCTCAGTGGTAAAAAATCCACCTACCAATGCAAGAAACATGGGTTCAATCCCTGGATCGGGAAGATGCCCTGGAGGAGGAAAGGGCAATCCACTCCAGTATTCTTGCCTGGGAAATTTCATATACAGAGGAGCCTGATGGGCTAAAGGCCACGGGGTCACAAAGAATCTGACACGACTAAGCACACACGCGCATACACACACACACACACGTGTGTTTAACATTTGTCCATTTACAAAGCATTTTCAAAAGCTAGACATCAGTAGCCCTAAAATACACCTATTTAATACCTTCCAATGAAGGGACACTTTTTGGGAATAACATCACACAGGACAATGCTGATTTGTCATACTGGATCATGAACCCTAACCAAAAGCCTGCTAGATGAAAGGTTAGATTCTGTGAAGGACCCACAGAAGGGAAGATGTCCCCTATCCCCAGGTAGTGCCCACAAACTTGAGACCTGTGCCCAAGTGTGAATGGCTCTTAATCCTTAACAGTCTAGCCTGGATATCCAGTGAGTGACCGGACTATGTGTCGTAGAGGAGTATCAATCCTAACAACATTCCTTCTAAAGTGAGGGCCACACAGGCCATGCAAATGAATCACATGGGGAGCTTCTGAAAAAAATTTATTCTAGGCCCCACCCCAGACCTGCTGAATCAAAATCTCTAGGTTTAGAGTCTGGGTCCTACATATTTATAGTCTTCATACATGATTCTGGTGCCCACTAGAGTTTGAGAACTATTGTCCTTGGAGCCAAGATAGTCTTGGAATACACACTACTTGTTCTGACTGTGAGATAATGAGTGGAATGTGGCTGGAGAGAACCAGCATCTCCAGGGGAGTGAACAAATGAGGTGAAGTCACAAAGGAAGGAAGGTCTAAAATGAGTTCAGGAGGAAATGAGGAAAGTAGCTTGGCTGGGTGTAGAGGCTTTTGAAATGTTAGCAGAAGACCATATCAAGTCCCAAGTTATTAACTTTATCAGACAACAAATTACATTCTGAGAACCGTCTTGCAATACGAGATGACTGTAACTTGGCACCTATGATCTAAAAATTCTTTATTGTTGTCTTTTAATGATGAACTCAGATTCCAACTATAGTCAGCTCTCCACTTCTTGAGGGCTGTGTAAATATGACCTTATTGAACAATAGATAGATCCTTTGATGTCTTTAAGAGGCAGACAGAGCCCCAGTTTCTTAACTCTTCCCATGTTTAAGAGGAATCTAACTACTTAGCAGTAATTAAAAGATTCTGAGTTCTCCTATTCATTCTGTATTTGCAAGATATTTGTACTTCGGAGCCTACTGGTACTAATTAGAGCCTCTTATTTTGCAATCACTCATAATTTGTTTCTTCCTGAGCTAATCTCGCTCATGAATGTGTGATCAAGCCACATTCAGCTCTTCATTAGTGTGTGTGCACCGACCTCCATACCAAGCGCAGCCCGTGCTTCATTCCAGCTTTGTTCTGTCCCTGGCCAGAGGTCTAAAATTGCCGTGTTTGAGAAGATGTGGACGTACATGAAGTCAGCAGAGCCATCCGTGTTTGTGCGGACCACAGAGGAGGGGATGATCCGAGTAAGGAAATCCAAAGGCAAATACGCCTACCTTCTAGAGTCCACCATGAATGAGTACATTGAGCAGCGGAAACCCTGTGACACCATGAAGGTGGGAGGTAACTTGGATTCCAAAGGCTATGGCATTGCGACGCCCAAGGGGTCCGCCCTGAGGTAAGTAGCCAAGATTTGCTTCCTCGGTACTCCCTCTCCCCTCCCTGCCTCAGAAGGGAAGCTGCTGTGTCTGCCACATGCTCCAGTGCTACACGGGAGCTGTCGAGAGGTCTCTTCTCGGATACCTGTGGGCCTGGGAGCTTCCAGCCACCTGCGATCTTCAGCCCGGAGGTTGGAAATTGACCCGGGGGCCTCAGCTTGCTCTGACTGTCGCTGCCCGCGTGCTCTTTCTCCTTGCCTCGTCTCACCCCTCCCAGTGTTCAACATTGATGAACCTTGTGCTGCTATTGTGTGACTTGTAACATGCCACCCTTTACCAGACACCTCCACATCCAACTGGGCCACAAACAGCCTTCTCCAGCAACCTGAATTCTTTGAAGGTGGTTTGTAATGTTTGTCTCCAAAGAAACAAACACGTGGTCCAAATGAAAAATCAAGTCATTTGAGTCCTAAGATTCTAGCCATCGAAACTGAAATGACACCAATTGAGTATCGGCACCCATTCTGTCCTAGATGCTGATTTCTTGAGCAAGAAATAGGTAGTTCAGGAAAGAAGCAAAGAGGACTTTATTTTCACATTAAGAGTCTCTGGTATGCATTCCAAAGAGTTATGGCAGAGTCTTATAGAACTAAAGTCAAAAGGCCTAGATTTAACTTTGAGATTTACTAATGACTGTCTTACAAAAGGTAAGACATATCATCTCCCCGACCTTCAGTATCCTCATCTGTAAAGAGAGGATAATCACCTAATCCTTGCCTAGGTTTAAAGTGGTTTTAAGTTCAAATGGAATAAACTATACAGAAGGTAATTACAGGCAATACAGTGTGAAGTCACCTGTAAGATAGTATGTCAATTACAGAAGGATTAAATCATTTTAGGGAAGAGTAGTATTCAAGGAAAGGTGAGAGTGCGTAAAAGGTTGTAAAAAGATGGAGAGGGGCTACTAACCCATCATGACATGACATCCAGAGCCACCTCTGCCTCCATATCATTCAATTATTTCAATAATACTGATCCCTACAACAATCTAGGCACTAGGCTAGGAGCTGGAGCTACAATTTGGGGGTAAGACAAATATGGTCCCTGTCCCCATGGAACTACATTCTTGAAGGGAAGAAAGACATTAAACAGATGATTATTGTTTAATGGTCCACGACCAGTATGATAGTCTATAAAACGGGGCATAGAGGACACCTACTTTCAACAATTTGGCAGAATAAAACTCCCACTATAAAACACCTAGATATACTGGTGAAAGATATAACAAGTAGCTTTTTACGATGGCCCTATATGCAGGGCAGAAGAAGAGACGCAGAAGTACAGAACAGACTTTTGAACTCTGTGGGAGAAGGGGAGGGTGGGATGTTTCGAAAGAACAGCATGTATATTATCTGTGGTGAAACAGACCACCAGCCCAGGTGGGAGGCATGAGTCAAGTGCTCGGGCCTGTTGGGCTGGGAAGATCCAGAGGAATCGGGTGGAGAGGGAGGTGGGATGGGAGACCGGGATGGGGAATTTGTGTAACTCTATGGCTGATTCATATCAACGTATGACAAAACCCACTGAAAAATAAAAATTAAAAAATAAATAAATAAATAAATGCAAGTTAAGAAATCTCTACACCAAAGAGGAAATCAAAACCATAGTAATAAGCTAATTATACTGAGGCTGCCCTAAGCAGGAAAAAGTTATAAATTATGTGACAACATATAATACATGGGCAAGAATAAGAAGTAAAAGTAAAAACATAAAAGCAATCAACAATACTTTTAAAAGAAAAAGGCAATATCACAAAAGACCAGACATATTTAGAGAAGTACCAGTTAGGATTTAGAGAAGAAAAGTAGTCATTAATATAAAATGTCAGTGAAAGTGTTAAACAGCAAATTAGATAGAGTTAAAGAGAAAATTAGTGTACCTGAAAAAATCAGATAAAATTCCCTGGAATATCACATAGAAAGATAAAAAATTATAATAAAGAGGTGAAGAGACATGAGAAAGGAAAAAAAAAAAAAAAACCAAGGTGCATCTTCTTTAAGTTCCAGATGGAGACAAGAGAGGGTGAAGCAGGGGTAATATTTGAAGGGAATTTTCCAGAATTTATGGAAAACATAAATACTCAGATTCAAAAATTTTGACTCCCAAGCCAGATAAAAAGATGAAAACCAGCAGCTGATTCAGCCAAAATTACAGAACAGTAAAGATAAAGAGAAGATCTCAAACACAACCAGAGATAACAAGGTCCAAGTGGAATGCAGGATGGGTGGGATATGGCTGAGAAGACTCTTCCAAGGATACTTTTTTCTAAGCTGAAATATGATGTATCAATAGGAGTTAAGTAAGGTCAGTGAAGGGAGGGGTAGAGAACAGTCTGGGCAGAGGGAATGGAACATGCAAAGACTCTTAAGACAAGAAATTATGGTACAGCTGATAAACCAAAAGAAGCTAAATCCTCCTAGAACACAGATAATAACTAAGAGAAAAGGTTTAGCTATGGCTGGAGAATGATAAAGTGTAAATAGATTGTGTTAAGGATTTTTGTCCTTATCTGAATAGAAATGAAAATATATTGAAGAATTTTAACTGTCCAAATATCAGGAAATAAACATATCTGTAGGAATATAAAAATAATTGGATGTGACCTAATAAAAGGAAACAAAGTGGCCTGGTATTTTATAAATCATGCATTTTTGTCTGGAAGAACTTAAAAAGCTCTTTGTACACATTTAGGCAAAGTTCAAAGAGGCTCCAGAGGACAGTGCTTGGCAAGAGACTTTGAGATACTTACAAAGCATCACCCTAGAAAGGCCCAAAGTAGAGAATGCACTTTTATAGGTCCAGGAACACCAATGATGCTGCACTGTTATAATTTACTGAAGATTTTATTAAGTCAGGGACCTCATGTGATCCAAATATTTGGATGCAAAGTTGAGGGCAGGGGAAAGGTACAGAAAGTGACATGAACTGCCCACTCAATACATTACCTCCATCTCCCTATCCCACACATGGATGCCTGGAACATAGTGACAAAGTCAGTAACATGAACACAAATCTCAGGTCAGCTGGCAATTCAAATGACTTTCCACCATAATAAAAGCTACTGCTGAGTGACTGCCTACCACATGTCACACACTGTGTTATGCACTATCTCATATCAGCCTCTTGATCTCCCTATGAAGTACCACCATCCCCATTGTACGGATGAGGAAACAGCAGCACAGAACTAAGTTACCTGACCAAGTGGACACAGCTAACAAAGGAGCCAGATTTCAAGTCCAGGCAGTCTGACTTCACAGCCCGTGGTTGTTCTTACTCTAACACTGTGCTGGGGTCCATGACCGACAGTGCCATTAAAGGCAGAAGACTGGTCTTAGACCAGGTTTCCCAGTACCTATGCACACGGGTCAAACAATAACCATCAACTCAAAGATTTGCACATGGACTTTTGGAGCTCCAAGCATCTACTCACCACTTTGAAGCCTAAAGGTGATAGTGAATGCTCACTTTAATGCACTTCTTGTTTTAATGCACCTCTTTTTTGAGCAGTAACACTGCCTTTATGAGTTTTACATGATCAAAGTTTCTTTCTGGGATAAGTATTGAAAATAGCTCAACTCTATATTAAAGAAATACTTAATTCTATCACTTATATCTCTGTAAGACATAACAAGTCATTTACTGTTTGGAGAAAAAAAAGAGCAAGATAAAAGGAAAGAGCAATGAAAAGGAACATCTTCCAAGTCAGACCACTGATGGTTAATGTGCACGTTAAGAATACATAAATGGTGGCCACATGCCCACAGCTCTCTCCCAGTTCTCCTTTCTTTCCATTGGCAACCTTTATGATAGCCATGGGGCTCCCTGACTCAAAAACAGAAAGCAACTCTCATCCTAAGAGGGCTTTGAGTTGTTGGTCTGGGAAAATCCCTCCTCCCTCTAGAGGATTCTACTTCTCAACTCTGCAATAAAAGGAATCATTCTAGCAACCAGTAGTGTAGAGGTCCCAGGAAACATACCATTGCAAAACAGCTGCAGAAAATATGAGTAAATAACCACATATGCACACATACAGTCCAGCCAGTTTTCCTTCATGTCTCTGCCTCACATGGCCAGATGATGCTGATTCCTCCAGGCATGGTCGAATACCAGCAAGTCATGGCAAATGAACTGCCACAGACACATGTGCCCGCCCCAACAATCTCAGATCCACTGATCTGATCCCAGCAAATGGTTCTGCATGGCAGAGATGGGAAGTGAGCAGTGGCATAAGGGGTAGTAATGATACACGATACCTTTGGTCCCCACTGAAAAGGGGCTTCAAGGTGCTTAAGATGATACAGCAGAGGAAAGCAGTGTTGTCCTGGAAGGATTTAGGATCACAGAAAATACCTTTCTAAACACTGTCTAACCATTCACAGAACTGCAGACTCTTTAGGAGTGCTCACACCACAGATGTTGCAAACTTCTCTTTCACCCTGTGAAAGGTGGGACTCCTGCAGTCCTCACAGGAAGGTGTGCTCCAGACTTAGTGCCAGTGCCAGTCCACGGCAAGAAAGGACCTCCTTGGCAGTCCCCTCCACCACCTGCTCTCCAGAAAGCTAGACCTGATCACATCTGCAGGGCATTCACTCCCTTCCAGCCTGCCTCCTCCAAGAAGCATCAGGCTCCTCCAAGGCGGATCACCCGGCTCTGCCCCATAAGGTCAGAGAACTGATAGCTAAGGCCCAAATGTTCCTCTAAAACTTGCCAAGTCTACTTGGCAGGGGCCAGGCGTGTCCCTACAGAGCCATAAAAGGCTGTGTCAGTGACAGAATGGTGTGTTTGTCTCTTCTACTCTGGAAACAGATACTCAGGAAGCGAGGTGGTACGGTGCTTGATTTTTCTATTTGGACAGGTGGCATTTCTTTGAAACAGATGCTGTTTGTTGGCTGTCCCTGCATGCTGGGGGTTGGGTGAGGGGCTGAGTTTTGTTTCCGAAGCCCTGAGGTTGTGGATAAAGACCTGCACAGCCAATGCCGGTCACTGGGGGAAGATAATTGGTAAACCTACTAATTGTGATCTATTGCCAACTTCTGCTGCCAACTCAATGTATCTGCTGGTCTGAAGTTTCTTTTCTTTATTATGATAAATACTCCCTTCAGTTGGAGGCGACGTGTTCAAATTTCCTAACTAAGGGAGCATGGCCCCTGTTTTCCCAACCCAAGAAGGAATCCACACCAGATTGGCCTGAGTTAAAATCTCAAGTAATGACGCTCCTTCACAAACCGTCTATCAGGAGTTTAATGGATTTGCTGAGAGTTATACCCTAACTGGGACATTGGTCAAAGCCTGGTCTTTAACTGTGACTGTGGTTACATGGAGTCTTCTCTGGTCCCTGTGATCATGACATGCTTGTGTTCTGTCACATGTCTTGTCCATGCCAGATGTGTGGGCCAAGGTGACAGGATGAGAATGCAGCTTAGTGGGTGAGGGTCTAAGACCCACTCCCCATGATTTCCACACAGCTTCACAGATTTCTTTTCTTCACACAAAGAACCATGTGCTGCACTTCAGGGATTAGTGGTGAGAGAGACACAATTCCAGCCCTTAAATGATGCATGATCAAGCTTAGCTCATTAGCTGTATTATATAGATACCTGAGAGTCTACTCAATGCCCTAAGAGAGTCAGACATGCAAGAAGAGGAGAGTCAACATTGGAATGGGAGGATTTTCAAAGGTTTCAAGGCTGAGGTAACAACCAAGATAGGCCCCTGAAGAAACTGTGATAGATAAGAAGGGACTCCAGGTGGAGGGGACAGGGGAAAAGCAAACACAGAGGTGGGGAAACACAGGGCTTGTTTTCAGGAACAAGAATCCACTTGAACTAGCGTGCACTTAAATAAGCAAGAGCGACAGGTTGTGGTCACAGTGAGAAGGATGTCAAATGTCTGTATTTTTTATCTGATGTCAGTAGGGGTCACTGAAGGCCACTGATGGAGGGACCGTGTCAGACAGACTCCCAAAGATGATTCTGGCAGTGGTTTGTGAGGTGGACCAAAGTGAGGAGGACTGCAGGCAGGGAAGGTTATTTAGAAAGCTGCTGTGGTCATTTGGGTAGGAGATCATGAATGTGGTTACAGATCATAAGGAGATGGGGACAGATAGAAGAAGTGGTTCTATGTTTGTCATCGAAGGCTTACTTTATGACTTGGTAGTTTGGGAAAGAAGTCTGTTATAGGCACTTTCTAGGGACTTCTGCGCTCCTCTTCAGGAATAACCAGGTACAAACTGATTTTTGCAAGGACAGAAAACAGGCAGACATGGGGTTTACCTCCCAAACAGAATTATTCAGTTCAGTTGCTCAGTCGTGTCCGACTCTTTGCAACCCCATGAATCGCAGCATGCCAGGCCTCCCTGTCCATCACCAACTCCTGGAGTTTACTCAACAGTAAAACAGTAAAAACAGAATTATTAACCCACCTCAATTTTACCTCTAGGGCAACTAGAAGGTTGAGAAAGGCTGGGAGGGGTACAGAGTTCCTGGCACTGCAGTAGAAATTATGGAGAATGCCAATTATGTTCCTCCTACAGCACTGACCTTGAAAGTGTGAGTCACTCAGTCGTGTCCAGCTCTTCGCCACCCCATGGACTGTAGCCCACCAGGCTGCTCTGTCCACAGGACTCTCTAGGCAAGAATAGTGGAGTGGGTTTCTATTTCCTCCTCCTGGGGATCTTCCCAATCTAGGGATCGAACCCATACTTCCTGCACTGCAGGCAGATTCCTTACTGTCTGAGTCACTAGAGAAGGCCAGCACTGACTGCAGCTTGTTTATATCTGTTTTAGTTTTTAATCAGACATAAGTTCAAGATTGCTCATCAACATTTTAGTCTCAATAGCATTCCTACTGAATATATTTTTCTCCCTTCACACAAAGCAAGGCTAGAAAATATCTCCTAAGAATCACCTGTCTGCATTGGCATTTGGCTAAAAATAAGGAGGGAGGTTAAGGCCATGACTCAGGAAGAAATGTCACAAGGTTTTATGGGGAGTGGTCTCACTTCCAGGGATTGAAGGTCTCCTAGCTGCCCACCTCCACACTGGGACCATGTGACATTACTGTATCTCAAGGCAATTAAGAAGATTGTTCTACTTTTAGAGTCACATTGACTGAGAATATAACTGAGAAAAAAACAAATTCTGTTTTGGTGGTGTTGACTTGCCATAAAGAACTACTTTCCAACTTCAGTATGCTTTAAAATCCTCTAGGGAAGCTGGTTTAAAATGCCCCTTTCTAGACTCTGATTCCTGAGATTCCTGACTCTGCAGGTCTAGGTGAGGTCCAGGAATGTTCAATTTCCACAAGTCCCCTGGCGATTCTGTTATGGTGGACAGCAGTCCACTTTGGGAGACAAGGTTGGAGGTCAGGGAAGAGAGTTGTACATGTTTTCTGAGGAAGCCGTGGCTTGGAAACAAAAGGAAGATGATTATGATGGGAGAATGACAGGGAAACTGCACTGAATAGTGTCGAAAGCATGATCCGTGAAGTCAAACAAACTCAATTCAAGGTCAAGGGCCATTACTTTACTAGCAGTTTGATCTAGCTTGGTGAGTCACTATAATTTTATGAGCCTCTGTTTTCTCTTCTGTAAAATTGGAGTAATAACAATTCATTGCAGTTGCTCTGAGTTCTGATGAAATAACATAAAGTGCTTGTCACAGAGGGTACTCATTAATGTTAATTCTCCACCCCAATCCTCCTCCCATTAGACCTATCACAAAATCACTTTTGAGCCAAATAACTTATTTTTTCCTTCTTTGTGAAACCAACTGTGTTCATCAGAAATACACATGAGCCCCACCCTCATCCCTCTGTATTAGAAATAAATTGTCTCTCTCTGAGAACAATCTGTGGTCCTCCCCCACAGAGAACACACTTTAAAAAAAAAAATAAAACCCTGATATTTCTTTCTCTCCCTCCCTCCCACCCTCTTCCCATAGTATGGTATTGGTGCAGGGTCCGCTGCTGAGAATAAATACAGTATGTCCCAGGGAAATGACAGTCCCTTTCAATTGGTCCTTGCCTCCTGATGGGTAGCCAGGGATGCTTGTTGTCATGGTAACCCTCTGAACTTTGTGACCCAGGTCAGGCCTGATCAGAGGCAAAGGTCTCTCAGCAGAGAGGCTGGATTTGCCTGTATCTTCAGAAGAGCCAGAGAGAAAGGAAGAGGGGGAGGGAATTGGGGGATAAAAAGGGAGAGAGGAAAAAAAGAAGGGAGGGACCAAGAGGGAGGCAGAAAGAGAAAGCATGTGTGTGCTTGTGTGTTTGAATAGAGACTGGAGGTTTGCCAGAGGAGTGCTACATCAATACAGAAGCTTCTCAGGTCAGGACACATGGGATGGATTAGAGAAAATGCAGAGAAACCTGGTGCCCTAGCCCAGTACACAAGCTCAAGCTGGGGTGAGGGGCGGGGGGACGGTTAATTGAGCCTTTTAGTGGTGGTGCTAAGACCTGCTGTTAACATTTATGAAGCACTGACTCATCCCGGGCACTTCTCTGAAGTATGAGATGCGCACTGTAGGCTTATGTAATCCTATCAACAACCCTGGGAAGGTAATATTGTTTTCATTCCGATTGTATAATTTGAGAAACTGAGGCACAGAGAGGTTATGGAGCTTGTGCAGGGTGACCTGGCGTGGACACTGGAAAGCTGGGTTTTCAACCCAGGCAACATGATATCCCAAGTTGGGATCTTCTCAATCATGAGGCCAGAGTGGGTATAAAGAGGGAAACTGTCAGGAAGAAACGATATTCAGAGGAAAAGATCATTTATCCTCTCCCCAACATACACACACACACACACACACAATTTAGTCCTTAGACAGAAAAGAATCCACCTGACAATGCAGAAGACCCGGGTTCGATTCTTGGGTCGGTAAGATCCCCTGGTGAAAGGAATGGCTATCCATTCTAGTATTCTTGCCTGGGAAATCCCATGGACAGAGGAGCCTGGAGGGCTATAGTCCATGGGGTCACAAAGAGTCAGACACAATCGTGCAACTAACATTTTTACAGCCAATATACAAATAAGAAAAGTGAGGTTCCAGAAAGGGAGATGGCTGGCTGTATGAGCTGCTTGAATTCCCTAGGGAATCCTGCTTCCCTTCTGCACCCTTTGCCTTTAGGTGGGCACACAGTGCAAGGGTCAAGGTCACACCACGGGCTGACGTCACTGTCCTCTGCCTAACAATGGAAAGGGGCACATCCATTGCTTCTTAAGTTTCCCTGCTTGCCCATGATGGATTGCAACAAAAACAGCCCCAAAAGACTTACATGCTTCCTGAAGCTCCACAGTGCTTTTGACTTTTTTCAGTGATGAAATGGCAACCCACTCCAGTATTCTTGCCTGGAAAATCCCATGGACAGGGGAACCTGGTAGGCTACAGTCCATTGGGTCACAAAGAGTCGGTCACGACCAAGTGACTTCACTTTCACCTTCAGACCACTTTGCACTGTATGTAAGAGGAAAGAAGAGAAGAGGAGAGATGTATTCATTTCATACCTACAATATGCCAGGCAGGGTGGATGCCTTCCATACCCTAGCAATGTCCCAGCATTCATCCTCCCCTCATCTAAGAGGATTTAGAAATTATCATTTTCCTTCGCAGGTTAGGAAGCTAAGACTCAGAGTGGTGATGCTTTGCCCAGGTTCTCAGAGTGAGCCATGGGACAGAGCTTAAGTACAAACCCTAATTACAAAACCCTTTTTTTCCCCCCGACATGCCCCACTCCGTGCTAACAGAGGCACACTTCCCTGCCTCTGCCACCTTGTAAGGTGGCATCCTGAGAACATCATGGGAAATGAGACACTGGGCGGCCTCCACAGCCAAAGCACCCCTTCACGAAGCACCCAGCTAGGCTGGAGCTGCATGGTGCAGATTTATGTTGGAGGATCCTGGCGGCATCACAAAGGCAAACGCACACTTACTCCTGTTAGGGCTCTGTTTTTATCATGCCTGGTCCTGGAGGAGCTCACAACCGGCAGAGCGACACATTAAGGAGAAAGGGGAGGAGAGTGGAGAGAGCAAGGTGACAAGGAAGATCTGGGGAGAGGAACCACACAAGAAACAAATGGACTTGACTGTGGTGAGAACAGCAGCCCAGAGCAGGCTGTGATTTGCCTGCCCAAGCACTGCGTTCTCCCGCTGATACACAAATTGCATGGTGCTTTCTTTTAAGAGGCTGATGCTGTCAAAAATAGCACTTCTTTTCTCTCTCTCTCAATCTATCCTCCTCCCTCCACCTCTCTCCCCTCAGCAACTTTATTTCAGATTTGCCCAGTCTTTTTCTTTTCCCAAGAAGATAGCTGCTGTTATACAAAGGCAGATCAGGATGGGGAAGGACTGCATACCTGCCCCAGCTCTATCTCTTGGGGATTGTGGATAGCAGAAGCAATGTATTTTGCGTAGATCAGACCCTGTTCAAACTATGCCTCTCACATCTACAATCCTGTCACCTTAGGGAAGTAGCAAGCAGGAGTGTGGGATACTGACTGATTTTCAGAGCCCTGAAGTCAGGACTCAGTATAAATCCCAGGGCTACCAGTTAATGACAAAAATTGTTCAGACATGTTAGTTCCACTCCCAAAGTCTCAATTTTCCCAAATATAACAACTGAAGGTTGTATCGTAACTTTGGTGGTTGTTAAATGATTAAATGAGATGCTGTGAAGTGCTTAGCACGGTGCCTGGCATACATTTGGTGACTAAGAATTGTTATTATTTAATCTCTCAGAGGCTTAGTTTTCTCATCTTCCCAAAGGGGATCCTGAAACCCTGCAGGATTGTCTTAAGGATAAAGGCAATCACTTATGAAGAGCTCAAGGTGCCTCCGGAGCTCTTGGATAGTAATCCCCTTTGCTCCCTCATGACCCCCTCAATGTGCTACTCCCAGGGGAGCAGCATCTATTCTGTAAGTTTGGGGATCAACCCAAATAAGTGGTGATTACCTTCTCTGAGCCAGACCCTTTTTGGCCTCCTTTTATTGCAAAGGGGCAGAAACTGCAGGACACCAGGAAACAGAACTGTTTAGATATATAGTTTTATTCCCTTTACACTGGGTATCACAAACATTTAGCTGAAAAAGCCACACTGCTTCCATCTATTTATCTGGAGGTTGAAAGGAAGGGGTAGGGAGTGGTCCTGAGTTGAGCCCCTGCACAGAAATTCTGGGTCATCTGTTTCAGGAACGTCTTATGAATAGTCCTGTGGGCTTCAATCGTGGCTGGATCATCATATCTAATCAGTCTGCTCCTTGGGGAGCATAGGGACAAAGACCTAGTGAATCTTTTAACCAAAGAAACCACATCCTCCCAAATGGATGGGGGTGGTAAGCCAGCAGTTTTCAAACAAAAGAAACTCAGGCGGGGAAGTTTACATATATTATTCATCCCTCCTCAGCATAGACAACTAGCAGAAAAAGAGCATAATGACCTCTTAATCATGTTTTCTATTCCCAAGGGAATGAAATTTATTTCTCTGGAAGAATGTTTAAAAAAAAATTCATAGCACTAGTCAAGTCAGTCTCCCTGTGTCCCATAAACACTACTTTTCCCCACTCCAGTCTCTTTCCTCTTACTGCTTTTTATTTCTCTCCACCTATAATTCAAAATACAATTCAGTGAAGCAAGGGCCAACTGTCCCACAGAACCCAGAGGAAAATGTAGCTGATAGGAAACTCCTATTGATTGCATGTCACATGGACTGATTTCTATCCAGCCTACTTCCATGTATATTGTGACTTTATGAGCAGGTGATCAAATTAGTTGATGTGTTTGCTCTGTCTATTTCAGAGTACCAGGAAATACTAGTCTTACTGCATAGACCATACAACACAAATTAAATGAACCAACTCTTTAAAGGGACTTAATAGTGCCTTTCACTGTTACCAGTGATCTTCCTAGATACAGCATGAAAGTATATGACCATGATCATCCAACTGAACTCTATCAACACCCCAAGTATAGTATTCTCAAAGCACTAAGTACATACTTTTAAGGAAAGCAAAGGTGAATGCATCATGACAGTGGCACCTCCAAGATTAGGTCCCAAGATCTAATGCAGGGACTACAACTTTGCATGCCCCCAGGGGCCTGGAAAAGAAAATGAATGAAATGGACTAGGGGTAAATATGTATGTAGTTTCCTCATTTTCAACAGAGGCCTAAGTATAGGCAATAGTTCCTCTACTCTAAGAAACAAAACCACAATGTAAATACTAGGGTAAATAGTAATTAAATATTTATTCAGGTATTAATATATATGGCAAGACTCTCTAAGTCCTCATATGCCTTCCCTAATTCATGTACTCCTCACAGAAACCCAGTGATATAGGTACTATTAAGAATCTCTTAGAGATAATCAATCAATGGCACCAAGAGGTTAGGTAAATTATCAGAGGTCACCCAGCTAGCAGATATCAGAGTCAGAATTTGAACCCAGACAGTGCAGCTTCAGAGCCTATGCCCTTATCCACTCCTCTACACTGTAAATGGGGAAGTGACAGTCTCTAGGGAATTGGTGGGGACTTAGTGAACAAAAAAGTATATGCCTGTGTAGAGGGGACAGGCTCCACTCAGTTCTGCTCTAGCAATGCCATATGGAAACATTGCCAGAACTTCTCACTTTTCCAAAAGAAATAGTGATTCTTCTGTGAACTATTGAAAGTTTGAGTGCTTGTCACAGCTAAGGGAGAAGGAAAGAGAAGACATACAGTAACAACTAACACTAATAAAGATAGACAGATAGATGGACAGACAGATCAGCTGACTGAACAATCACCAGATAAGGTACTGCGGGAAAATCATGCAGGTAGGGGTTAGTTCTAGCAAGACCTCCAGCAGGAAGTGGTAGTCCCTGAATGAGGCCTTAAAACAGGGATGGGGAGGACATACCTCAGGTAAAAGATACATCAAGTGTACAGTACAAGAGTGAAAAGGATGTTAATTCATGCATTCATTTTCCATCTGTGTTCTACTCAAAGAAAATCTCTCACGGAATCCCATTTTACAAGACAGATAGGAGTGGAGTTGCTGAAGGAAGAGATGAGGGGCTGGAGGTGGTAGTGGAGAGGGGGAGGAGGAGGAGAGCTGGAGACAGGTTCAGGATCAGCAGGGGGACGTGGGAGATCAGAGCTGCCTCTCATCCCCAGGAGCCGTTCCCTATAACTGGAGGAAACCATTCTCCTGCATTCTGACCCTGTGCATTTTAAAGTCCACAAGAAAATAACAGTCCTGCTGGTCTGCCCAGCCTTCTTTTCACGTTGACGTCTGTCTTCTGCTAGCCAGCCCTTAGAATGAGCCCAGCTTTTCTTCCTTTCATTGAACCAGAGGTGGCCAAGATGGGGCCAGTAGGCCGGTTCTTGTCCTGAATGGTGTTTCCACTCCCTCTATTATTTGTGGGAAGACTCTCAATCATTCCCTCCGTTATCTTTTGTCAAGCATCTCTGAGGTGGCTGACACAGAGCCGCCTGCCTGCTGCTGCTGGCAAATGGGCCTGCATTACAGGACCAGATGTGGTTTACTGTGAGCTGCCAACGAACTGGTGACACCTGCTTCTCACAATATGGGGTGGCCTGGGGGTCAAACATGTCTTCAAAATGCTTTCTGTCTGTAGAATCCCTGGCTGGAGGGGCCAGACCTCAGGTCCCCATCTGGATTTCTGGGCTTCATCAGATAATCTTAGCCATAGGACCCTAAAGAAAGTTACAGGGCAAGAAACACGTGTCACACATGTAAAACTAGTTTCTGAGGGTTCAAGTAACAGGTGGTACAACATATGTCTTAGAAACTGGAAAGTATTCCTTCATTCAGCAAACATTTCTCAAACAGCTACTGTCTGAGCTATGGTGTCCCTACCGTTAAAGAGATCTCAATCTGGCTGGAGGAGTAGATGACGGATAATGAAGTCCTGAGTCTGCTGTGTTGGGGCATCAAGTACAGCAGGAAAGAAAGGAAGGCTAGATCCATTTTGCCTGGGTCATCACAGGAAGCATTGCAGAGAATAATATACATTAGAGGCTTGAAAGAGGAATAGGTTCCACAGTGGCCAAGCATGCCATGCAGAGCATGTACCAACATACCAGGGTACGGCTTTTGTGGCACGTCCAATCCAGTCACTTGAATTTCCCCAGATTTAATCTCAAAGCACTTTCACCTCTATCACCTCATTTGATTCTCACACTATGGGCAGCTGGGGCAGAAGAATTATTCCCATGTTACAAGTAGAAAACTGAGATGCAGTTAGGGTGACCAGCTGTCCAGGTTTGCCCAACACTGAGCAGGTTTCCAGGATGTGCAATTTCTAGTGCTAAACCCCCAGGCCATCGGGAACCAGTTGGTCACTCTAGGGATAGTTACAGGACGTGTCATATAACTTGATCAGAGAGTGAGTGAGGGACTCAAATCAGACCTTCAGATTCTCCTCCAGCCCCGAGTGGGGAGAGAGAAGGGTGTAAGACATATGTTTTTGCTTTTTTTTTTTTTTTTTTTCTTCCTTTTAAACCAATTCCTTTGTGTTGTTTTGTAGAGTCAGAAACCAAAGACAAAACCTCTGTGTTCTGGCTGACTCACTGCCCGGCCAACAGTCCTTCTCGTAAGGTCAGAGAAATGTCTGTCCCTTGGGTATACTCAACCAGGGGGAAAAACCACCTGGAATGGCCAATGTGAAGGCAACTTTGAGCCTACGTGTGTTTCTAAAGGAGACCTGAGGATGTCTGCGTTTTCATGGAGGCTCCTGAGAGTAGCCTCCATGAGAGTAGCCCACTCACTCTCTTTCTGCTTGGTCATCGGTTCACCTCTCCCACTTTGCTTACCACCCCAAGCTACTGGGTGAGTATAGTTCTATGAACCCTTAGCTTTTTGTCCATAGATGGTGTTTCCCTTACATGGTTCCTACTGATGATGTCACAGACTGGACTATGGACAGAAGGCGTCTCAGAGACCACTGTCCAACTAAGAGATGGTGTCCAGGATTCAGGTCTCCAAATAGCTAGTCCTGTCCTAGACTCAACCACCCATCTCCACAAGGCATAGCGAGTCAAACAAGCTTGGGTTCTTGGCCAAAGTTCTGTCTCTTATTCCCAGCCAAATGAGCCTGGTTTGATCTCAACAAAGGGACACAAACAACCAGAGAAGGTTGCTCCTCAAAACCCTCAGCAGAAGTGGTTTCCACCTCCTTCTCCACAGGCCATGACCAGTGCAGGAAGAAGTATAAAAAAAGAAAGGAGGTGGCCAGGCCTTCTGCACAGACAGAGCACCCTGGACCTCAGAAACCTCAAACCTCATGGGAGGAGAGTTAGAATGACCAGGCTCACTTGTATATGTGTGTGTGCTCGGTCGAGTCCAACTCTTTGCTACCCTATGGACTATAGCCCACCAGGGTCCTCTGTCCATGGAATTTTTCAGGCAAGAATACTGGACTAGGTTGCCATTTCCTACTCCAGGGTTCTTCCTGACCCACGGATTGAACCTGCATCTCTTGCATCTCCTGCATTGCCAGGCAGATTCTTTACCACTGAGCCACCTCGGAAGCATCACTTGCTTGTATACTGACATTTAATTCAGGGCATGGAAATTCCCACCCTTCATGGCTCTCCCTCAATGTCTTCAAACGTCACTCATCAGTAACTGCACTCCCCCTTCCTGAAGGCAGATGCAGAGCCCCTTGAAGTGTTCCCCTAGAAGCCCAGTGGTTCCCAGACTAGAAAGGTCATGGATCATCAATGTCCAAAAAGGAAATGGGGGTGGCATGGTACACTTGACAATGGGATATCTTGCCAAGGAAAGATATGGAAAGAAAAGAAAAAATTATCATCCCTCATCAACGTCATTTAGTAAGAGAAGAAATGTGTTAATATCAAAAAAGAATGAAAGAAATCATTGAACACAAAGGATTGTCCTTTCAATGGAAAAGCTTGACTTCCTAAAAACTCACTATATAACCCTGCTCTTGTCTCATTTTCCCACTGATGAATAAAAGCTTCATCACCAATTGGCCTGGCTCATTGGACCAGCCTTCTGGGATCCACTGACTGAATCTCAACTTTATCTCTAGCTCATGAATTCCCTTCATGTTTTCTCTGACAAGCAGTTGTCCCACCAACAATGTCTTACCAAACTGACACTTTTCAAATAGCAATTCCCAGAGAGCTCCAACAATTCCAAAGTTTGGCACCCTACTGAGCAGCAATCTGTGTAGCTGTGGTTTCATCTCTCTGATCTAATACTGCCCTCCAGCATTTCAGAGATTAGATTTAATTTCTCTTCCACTAATGATCAATCCCAGATTTTCAAGTGAGCCCTGTTTACTTTGCAGTGACCCATTATCTCTGTCATCTCTGGATCCAGGGTTACTTTTGATGTCTGTATCTCTTATATAAATCATTGTATTGGCTAATTAGTTGATGCCTATTTACTTAGGACTGAGTGTTGAGTAAGGAAGGGCTGCTCTTCTGAGGCTTAAACACCCTGTGTATCTCCCTGGCCCACAGGTACAATATTGACTTGTTAGTAATCAAGGATGTTAACAGTTGGGACTCAGTTGTTGTAAGCTCAACTTCCCCTCATCATGACCACACTCCCCAGGCCCTGTAATTCCTATATTGAGGCTTCTGATTTCCCTTTGCACAAAGCAGTCCCTGAAGGTTTCCTAACTCCCACCCACTATCAAAAGTAACCCCTCTATTTTTGGTACTTTCATGACCCTTTATCCTAAAATCATATATAGTCTTCCATGAACTATTGAGAAACTTCTCTTCCTCCCACACTAGACTGTACATTCCTTGAAAGATAAGGTTTATGACTTTATTCCTATCAAGGTATTCTGTATCCCTACTAACTACCTAGCATAGTACTTGACACTTAATGGGCCCTCATAAAGTATTTGGGAAGTTGATCTGAAGATATCGACTCTTTACTCCAAAGGCTTTATAATCAAGCTAAAGGCTAAGGCTAACGCACATGCAACTGTGGTGGGCAGTGCAGTGAACTGGTTGCTAGTTGTCAGGGAATTTAGCGTTCTGGTTTTTTTGGCTACGAGGTGAGTGAGATCTTAGCTCCCTAACCATGGATCAAACCTACACCCTCTACATTGGAAAGCGAAGTCTCAACCATTGGACTGCCAGGGAAGTCACAGCAGGGAATTTTAAAGGAAAAATCAACTGTTCAAGGAAAAATTCAGGGAAAACATGGGGAGCCTTGTAGGACAACCAGGTATTAGGAAAGAACTCGGGAGAACAGGAAGATGCAAGTACAGAGAAACAGGAAGAAACATACTGTTTGAAGGAGAGCAGAATGCCTAGCAGCCTAGTCTAATAAAAACCAAAGCTTCCTTTGGAGGAGGAGAAGCCAAGCATATTGTTGCAGGCTGAGCGTCAACTCCAATGGTTGTTTTATCCAGCACTGCTCAGATGCTTGAATTCAAGGTTTTGAAGGAAAGAGTGGAAGTGTGGACAACTGCTTTAGAATAAAAGCCCCAAATACAGTCCTTAACCTTTCATAAGTTGAGGCCCAATTAAAATTATCTGAAATATCTCCCTTAGCTGTTTTTGCTTTTTCCAAACTTTAATTTTCCTGCAAGTATATGATAATAAAGTTGAGTACAAGGTCATCCTAGAGAATGTATTTCCAGAATTCTAACTTCTCACTCCCAAGATAATTCATTGATACAAAGGCTTTCCTGGGTCCATCAGCTCCTGTGGCTGAAGGTCAGGGCTCAGGAAGTTGAGGGTGTCTTCTGCTCACTGGCCCTTTTGGGGAGTAAATGGCATGCACATCAATCACCATGTCAGTGATTACAAGCCTAGCTGCATCCTCTAATGACCCAAGACAAACATCACCTTTTCGCTGAACATTTGTCTAAATCTGGGAATTTTCAGATGACTCTTAACTCTGCCGAATTAGGACCATACCTGAGTCTGCTTTTGTTTGTTTGCTTTAGGTTGGTTTGTTTTTCTATATTCCAAGCACAGGATTTCTCATGAGAAAAGTTCAACTAGAGATAGGTTTAATCAAACAAGTAGATGTAATAACCATCAGTATTTGAGGCCTTTATAAATGCCTTGTTGAGATACATCCAGTATTCCAGTATTCCACTCCAGTATTCTTGCCTGGGAAACCCCATGGGTAGAGGAGCCTGGTGGGTACAGTCCAAAGGGCTGCAAAAAGTCAGACACAACTGAATGGCAAAGCATGCAAGATCCTTGCAGTTCTGTTTTTTATTAAAATTATAGAGGGAATAAAGAATAGTGTGTCTAAATTCATTCTGAAATGTCATCCTTCCTGTTTCTTTGATTCTTCAAATGTCCTTAATTCAACTAGAGGGAGGTGATGTTAGAGGTTTCTTTAAACATTTTTATTTAGCAAAATTTAACACTTAATATACACCTGTGCTAGTTCTCCCACTTGCACTTTATTTTTTTTCCTCATCCAAGAAATCTAAATGTCTGGAAACTACTGCTAGTCAGGAGCATGGCCTGTGCTATACAGGATTCTGGGTTCTTATTAAGTTCTTAGCTTTCATTTCATTTTCATTAGCTTACATTTCATGTAATATCTTTAGGAGGGAATATTTGCCAATCAAATGTATACCTCTTTAAATTCTATCTGAACATGTTGGGCATAACCTGTTTCTAAGGATAGTATCACTATCAATTACCAATGGCACTGATTTACAATATAGTGGATCTTCTGGAAAACACATATTATAAGACAGTTTACCAGAACCAGTTAGCTGCAAGTGATCATCATTCTAGAACCATCATTCTTGTTGGAAGGGATGAAAGAAAGAAGAAAAGGAAAAAAAGAGTCAAGTTGTAAACTAGCACCTTCTGAAATGGCTTACGAGGTATTTTTTCTCATCTGCTTCGTTTGCTCTGCTGTAGACTTGGAGACTACAGACCCTTGGATGTTAGAGCCATAGGCAAGTAAAAGTTTCTAAACTGACTCAACAAGTGTGGGGCCAAAAGGCCTAAGTGAGTGCTAGAAGGATCTTTGGAAAGCTGGGAAGCACACTGGTTATATACATGGACTTGAGTTACACAGAGCTGGGTTAGAACCATAGGCAAGTTATGTATTTGTCTGTGGGATGAAAACAGCAATAATATGACAACCAAATAGGATTAAATGAAATAATGCATGTAAAGCACTTAATACAATGTCTGGCCCATAATCAGCCTTCAATAAAACAACTACAGAGATCATCCCATGACCTTTTACATGGTCTCTGCACACTATCTAGTCCTTTTTTATGTTCCAGATAGGTTGCCAGAGAACTGAGTTAGAAACATGTAAGAAGACAGTGCATTTAATTTTGTCCATTCATTCATTTGGGGGGAAATTAAGTGTTTCTCAAGCTCTTTCACTGCATGGAGCAGCTTGTACTAAATGTTGTGGTGTGGAGAGGCCTAAAAATATGAGAACTATTGTCTGTGTTCCAGGGATCCAACAGTCTATTTGGGGAGGCCCAGCTCACAGCAAAAATGAGAGTTAAGGACATGGTAACCCTAATCTTTATTCTCTCTCTCACTTGTTCCCTGCATCTTCCCCTCCTATGCCCAGTTTCCTTTGTCACTGTACCAACACCCCCTTCCACTTGGAGTCTTTCTACCTATATTCCCTTAAAATGGAGAGGGAGAAGAGAAGGAAGGGTCGCAAAACCTGGGCAGTGACTGTACATCCCTGCACTAAAAAAATCTCGGGCCCATTGATGCCCTCTTGTGTTGTCAAACCTCAAGTCCATTTGTTTTTTGTTTCTTTGTTTGATTTCTGGGTTTTTTCTGTTTTTGTTTGTTGAGAGTGAGCATGTGAAAAGAGAAAGAGTTGGCCCACAAAGTTATGTGAACGACTAAAGAGTACATTCCCAGGATCTGTTAATGGAAATTGTTTTCCCAGCTTGAAAATTGCCACATTTAAACTCACAATATGGGGTAGACGAAATCATAAATATGAACTCCTTTTCAGGCAGCAAACAGCATTTGGAGTCTTTCTCTTTCGCCTTTGGGGATCCATATGCCACAGTCTAGTTAGCTGCCCAGCGACTGACAAACATAAATAAAAGGTAATGGTTGTAGTAAGCGGAGTTCCTGTGAGTCAAAAAGTGTTTTCCAGGGAGGGATCAACACGATTCTTATCACACTAGTCACCAAGCAGCCAAAGTTTAGCTCTTCCAAAAACAAACTAATAACAAAGGCAATAAAAATATCTGCCCTGTCTACCATCAATACTCAACAGTGGGGTAGAACAGGCATCAGAAAGTCCACAACAGTAAAGCGATCAGAGCAAGAGACCATGAGAAAAGGACTGGATATGATGGCCCATTTGCCCTCCCATCATTATCACCCCTGGCTGCCTACTATCAACAGAGCTCCTTTGAACATCTCTCCTTCACCCCATTACTGCTTACTGGTAGC